>NW_006399835.1:13955311-13980822 GCF_000299155.1 Elephantulus edwardii | reverse complement strand
TCTCTCCCCCATAGACTTAGTGCCTGGTAGTTTTAATAACAGTGGTTTAATTTTAAGAAAGTAGCATTTTCTTTCATGATCATTAAAATTATATTTGTTAAATTGCTTAGTAAGCAGAAAAACACAACCGATGAGTAAAATGGGATATACAGGCATACTTTGTTTTATTGTGCTTCATTTTGCTGTACTTCAGATATTACATTTTTTATAAATTGAAAGTGTGGCAACCCTGCCTCAGGCAAGTTTATCTGGCACCATTTTTTCAACAGGTGTTCACTTCATGTCTTTATGCCATATTTTGGTAATTTGGACATTATATCAAACTTTTTCACAGTGCTTTTGCACACTTAAAACATTATAGCACAGTGCAAGCATAATTTTTTATGTACTTTGGGAAACAAAAGAAAATTCCACATAGCTTTTTCTATACCTTCGGAAACAAAAAAATTCCATGTGACTCATTTTCTCACAGTATTTCATTTACTGTGGATCAGAAAGCTGGACAGTGAAAAAGCATGAGAAAAGAAGAATCTGCTTTGAATTGTAGTGTTGGAGAAAAACAAAAAACTAACAGATATGTCTTGGGAATAGTGCAGCCAGAGTGCTCCCTGGAGGCAAAAATTGTGAAGCTTCATCTTTCATACTTTGAACATGTAGCTAGGCAAAGGTATTTTTTGTAACAGAACAGCCTGATTGGAAAGATGGGGAGTGAGTGAGCAAAGGAAAGGAAGACCCCCGATGAAGTGGATTGACATGGTGACTTGAGCAATGGGCTCTAATGTGTCAGATGATGAGGATGGCACAGGATGGGGCATAGTTCAGTTCAGCTATTCTTAGGGTCGCTATGAGTTGTAATAACAATCTATGATCTGGAACGGAACCCACATTGTTTTAGGGTGCATAAGAATGATCTCAGCTATTTTTTGCAAAAAAGAATGTGTTTAAGTACTGGGATTATGAAATATTTTTCTTTGCTTCCCTCCCCCCATGTTTCAGTGCTTATTTGTTACTTCTTAAATTATAAATTAATATTTCTTTCTCTGATTACAAAAGTAATACATCTCTGTGAAAATATACAAGCATAAGCCTCAAATCCATACTCATTGCCTTTGAGTTGATGCTGACTCAGTCAACACTGTTGAGTTCTTGAGGCTGTCAATCTATAGAGAGACTAGAGACAAACTGCCACCCTTCCAGTCAGTAGACTTTTATACATTATCCACTGTTTACCAGTACCCCTTATATAAGCACAAAGGATAAAATAAAATTCATTTGTCATCTGCCACCTCCAGATAAAACACATAGTAACATCTAGACCTATAGCCTTTACTTTTTCCCCTTATGCACACATTTATTTAAGGAAGTAAATTTGAAACCAAGTAACATTGTCTTAATCTTTCTAATATGGAAATATAAAACACATAAAAAAGGTAGAGAGAATTGTATAATGAACACCCATACGTTGTTATATGCCGTCGAGTCGCTTGTGACTCATAGCAACCCTTTGTACAACAGCCCTAAACTCTGCTCTGTCCTGTGCCAGTTGTACTGTCTCCGATACACTCATCCCGAATACCCCAGCCACTGAATCAGTTCACCTCACAGAGGGCCTTCCCCTCCTGCGCTGTCTCTCCACCCTACCAAGCATGATGTCCCTCTCCAAGGACCTGTCACTCCTTACAACATGTCCAAAGTATGTCAGACGGAGCCTCAGAATCGTTGCATCCAAGGAGCCACCCAATTTAACCCTTTCCAGGATGACTCTGTTTTCCTAGCAGTCCATGGCACCGTCAGTATTCTTCTCCAGCACCACAGCTCAAAGGCATCAATTCTCCTTCTATCCTCCCTAGTCATTGTCAAACTCTCTGATGCATAAGAAGTGATTGCATAGACCATGGCCTGGATCAGATGCACCTTAGTCTCCAGAGAGACACCATTGCTCTTCAGTCCTTTGGAGAGGTCCCTAACAGCAGACTTTCCCATGACAATACATCTTTTAATTTCCTGGCTACTGGTACCAAGAGTGTGGACTCTGGAGCCAAGCAAACTAAAACTGTAAACAATCTCAGTCTCTTCACCATCCATCCTGATACTGCCAGTTGGTCCAGTGGTGAGAATCTTTGTCTTCTTGACATTGAGCCTCAATCCATACTGGAGGCTGCAGTCCTTGACCCTCTGCAGCAAGCGCTTTAGATCCTCCTCAGTTTCAGCAAGCAGGGTTGTGTTATCTGCATAACGCAGGTTGTTGATAGATCTTCCACCAATCTTGAGCCACATTTCTCCTCATAGAACCCAGCCTCCCGGGTAATCTGTTCTGCATACAGGTTGAAAAGGTATGGAGACAGAATACACCCCTGGCGTACACCCTTCCCAATTTTGAACCATGCAGTGTTTCCTTGCTCTGTTTTGACGACTGCCTCTTGGTCCAAGTATAGGTTTCTCATTACCACGATCAAGTGTTCTGGGATTCCCATTCTTCTCAGAGTCAGCCACAGTTTGTTACGGTCGGTCCACACAGTCAAATGCCTTTGTATAGTCAATGAAACACAGATATACATTCCTCTGATATTCCCTGCTTTCAGCTAAGATCCATCTAACGTTAGCTACAATATCCTTAGGACCATGTCCCCTTCTAAACCCAGCCTGGACTTCTGGCAGTTCTCTGCTCATGTGCTGTTCCAGTCATTTTTGGATAATCTTCAGTAGAATCTTGCTTGCGTGTGAAATCAAGGATATAGTTCTATAGTTTCCACACTCTGTTGGGTCACCCTTCTTTGGAATGGGAACAAATATAGATCTCTTACGGTCAGTTGGCCAAGTGGTTGTTCTCCAGATTTCTTGGCACAACTTGGTGAGCACGTCCAGGGCAGCATCTGTTAGCTGAAATATGTCAATCGGTATACCTTCTATTCCTGGGGCCTTATATTTTGCAATTTCCTTCAAAGCAGCCTGAACTACTTCTTTCATCACAATAGGCTCTTGCTCATATGTTGTTTCATGAAATTCTTCTGTGTCTCCCAATTCCTTTTGATACAGTGACTCAGTATATTCTTCCCATCTTCTTTTAATACTTCCTGGATCATTTAATATTCTGCTGAAAGCATCCTTGATTATAGCAACTCGAGGTTTGAATTTGTTCTTCTGTTCCTTGAGCTTAAGAAATGCTGAGCGAGTCCGGCCCTTTTGATTTTCTTACTCCAACTCCTTGCAGATTTCATTGTAATATTTTACTTTGTCATCCCGTGCTGCCTTTTGAAATCTTCTATTCAACTCCTTAGTATCTTGAATTCTTCTTTACCCAGTTTTAAGTATTATTAACATTTTTGTCAGTGTTCTCTCCCATTTTGTTAACTGAATTATTTTAAAGCAAATCCTTAGTAACATGTTTCGCCTGAAATACTACAGTATGAAAGTTTAAAAGATGAAAGAAATTAGAAAAACATCTTGATGAACAGTGATTTCTTAGTATCATCCAGTTACTTCTGGACTGTCTCATAAATGTATTTTAGCAGATAATTTATTTAAGTCACTTGTGTCCGAAGTGGGATATGAAGCAGATGATTTCTTTAAATAAAAACCCTAGGTTGCCCACACATTACATTTGATATGTCACTTAAGATTCTTTCATTTAAAAAATTATAATATAGCATAAACAGTTTAATAATTTCATTGTTACTCTGATTTTTAATTGTCCGTCCTTTGGTGGCCTAGTGGCAAGAAGGTGCGTTGGAATCCCGAAGGCAGTCAGTTCAAGGCCACCAGCTGCTCCTTGGGAGAAGGATGGGCAGACTCCTCCCATGTGATTAACTGCCTCTGAAAACCTTCCAGAGGGTCAGCTTTGGTTTGGCTCTGACTCTATGATAACACAACAATAACAGTATCCTTTTCCTTTGCTAATACTACAAGCTATATTTATATTAAGAAAAAAGATTTCTGTTCAAATATGTTTACATATTTTGTGTAATCAGTTTTGTTACTGGTTCAGAAGTAGTAAAATAAATAGAAAAAGATGTAAAATAACTCTGTTTCTTTATTGTGATGTGACTAAAAGCTCAGCATGTGGTCAATAGAAGTATATTAATTTCTAGTCTTTGAAATACGCATTTACTGTCCCTGAATTTATGCCTTTCCGTTATTAACAGTACTTTTTTAAAAAAAAAAAAAAGAAGTAACATATGAAGTTTGTTCCTTTTTTAATCTTTCTTCCAGATTGCTCTCAATGTTGCAGGAAAAGGTGATAGTTTGTCATCGTGGGATGGTATTTTAGACCTGCCAGAACAGAACACTGTTCATAATGATTGCCAAGAGCTTATCAGTAAGTTTAATAATATTTCAATCTATACAACATTTTTAAAGTAGCAATCTTTAGAACAAAATGTTGCAGTTATAGTTTTAAGTTGCAATGCGATGGATTTGTAGAAGACTTGTTGAGTAGCTTTAGTATTTTTATTCTGAAATTCTATGACATAGTATCTAATAATCTGTCTTTTACTGTTTCTTTTGCATTATCTATTTGTTCGTGTATAGTTACAGTTTTGTGACAGTCTTAATTTTTGTAGAATTAGAAGACTATGTGATTGTACACAGTCCTCAAAAGAAGCTGTTTCCCAAAGTTCATATCTAAATCATAGATTAACATTTGATGTAGAAAAATTATAAATCAAAAGTGAATAGTTTCTACCAACTCTAGAAGGTTGGAGTCAATTCATAGAAATAATTTGTTTCTCGTAGTTTATCTGTTGTCCTTTGATTTTTTTTTTCTTCTTTTTCCTCTTTCCATCATAGTTAAATTACTGGCTTAGTAGGCTTGTGTATTAACTACAGCAGAAACATTCTTTCTAGTGTGGGCAAAGAAGGGAATTTTTTTAAGGAGAATGAATCTTTCCCTGCCCCTGCCAGAGCTATGGTGGCAACTGCCCATCATGATGTGGATGATAGTCTTGTTTAGAAAAATATTTTTTGCTTTCCAGTAATGAGTCATGCCTATCTCTACTTCAGACTGACCATTCTTATATTTAATGTATATATAAGTCAAATATTTTAAATAAAGTTCTAATATTAAGAGAACACTGGGTAAATAGGAACCCTCTCACTTTCTCTCTTTTTTTTCAGAGAGCTACTTACATAGACTTAACTCTCTTAGCTCTGCAAAGTCACAGCTGCCTTAACACACGTGACTTTCATAATGGGGAGAGAGAGAAAAAAGATCTACTCCAGACCTTAGAAAGCCTTGTTGTAGTCCTTCTTTCCTGGGGGGTGCTACAGAACTTGAGGAAAGGGGGAAGGGGCAGGCTTAGGAGAAACTAATTATTCTTAATTTTTTTACGCAGTTGTCTTGCTTAAGATTCAAAACAAGTAATCTAAAGTACTCAGAGTTTTCCCCCCCCTTGATATTTGGATCTGTACATTTGAGCCAATGATTATTTAAATATATACTTTAAAGTGTGCTATTATGAAGCTTTAATTTCTCTTTGCAGTGCTGTAGATAAACCAACATTATATTGTCAATAAGTGTATGCCAGTAACTAAATTTTTAAGAGGCTCTTGGTAACTTCATTTTGACTCTTTATTTTCTAGACCAGCTTTCAGTGCCAAAGGAGAAGTCAACAGCGTTACTTTTGGATATTGAATCTGTAATTACCTTTTATTGTAAATCACGAAACATTAAGTATAGCACATCTCTTAGCTGGATACATCTACTCAAACCATTGGTGCATCTTCAGCTGCCCCGCAGTGATTTATACAACTGCTTTTATGCTGTCATGAATAAGTACATTCCTAGGTAAGACATGATTTAGTTATTACAGTTTTAAAAGGGAATTGAAGTATAGTTTACTTTAACTAAAGTTGTTGGATTTACTTTGATGGTTAAGTATTCAACTAACACTCATGCTTGTTTGGACAATTAACAGTTAATTGAATTTCCATTTTATGGTTGTAAACACTTGTTAAAGGATTCTTTAGTTAAGAATTTATTATACTTCTAGTGTTTACATGAGTGTTTTATTTCATTTATTCCATTTAAATTTTATACTTCTAAAATAATAATAAAATATGCTACTTTATGCATGGTGCTTTATGCATAGTTTGGAATTGCAAGCATTGTACTAGTGACTGTAAGTGTGCTGAGTATTAGCTAAGTTAAATATGTGGTACTGTATGGGGCTGAAGGAGCCCCGGTGGCCTAGTGGGCCCATGGTTTATATCCCCCAGCTGTTCTAAGGAAGAGAGATGGAGCAGTCTCTTCTCATAAAGATTTATAGCCTCAGAAACTCGGTGGAGATTTGTGATGAATAGGACTTGGTGTTATGGCAGAGGATGGAGGATCTAATTGGCCCTGGAGATAAGGGGTGGTTTCCCTGAGCAGCTGATGCTTAATTTGAGACCAGATGGTACTGGGAGGGTTGGGGCGGGGGGGCAGTCATGAGCCTAGATGAATCTTTGTCATTACCAGTAGTACTATGGATTAGATAAATAAATCGGAATTTTAGTGTTTTTAAAAGGAACTTTAGGCATAATCTAAGCCAGAAACCTATCTGCATAATTTTGACTGCTTGTAAGAATTACTGGGTAACATTTAAAAATCCTAATGCTTATTTGTATACATAACTCATTAAGTAAAAATTCTTAGGGGAGATCCAGGCGTTAGGCTTCTCAGTTGATTCCAAGTACAGCCAAGATGAAAAACTGCTATTCTGGACCCTTATAGTTAATGACACTATTTTTTACTATTTTCTGCGTGACAACACACTTTGCTAAGTGTAGATGCTTTGTATATTTTCTCATTTAAACATTTGCCTTTTATAAATGTACTGACAACTAGGGAAACCAAGGCAAAGAAAAAGCGATACTAATCGTCTGGATTATGCTTCTAATATGTGCATGAATCAGGATTTGGGTCAAAACTTGTGCTTTATTAATATTATTTTCAAATCTACTTGCTTTTTATAACCAACTGAAAAACTTTTAATTGTATTCATCTTTTTTAACAGTTTATCGAGATATAAATTATAAATCATAAATTTACCCTTTTATAATATACACACTCAGTGCTTTTAATATATTCACAGAGTTAGACAACCAACACGAGGATAAATTTTGGAATATTTTTATCACCCAGAAAGAAGCCTCATACCTATAAGCATGCATTCACCAATCATTACTTAAAGACAGGAAAACCAAGCTCTGTGCCATCAAATTGAGGCAACTCTTAACCTTTTTTGTGGTATGGATTATGGAACATTCCATGTAAACAGAATCATAAAATACATGATCTTTGTGACTGCCTCCTTTCACTTAATTTGCTGCAGTGTGTATCAGTATTTCATTCTCTTCTTATTGCCTAATAGTATTTTATCTTATGACTATACCTTATTTATCCATTCTAAAGGCAGTGAATGGATGGTTTGAGTTGCTTTCAGTTTTTAAAAGATCCTTCTTTTCCTTCTTGCCTTCTGAGCTTTATGATCCTGTGTGGTTGGTTGTTTTAAGGACTAAATACTCCTTGGTTTTTACTCACCTTATAGTCTTATAGTCCTGACTGAAAGCTGTGCCACAGGGGTGAGTTGAGTTTCAGCCTCAAAGGGTGACTATAGGGAATAATCTTAGAGGTTCTTCTACTCTGTATCAGACTAGTAGTAAACCAGACTGTTTACCTGATTTTTGTATTTTATTCTTATTTCTCTCCCACTTATCTGGAACCTTCTATTGGCATCACTTTCAAAGTGAACCACAGTGGTAGCTGTGCATCATTTAACTAGTAATTTTTATCTCCGAGTCATTGGAAGCTAAGATTTGTGTGTTCCACCACACTGTTCTAGTTGCTTCCATGTGTCTTTAATTTTCTTCTCCTCTCCTTGCTCTAAACTGGAAGAAGCTAAGAGTTGCTCCTTAGATGGCCAGTTACAAGCTGCTAAGATCCTAGTCTTTATTCAGCAAAGTAAAATTCTCTTTGCAGACTGTACCATGTAACATTGATGTCCCCCAAACTAGCATCCTATTTTCATTTTTTGGCTTTTATTAATAATGCAAATTACAAACATTTATGTACAAGTTTTTCTGTGGACACATACTTGTATTTCTCTTCAGTATGTACTTTAGAGTGAACTTGCTGTATTATATGATAGTTTTTTTTAACCTTTTGAGAAATTTCCAGACTTTGTCACATTACTCTACATTTTACATTCCTGGTATTAGGGTCCTAATTTTTCCACATCCTCCACAACCTCCATGTTGAATATTGATCTTTTGCATTATCATTGTCCTGGTTGACATGAAGTGGCATCTTGTAGTTTTGATTGAATGTTCCTGGTAGCTCATGATTCTGAGATCATACATATCTTTGGATAAATGTCTATTTCCTTAAAGAACATTTAAAAGATACTGGTCCCTGGAGGTTCAAATAGAAATAGCTAGAGCCTCAGCATAATTTTTTTTTCCCCCAAGCTTCTTATGGAGTGAGAACTCCGCCCAGAGATGCCAGGGGGTTAAAAAAAAAAAAGGCAAAACCCTTTGGATAACTGAAACTAGAGTTCATATTTAGAAGTCATTCTGTTGTATTAGGTCTCTGAGCTGACAGTATTTTAGTTTTTATTCATAACTGCAACAGAGCTAGCACTAGTGAGGGAAATTGCACCCCTTGTTTTAGAGGATATTGATAGTAGTGGTTGAGAGTATGGAACAGGAAACTTTGCATTGAGCCATATAACGTGCTGTCTTATCTGCGTCCTCTTAGTAATTCTGTGAGTTTCTCTTATAAGATACCATTCTAGCTGTGATCAGTTTTAATGTCCCTTGTGCTGCTCAAAAGGCTTTGTGTCTCCACCGGTTAGAATCCACCAGCTATTGCAAAATAGAACAATGAATAGTCTCCTCAGTTAAACCCTTGGGCACCTGATAAGTAGCAGTTAATGTCCTGGCAGCAAGTTTGGTTTGAGTTTTTTTGTTTGTTTGTTTTTGGTAAGTTGTTTCGGGTTTTGGTTTGTTGGCGTTTTTTTTTTTTAAGTAGTAGTAGTAGTTAGAATATGTCACCCACAAATTACTACTAGAAGGATTTTATTAATAGATGATCATTTAGAATCACCTGGGTAATTCTATCAAGGATAAGGCTTTGCAGTAGAGAGTAACGTCACAGTATATATACTGTTGTTGTTGAGTACCATAGAATAGGAACCAACATGTAGCTGACCCTCTAGCAGGTTTTCAGAGGCTGTTAATTGGCTTAGGAAGAGATTGCCCATGCTTCTCTTTATTTACTATTAAAAGAATAAATACTTTCTGGTAATTCATCTTCCTATTATCTGTTTCTGTTTTCTGCTTACCATTCTGTTTCATTCACAGTTACTCAGAGGAGAAAGTATTAAAAGTAAGAAGATACTCCTCTTTGTTTTTTGTTGTTAAAAAAAGTTTTTGTGATTTAGGTAAGACGAAGGTATTTGTGCAAAAATGCAACTACTTCTGTCCTTGTTATTATTGTTATGTGCCGTCGAGTTGCTTGTGACACATAGCGACCCTATGTGTAATAATCTTGTATAATAACTCTATTCTGAGCTAGCCTTATTGTCCCTGACACACCTACCCTCATCACCCTAGAAACTGAATCAATCCATCTCATCAAAGGTCTCCCTCTCTTGTACTGTTCCTCCACCCTTCCAAGCATGATGTCCCTCTCCAAGGACTAGGCCCTCCTTGTAACATGCCCAAAGTATGTCAGATGAAGCCTCAGAATCCTTGCCTCCGAGGAGCAGCCTGGTTTCACCCTTTCCAGGATGAACTTGTTTGTTCTCCTGCCAGTCCATGATATATATTTAGTGCTCTTCTCCAGTACCACAGCTCAACGGCATCAGTTCTCTTTCTATCATCCCTAGTCATTGTCCAGCTCTCTGATGCATAGCAAGTAAATTCAAAGACCATGGCCTGGATTAGGTGCACCTTAGTCTCTAGACTGATGTCATTGCTCTTCAGTACTCTGGAGAGGTCCTTGACAGCAGACTTTCTTAATGCAGTTCATCTTTTGATTTCCTGGCTGTTGTTTCTGTCCTTAGACGTGTGAATTGCCAGAATGCGATCTTTTTGACAGAACTTTCCATTTGCATTATCAAAGGTTAGCAACAATGAGTATCACTCCAAATCTGGTAATAACATCACATCTCTCATATGTCCTTTTTTCATCTTTTATTCCCACTTGGTTAATCAACATTTTAAAATATTGCTTAGCAATACTTTCATGTCAAAACCATAACATTCATTTCATTAATTTTTCACATAGAAATTATTACCCCATTTCACTTCCTTTACTATTTACTTTTTTTTTGGAGTATATACTTCTGCCAAAATACCATTTATTTAAATGACGGACCAATGTATAATAATACTTTATGACCAATTTCTATTCTTAACTTCACTACTTATTGGCTATGTGATCTTAGTTTCTTGACCTCAGTTAAGCTTCAGTGGGGGTAAAAATATTACTATTTTATAAGGTTGTTTATAAAGATAAAATAATTTTGTTAAGTTCATATTAAGTACCTGGTATGTGGTACTCCCTTACTTGATAATGACTTTTATTATGTTGATCTGTACTTTGAGCTGCTGCCACTTTTTGCTGATTCATTAGACACATTCTTGCATCATTCCCTTGTGACTAGTGTAATACAATTCAGTATAAAAACTGACTGTAATAAAGTTTCTATTTAAATGCCTAAAGAACTGGTAAATCCTGCAGTTCCACTCAATTTTAAGTTAGTTATCACTTTATCTTTGCAAGCAGGAGTGGCATCCACTTCTTAAATAACATGCCTCCAGAAATTCTATGAACTTTGATAAATGTCGATAATTGTAGAGGGGCTTCAGGCCTTTTGTTCACAGAGTCACTATGAGTCGTGCTTGACTCAAAGACAACAACAGTTCCACTTTATCTATATTTTAACTTCTATCATGTGATCATAACTACCCAAAATCTATTATCTTTGGAAAGATTTCATTTTTCATGAAGTGACTCAGTTATTACAAATTGTCTAAAGAGCAGAAAATGAGACTTGGGCCACAGGACTGAGAATGTCTCTGAAATGGTCAGAGGGAGTGAGAATAGCATAGCCCTCACCACCCCAGAGTAGAAAGCACATATAGCTTGTAGACCCACCCTATGGTATCTCTAGAGCCACACCAGCAGCAAGGGGTTCATTTATTCATTGTTGACTCATAGACTTTGTTACCAAGAGTGGGATTTATTAGGGAAGTTGAAGAGTAAGAGAGGCAAAGAATATACAATGCAAGTCCAGGTTTTCGGCTAGCAATCCCAAGGCGCAGTTCCTCAGTCCTTACTCTGGTTTCAGTTCAGCAGTTAGCTTTTCCTTCCATTATCTGGCAAGAATAGCAAAACCTTTAACAGTGGCCTTTATCTCAGTGATCCTCTGGTGACACTTTGTCACAGTTTCTCCACAGCAATGCCATAGTCTTTCTCCACTATCATCACTAAGTTCTTACTCTCACTAAGGTCTTGCTCTAGTCTCCCTCAAGTCTTGCTGCTTAGTATGAGACTCTCTCTCCTATCCCTTACGTACCCCCTCTCTGACTCCCACACTGTTGATGATTTGCAAGATCATGTGTCTACAGTTAAGATAGCAGGAGACTAAAGGGGGCTAACATAATGGCTAGATAGAATAACCAGTTTTAAAATTAACACTGCATAAATACACAATAAAATGAATTGATGTGAACACCATATACTGCATAACAAGTTCTTTAGGCATAACATATTTTATAAGAGTGCAGCTTTGTTAAAAAATGATGAGGAAACAGCTTTGTTTCCTGAGGGCAGTGCTCAGTAGGTGAACAAAGGCTGAACCTGTTCCAAGGGATTGTTCTCTTTGGCCTCGGTTGCTTGCATACCTGAGTGTGGGAAAGTATCATCCAGACCAAAGTTGAGATCTTCCATGACCTTGAGTAAGAACCTACTCTACTTTGGAAAATAAAGTCTCTTGGCAGTGAAATGTGATGTTTGTTTTAAAAAGGCATTGTGATAATTAAATTATGACAGTTTATTTGATGCTTTTTGCTTAACAGTGCTCACATTTAGCATCTCCACTTAATACAATAATTCTTTGAATACAGTTATTCAGCAAGAAGAATGGTTATCAAGTTAACCATCATTGGATGACCATAATATGTGACACTTCTGGAATTCACTTTGAGGACCATATATACTGAACCCATTACCAACTTCTAAGGTTCTAGACCCACTATTCTAAAATGTTCATCTGTGGCCATTTCAAACTTGTTACTGTGCTTACAGTTGAGTTCATTAACTATGAGCTAATCTGAAGTCTTCCTAGGAGTTGCTGCTTATTTGACAGGGAAGGTGAGGTCTAAACTTTTAGGCCTCTGAATCTCCCTTTCAGAGTCCAGACTTAACCAGAAATGCCTGAGTGATACAACTGCTTTCAGTGATCATTTAAACCTCTTGTTTGAATGGTGCTTGGGTTCATCTGGAGAGACTCTCCCTGGAGAGCTATAGCTTCATCTTTCCATGAGCTTTTAAGTCAAGTGTATTAAAGACACAAAAGCATCTTGTCTGGTTGTGTCAGTAGGCTTACTGAGAAAGCTGTGGTTTTCAAGGGTTTAGGGCATGGGGAGAGGAGGTGAATATGCCAGGGTTTGTTATTGATGTCATAATTTCTGACATATTAATGCAAAAATCTTACTTCTCTTACCTTCTAGGGATTGTTCCCTAAAGGGGAGACCGTTTCATCTCTTCCGATTACTCATCCAATACCATGAGCCTGAGCTGTGTTCTTTTCTGGATACAAAGAAAATTACTCCAGACTCCTATGCACTCAACTGGGTAATGAAGTGAAAGTAGGAAAATTTAATGAAAAGTGGATTTCTGAAATACTGTAGTTAGATCTTCATTCCCTCTTCCCCATCCACCCCACGACCAAACCGAAAAAGAGAAGTACTAAATTATTAAGTACTAAACTGAAGGAGTGAAATTACTAGCATTTCAAAATGCCTTTGTTTTACTGTTCATTTAATGTTCGGATTGTATTTTATGAAGGTTAACTCTGTGTGTGTGTGTGTGTGTGTGTGTGTGTGTGTGTGTGTGTGTGTCAGTATGTGTGTATAGCTGTATCTATACATAGATACAGGTGTGTATGTGTGTCTAAATACTCTGGTGACTTAGTGCTAAAGAGTTGCTCTCCCAACCTAAAGGCTTGTGTATCAGCTGCCCCATGGGAGAAAAATGCGCAGTCACCTCTTGTATGATTTATAACCTCTGAAAATCCACTAAAGAGTCAGCTTCTGATTAGTTGCTACTTAATAGTGCATAACAACAGACATGCACACACATATCTGTGTGTGTGTGTTTATGTGTAAAGAACCAGTTCAGTTTAAAACTACCTGTGATTAAGTTGTTGATAGAATTGCCAACTTTTGTGATTAAATTGTTGATGATATGAATAAGAATTGCCATATAATTTGGAAAATGACTTCAAATTTAGATGACTTATTAAATTATAATTCACATCTGCCTGTTCTGTCATTCTTAGAGTTTTAGTATGAAGTTTTATTGTTCTAGCTCAGTGATTCTCTAACCTTTTGTGCTCAGAACCTTTTATCCAAAAATTATTGAGGATCTATTATTTATATGGACTGTATTGATATTTACTATCTTGGAAATAAAAACTACTATATTAGAAATTAAAATTTTAAATGTTATTACATATTTACTATATTGGAAATTAAATCTTCTTTAGAAAGAATCCCATTAAAACATTTAAAAATAAACATGACACAAATAGTATACTTTTAATAGAAAATAACTATTTTCCTCAGGGTATTAGGGAAGAAAACCCCAACATTCTTTTATATTTTTATAAATCTCTTTAATATTTGGCTAATAGATTCTCTCATACCCACTTTATTCAATCTGTGGTGGTATTACACATCATGAAGCTTTTGGAAAATTAATCACTTGTAAGGGAGTGAGAAAGACAAAATCTAAGTATTTTGAAAGTAATTTTGACATCATGAGATTTCTCCTCCAGCTCCCAAAAAAAGTTCATAGGGATTTTGTGGAGTCCTCAGACCACACTCTGAGAACTGCTCTTCTAAGTTAGCTTATGGGAACAATAATTGGATGCTGGAAGAATATATATTAAGAAATTAAACCTATTCCTTGATAGCTATATCTCCCAAACAGAATGACTGTAATGAGCATGTAAGCCCAGCAGTAATTGAGGATGCACAGGGTCAGGCAAAGTTTTGTTCTTTTGTATATAGGGTCCACTATGAGTGAGAGTCAGTGGTAATAAATGACAGCATTTTTCTAGGAAGAATTACAATTTTTTTTTTACATTTATTACCTATTTTATTTAAAACAAATAACTTACCACTGAGCTCAATTTCCTCCTCTGCAAAATGGGAATAATAGTATCTATTTCAGATATTGATGGAGTGGATTAGCACTAAGTAAATGATAATTTTTAAAAAATCTTTGCATACAGTCCAGTTGATTGTGACTTGTGACTTCTCCATGTGTGTCATTGTGCTCCATAGTGTTTTCAATGGCTGATTTTTTCAGAAATAAACCTGCAAGTGTTTCTACCTAGTTAGCTCTGCACTCTTTCCTACAACCTTTTGATTAGCAGTCAAGTGCACTAACCATCCTTACCACCCAGGGACTCCAAAAATAGAGAATCCTAACTGGTTTCAGTTCTGGGCACAGTAAGTCTCAAACCTTTCTAGCCTGTTATTTTTTTTTATAATATATAATCGCATCATTTTGGGTTAACATAATAAAATACTATGAACATGTGTTGTTCTTGTTGTTGTGTACTGTTGAGTTGAAACCAAATATAGCTGACCCAATACTGGGTTTTCAGAGGAAGTTAATTGCACAGGAGGCGAATGCCCATCCTTCTCTGAAATAGATATTTTCATGCAATCTACTTAATTTGTTAAAATTTAAAAAAAATATTTCTCTCATGTATTTTGATACATCACAGGGATCTATCTAGTCACATCAATTACTCTGCCTAGAAAATTCTATATTGTCTAAAGACAGAAAATGGAACATGGGGGCACAGGCCGTGAACATCTTTCTGAAAGGGCCAGAGGGAGTGAGAATAGCACATCTTACTGCCTCAAAGCAGAAAGTAGATAAAGAGCCGATACCCTACCCAGCCCCCATGTTGATCAAGAGCCACACCAGCAGCAAGAGAGTCATTTATTCATTGTTGACCCTCAGCCTTTTCTCACAGTTGTGGTACCTAGAAAAGGGTTTATTAGGGGAAGAAGTTGGAGTGTGGGAGAGGGAAGGAATATATCACAGTACAGTTTTAGTCCAGCAGTCCTGAGCCAGCAAAACACAGTTCCTTAATTAGTAAAGGTCCTGGTTTCAGTTCAGCAACACAAATTAAAGAAGCCTCAGGTTTCCTCAGTCATCCAGTAGGATTTGCCTTAGAGGAGTTAAAAGTCCTCATCTCCTTCAAGCATCAATCAAGAACAGCAAAATTTTTAACTGTGGTCTTTATCTTGGGATTCTTCTGGTTATACGTTGCCGCAGTATCTCTGTCATCAACGAGGTCTTGCCACCCGGATCTCACTCTCATCATGGTCTTGCTCCATTCTCCAAGTTTTGCTGCCCAGTGAGGAAAGCATACTCTCACTTAGCTTAGTTCCACAGATGTTGATGATTTGCATGACCATGCGTTTGCAGTTAAGGTAGCTGAAGACCAGAGAGAGCTAAGGTAATGGCTAAAAAAAGCCAACTTTAGGCTAATATTGCATATATCTATTTCCAGAACTCTAAAATAGTATTCAGTACGTGATTGCTGTGATGCTGAACACTGTGACACTGATGTGTCAAATGTGATAATAGTTACCCTTGGTGGACAGTGTTTGGTGGAGCTCCCAGATTACAACAAGCTTGGAAGCAAGAGTGGCATCACTTCCGAAATAGCTTGCCTGTGGAAACCCTATGAACGTGGAGAAACGATGAAAGTTATACAACTGTTCAGGTCTTTTGTTCATAGGGTTTGCTACAACTCGATGGCACTTAACAACAATACTGGTAGCAGGGTATTTAAACTGAGTTTTAAAGAACTGATTTCTCTTCAACTGATGTTTCTATAGTTTGTACTTGTTACTAGACCTGGTAACTGAAGTAGTGTGATTAGATTTGTTGGAGTCAGTGAGACTGGGGCAGGATAGGTCAGGATTCAGAGCTAGTATACAGAGGGTTGCATGTGACTTGATGGCATATAACAGAACAATTAGTATGTTTGACAAATGGATCTTGTTTTTTGAAATCCTGAGATAACAATTAATGTCACTTTCAAACCTTGAGAACAACCCATAACTATGAGTAGTTGAATAGTAGCTTTAGTTGAGTTCAAGAATGGTCATATATTAGTCTGTATTGTGTTTATGCATCCACTAAACAGTACATTGACAGAGAACTACCAGAAATACAAGCTGGGTATAGAAATGGTCATGGAAATAGACGTGCCAGTGTCAGATGGATCTTGGCAGAAAGCAAAGTGTACCAGAAAAATATCTGTGTTTCATTGGCTATGCAAAAGCATTTGACTGTGTGAATCATAACAAATTGTGGTTAACTTGAGGAAAATGGAAATCCCAGAACACTTGTGCTTATGTAAAACCTATATTTGGACCAGGAAGCAGTCCTTAGAACAGAGCAGGGAAAAAACTGCATGGTTCAAAATTAGCAAAGGAGTGCATCAGTGATGCATCTGGTCTCCATGCCTTTTTCATTCTATATTCAGAAAAATAATTTATTTGGAAAGCATGGCTTTATGAGCAGTACTGTGACATCAAGTTTGGAGGAAGAATCATCAACAACCTATGTTATGCAGATTACACAACCTTGCTTGCTGAAACTGAAAAAGATCTGAAGTGTTTGCTGCAGAAGGTTAAGGACTGTAGTCTTCAATATGGATTGAAGCTTAACACCAAGAAATCAAAGATTCTCACCACTGGGCCAATTGGCAGCACCATGATAGATGGAGAAGAGATTGAGGTTGTTAACAATTACAGCTTGCTGCGCTCCACAGTCAACTCTTAAAACACCAGCAGTCAGGAAGTCAAAAGATTAATTGTATTGGGAAAAATCTGCTGTCAGGGACCTCTCCAAAGTGCTGAAAAGCAACGTCAGCCTAGAGACTAAGGTGCGCCTAATCCAGGCCATGGTCTTCACAATTACTTGTTATGCTTCAGAGAGCTGGCTAAGGATGACAGAAGAAAAATCAATGCCTTTGAATTGTGCCGGATAAGAGTCTTGAACGTACCATAGACTGTGAGGAAAACAAACAGATCTGTCTTGGAGAGAATGAAACCAAGATTCTTCTTGGAAGCTTGAATTTTTGAAGCTCCATCTCACATTCTTTGGGCACGTGGCCAGGAGAGATTAGTGCTTGGAGAAGGGCATCATGCTTGGAAGGGTGGAGGGACAGATCAGGAGAGGAAGACCCCAGATGAAATGGATTGATACAGTATCTGGGGCAGTGGGGCTGGTGTGTCAGAATTAGTGAGACTGGCTCTGGACAGGGCAAGGATCAGAGCTGCTATAGGTCGCAGGCAGCTTGATGGTGCATGATGTCAGTTTGGAGATTATGGTGCGACCAATACACGGCACGGTCTTTGCAATCACTTGCTATGCATCAGAGAGCTGAACAATACTACAGATGATAGAAGAAGAATTGATGCCTTTTAGCTGTTGGTGTTGGAGAAGAGTATTGAATAAACCATGGACTATTAAAAGAACAAACACATTTGTCCTTGAGAGTGTTAAACCAGGCTACTCCTTGTAGGCAACTATTCGGAAGTTTTGTCTGACATATTTTGGACATGTTGCAAGGAGGAACTAGTCCTTGGTGAGGGACATCATGCTTGGGAGGGTGGAGGGACAGTGCAAGAGAGGAAGACTCAGATGAGATGGATTGATTCAATTACTGGGGTAATGGGGGTAGGTGTGTCAGAGACAGTAAGTTTGGCACAGGATAGAGCAGGGTTTAGGGCTGTTTTACATAGGGTCGCTATGAATTGCAGGCGACTAAGTGGCACATAACAACAACAACAGTCTTTATTAGTTCTGGTAGCCTAGTGGTAAGCTGTGTGCAATCCCACAGCTGCTGTGGGTATGAATCCTCCAGCTGCAGTTTTGGAGAAGGATGGACAATCTCCTCCCATGTGTTTTACTACCCCTGAAAACCCACTGGAGGGTCAGCTGTGGGTTGATTCCAGCTCAGTAACACACAACAACAATATTTATTTCTAATAGAATTTTTAATTTATTAATTAGATTATATATTATATTTATATTATATATTATAAATATAATTTATTAATTTAACTAATTCGTTAAATTAGTAGCATTATATATGTTTTTAAAACCCTAATGTCAGATGTAATAGTGATTGCATGAGTTGTTGAATCAGGAATTTTTTTCCTAATCTCAATGCCACCCCTCACTAGCTCTGTGAGGCTGAGAAGTTTGTTTCATCTAAATGTATTTCCTCATATGTAAAATAAGGAAAAATATATCCTCTTGGTAGGCTTGTTAATTTAAGAATTAAATTAAGAACCAATAAAAGATAGGTGAAAGTGATTTAGTTCCTTACATAAAAGTGCACTAAAGTATGTGTTTCCCATTTGTTCTCTTTAGCCATTAGAATTGTTTTCTTTTTTAAAAAAAAATAGAATTGTTTTCAATCAAAACCTGTAGATAAGTTGTCTTTGTATCTAATGAAGGTTGAATAATCTAAAAATACCATTGAATTCATGTATTTAAGGCATAATTGAACTCTAACTAAACTTTTATAAATCAACAACTCCTATTTTTAAATGTAGGGAGTCCAGGTTGTATAGTCTATATCAAGTTGTACTGCTAATTCAAAAGTAATACCTTTCTGACGGTTCAAATCCACCAGCCGTACTGAGGAGGAAATACTGCTAAGAGAACAAACAGGTCTGTCTTGGAGAAAGTGAAACTCAAATGCTCCTTGGAAGCAAGCATCTAATATGCTTTGGGCACATTGTTAGAAGGTGCCAGTCCTAGGAGAAAGAATAGCATCATGTTTGGGAAGGTGAAGGGTCCGTATAAGAGAATATAAGAACATCCTCAAGAAAGATGGATTAACACAGGGATTGTAGTAGTAATTGGGCTCACATTTGTCAGAGATAGTGAGGACGACACAGGATAGGGCAGGCTTTTTTATCTCCATTGTTCATTGGATTGCTATGAGGCAGTCAATTCTGCAGCACATAACATATGACTGACAGCCTCAGAAGCCTGCTGTATGATCAACTGTGAGTTGGTTCTGACCTGATGGCAGTGAGTTTGAGCTTTTTATTTGAAATGTGGAAACCATAGATTCCCTAGCAGTTAGGGCTGTATTTGCTATCTTAATCTGTTTCAAATGATGTACAAATAAGTTTGGGGATCACAAGTACCTTGTAAATTGAGTATAGTGTTACAATTAGTAATAATTATGCTGTTTACCCTTTATACAGCTGTTGGTAATTATGTGAATTATTATGTTTGCCACATATATACTAGCTACATTAGACATTTTAGGTTAATTGCCTCTCAACACTGGAAGAAGATAGGTAACAGTAGTCTTAAAAACCAAAATGACAGCAAAGAAAGGAATCTTTATTAAAGAACTTAAGTAAGTCCCCAAGTTGCATAGGTAGTATATGACTATGCCATACCTTGAATTTTCCTATTTTGCCCTTGGATTACATACATTAAAATTAACAGTGTCATACACACGGCAAGAACATGGTATCCAGCCAGTCAGTTGAATTGAGAAATTGTACATTCACACAGTGGAATACTGTGCCTCACTCAGGAGCAACAATTTTGAAATTTTCTACATAATGTGGGAATGATCACTGGAGAGAATGATACTGAATGAATTGAATTTATTCAATCTCATAAGGACAAATAACTGCATAAGATCAGTATTGTGGAAATAGATATCTAGTAAAAAGTATGAGGACCCAAGGAGCGGAAGGGTGGGGGGAGCTCAGGGATGAGGATGGGCATGGGGGAAATCATAGGGTCACAGTTAGGTGGGTGGAGGGAGAGGAGTGTAAAGGAAATGGAAAAGATCTGGGAGGGATCTGGAAAGACAGGGTAATGGTGGGCATAGTTCAGTGGTCATTGATTTTATAAAACAGTGAATGGGAATGATTGTATTAAATGCAATGTGAATGGGATAGTGTGAAACACAATGTATATGAACTTGATAAGCAAACCAATATAAAAGAAAATTTTAAAAAACATGTCTAAAAGTACCTATTAAACGTGAGGTATATATAACCTGATAAATTACATGTGTATTTGCTTTAATATTTTTAAAGTGCCAAGTGTTTTACAGCTCTTATTTCCTTTTCTGATTTTAGCTTGGAAGCCTGTTTGCATGTTACTGTTCCACTGAAGTCACTCAAGCAATATGGGATGGCTATCTACAACAAGCAGATCCATTTTTCATTTATTTCTTAATGTTAATAATTCTTGTTAATTCAAAGTGAGTATAAAATTGTTATATTTTTTCTCTTTTCTCAGATTGATTTCCTAATATTTAATTCAAATTAATTTCATTCACTTTTACAGAGAAGTTATTTTAGCACAAGAGTCAGACAGCAAAGAAGAAATTATTCGTAAGTACCATTTAATGTAGAGAGAACATTTGAAGTGAGTCTTTGCAACTATGTTTCCTCATCCATAAATTATAGAGATTAATCTAGAAGAGCCCTGAAGTTCCACTCAGCTCTAATTTTATATATAATAATACATGTATAGGCTTATTTTCCCTCAGTTCACCATCATCATTCATTTCTTTATGTTTTTTCCACTCTTCCATTTCTTTCCTATTTATTTTTTTGGTTTCAATGTTCCAACAAAATGCCCTTCTCTCCTGCTCTTCACACCTGTTCTTAACTTCCCAGTACTCAGCTTATATGACAACTCATTTTAAAACCTTGGTCCTTCTTTGATTCTCCCAACCCTGCCCACTACACAGAGGTAGTAACTCTGTTGTCTAGCACTTTGTATTATCTTTAATGTGCTTTTTTTACTGCATTGTAATTATTTTTAATTGTTTACATAAGACAAAGTTTCTGATGTCAGGAATTCTTTCCTGGCTATTTAGTTTATATGGATCGTGGCAATTACTGTATCTTTATTGAAGAAGTAAGCCAGAGTTTTCTGATCAAAGCTAATAAATTTTATTTGATTACCTGTCATTATTCCCTACCTGCAGAATTACAGTAATAATTTCAGTCCTGTAGGGAAATACAGTTCCTCCCCATGCAGCTTTAGAAACATCACTGTTGAAATTCCATTGATAATTTATTATGCTGAAGATATTTCTGCTTTGATCATAAGTAATGCTCATGAAATATTCTTTACTGAGAAATTTTAAAACATTGTCATATTTTATAATTATATTTCAGAGTTCTTGGAAAATACACCATCCAGTTTGAATGTAGAAGATATAGAAGACCTTTTCTCTCTGGCTCAGTATTATTGCAGTAAAACACCAGCATCATTTAGGAAGGTATAAGACAAATGACCAAGTATTCAGTGCTTCACATTTTGTTTTATTGTTTACTCTATATCCACTTCATTTGAAATGCCCTTTTAAGTTGTCATTCTTTTCTGTCTGTGTGTTGCAATTTTATGTGATTTTTTTTTTCGTGTGAATACCCTCTCTAATATTCACTATCTTGTAAATATTTGCTAAAAACGATTGAAAGTAAATATGCTTCCGCTCACCTAATCTATAACAGTAGGTATTTTTGCTCATGAGACAATTATGAAATGTTTCTCAGTTTAGTGCTTTATTGACATTAGAACATCATACATTAAGGAAAAAAGCATTTGTCAAACCACAATAAGAAAGGGTGGCAAATGACTATGAAAAGCAGGTTGGTGCTTTCTTAAAAAGTTGGAAATGGAAATACAATTGTTAAAGCACTCAGCAGTCCCACCAAGTATATATATCATAAAGAAATAAGAGCTGCAACACAAACTGATGAATGAACATACATGTTTATTTCAGCATTATTTATAATAGCAAAGAGATATAAAAACCCCATGTGTCCATTGATGGGTGAATGGTTAAAGAAACTGTTATCAGTTATATATCTCATGGTGTTACATATAACGGTAAAGAATTTGAGAATACTGCATAACATGGATGAAATCTAGAGGACTACTGCTGAGTGAAATAAGTTAGTCACAATTAACAAATAATGCAAAAGACCACTATTATAAAAAGCTAAAGAAAAATTTACACATAGAATCATCCTTGGGGGGGTTCCTAGGGATGAGAAGGGAGGGAAACAGGAATAAAATTAACAATTCATAGACACTAAACGAGTGAAAGGAAATATATAATTAGGGGATCATTTGACATTTTGGGTATTAAAGTTACAAAATGTATATGAATGATTGGCTGAAAATCCAATATGCTTTGTAAACCTTTACTCAAATCATAGTTTTAAAGAATATTAAAAGACAAGATATGAAATTAGAAGCACAAATGGTATGAAGTCTTAGAAAATATTTAAAGATGCAAGAGCTGGTAGTGGAGTAGATATGGTGGTCCCATTCAGAAAGCAAACAGGTTAATCTTAGAGTGCACAAGATTACTTTACTGTCTTTTTAAAAAGCATTCTACCATGAGAATTGCTAGTTGGTAGTCATATCACTGAAAGACCAAGATAATAATTTATAGTCATTTTAATTTATTCCACAAGGCCAGTAAAGGAAATATTTAAAGACTATGCCCTAAAATAATTATTATTTTATAAAAGAGTAATGGTTATAGAGTATTTTCAGTGGTTTTTAATAATTGTTTTTTGTATAACACCGTACTTCCCCAAAAGGTGAGGTACCTTAAATGGTGGTAAGGTCATTTAGGATAATCTCTATACAGAAATGTCATTCTTTTCAACCATATGGAACATCTTTAATTCTCCAGATAAAATAAATTTACAATAACAATTGCCTGTATATCAGGGAGGGAACTCTGGTGGCATAGTCTATATAGCCATGCTACTAACACACAGGCCTGGCCCCCTGGTGATTTGAATCCAGCAGCAGCTCTGCAAAGATAAAGGATGAGGAATCTCCTCTTGTGCAGTTTACTGCCTCAGAAACAAGTAGAGGGTCAGTTATATGAGTTGGTTCTGACTTGACAGTGAAGTTAGAGAGGGATATCAGGGTAT
This sequence comes from Elephantulus edwardii, assembly GCF_000299155.1. NCBI lineage: Eukaryota > Metazoa > Chordata > Mammalia > Macroscelidea > Macroscelididae > Elephantulus > Elephantulus edwardii. The sequence continues at coordinate 13,957,560 of NW_006399835.1, read as the reverse complement.
CAATTCATGCAGTTTATTTCTGCTTCTTTTAGCACATAAAAATATGAAAGATTAGTAATAATTTAAAAATTTATAGTTGACTATATGTGGTAAGTAGTGCAATAGTAACTGGTGGTACAGTTGTTAAAGCACTCATCTGCACACTACTCTTTGAGAGAATGATGTGGTGTTCTGCTTCCAGAAATCTTTATAGCCATGCAAACCCTATGAGACATTTCTACTCTGCCTGTAAGGTCACTCTGAATTAGAATTGACAATAAGCAGTAGGCATAGACAACATATGTGGAGATGTAAAATAACTATGTAGAATATATTACTTTTCCCTAGTATTTTCTTTTGTATAAACTGCTAAGAATTTTGTTTGAAATCTTTCAATGACCTTTAAGACTTGAGATTATACATTATAAAGTTTTAAAAATAACTGGTGGGTGCAGTTACTTATTATCATTGCTGATTAAAGAATATTTTAATGAAGAAAAAAATTTTTATAATTTTCATAATGTTTTCAAAATCTTCAAACAGGATAATCACCATCTGTTTGGCAATACTTTGTTGGGAATCAAAGATGATGATGCAGATCTTAGTCAAGCTCTTTGTCTGGCCATCTCAGTATCAGAGATCCTTCAAGCAAATCAGTTGCAAGAGGTAAGTTAAAAAAGCTACAGTTTGTCGGGACTTTTCCGTTTGTATGAAGAACTATCGTCAGTACTCCGTGTTCATGGACTTCCACAAAATTAATTTACTCTTAACAATATAGCTGTTTTGATTGATTAATGTGTTAAATCTGTTAAGTCATTTCTAAACTGATAGTTTGTGCATTAATTCAGTTGCCAACAATTAATTTTGTCATTGTGATACTAATTTTTGTAAACTGCTGTTTTCATATTTCTTATAATTGAATGTGGCATTGCATAAAGTGCTGAAGCATTATAAGTATATAGCTAATTAGAAGATCAAAGACTACAGCCTTCAACATGGATTGCATCCCAACATTAAAAAGACTGAAATCATGATGGGTGGAGAAAATATTTAAATTGTCAGTGATTTCATCTTACGTGGGTCCACAGTCAACACCCTTGATACTAGCAGTCAGTAGATTAGGAGACATAATTACATTGGGCGAGTCTGCTGTCAGGTTTCTCTCCAAATCACTGAAGAGCCATGATGTCTGTTTGAAGACTAGGATACACCTGATTCAGCCCCTGGTCTTTTCAGTCACTTGCTGTGCATCTGAGAGACAATGAATAAGGATGACAGAAGGAGAATTGATGCCTTTGAGCAGTAATGTTGGAGAAGAGTATTCACTATCCCATAGACTTGCCAAAAGAGCAAGCAGGATATGTCTTGGGAAAAGTGCAGCCAGAGTACTCCTTAGAGGCAAGAATGGTGAAACTTCTCATATACTTTAGGCATGTTGTTAGGAAGAGCCAGTCCTAGAAAAGGGGACATCATGCTTGTCTGAAAAGTTGAAGGGTCAGCCAAAGAGAAGACTCATAGTGAAATGGATTGACACTGTAACTGCAGCAGTAGGCTCAAGCGTGTCAGAGATGATGAGCACAACAACAGAGTTCAGATCTTTTGTTCATAGGGTCCCTGTGAGTTGCAGTCGACAACATCTATCAACAGTACCTGTTGTTAACACCCAACAGTAGCTAATTGGAGAGCTCTAGTGAGCTAGAATATAAAGAGTTGTGTTGCTAACTCAAAGGTGGTTTGACTACACCAGCTTTTCTGAGGGTGAAAGATGGGCAATCTCTTCTTGTGCATTTCCAGCCTTTGGAAACCCACTGAATGGTCAACTTCAGTTCTAACTGTAGCACATAATAACAAAAACAATATAGCTAAAAAAAACAACACCAGAAAAAACCAATATAACTAAATGAATTGTATAACTTAATTTTACAAAGCATGTAACAAAGAAGGAAAATTAAGACTTTTCTATGACTTCTGGAAAACCTGATAGGTCAGTTTGACCAAAGCTATCTTTCAAATGTACTTAATATTATATAACAGTTAACCATGGATGTGTGTATTTGGAAAGTTTGGAAGGCAAAGAGAAGTGGACATGAGATAATAGACTTTTTACAATAGACATTTTTCAGTTGAACTTCATAATATTTGAACTGTTGAGAACTTTGAAAAAACAAGCATTCACCCTCCACCGACCAAACTGTGCAGCTCTGCAACTGCATCCTGGCCCATCCTCACCCTTCTGCCCCCAACCCTCACCTCCTTGTACCCCCAATATG
>NW_006399835.1:13930453-13955211 GCF_000299155.1 Elephantulus edwardii | reverse complement strand
ATCTGGTCCCCTCTGGACCCTCATTTCCTTCACCTGCTCCCACCACCGACCAAACTGTGCAGCTCTGCAACTGCATCCTGGCCCATCCTCACCCTTCTGCCCCCAACCCTCACCTCCTTGTACCCCCAATATGTTTTTCCCAATAAAAAAAAATATTTAAAAAAACAAAAAACAAGCATTCAATATTTTTCATTAGAACTAATAATTAAAAGAAAATTAAAACATGTAATTCCTTTTAAAGAAACCTACATGAACTTCAGTTCAAACTGGCATTGCAAAAAACCCTTTTCCCCCTTCAAGAAAGACATTTCAGTTCTTAGGGAATTGCATTGTTGCTAAATTTGTGGATAGAATTTGCAAAAATAAGAGCAGTGTCAGTGTATCTTATACATACAAATACTGTAAAATTCTAATTAAAATAATTTTTCTGGTTTTCCTGCTACATGTTTTTAGACTTTACAGTCATGGACACATATGTGAAGTGTTTTGTTTAACATGAATAGGGTTATTCAGGCCCGTGGACCTATAACCTGACTGGGTGCTCATAATTCTAAGTCAGATACGTATATGAGAAAAAAATGTATGTGTATGTATATATATAAATACACACACTCATGCATTTACATGCTTAAAATGTTCTCCCTCCATTGGCTAATTATTGTATTTTATTGTGTAATGTGAACTTCATGGTAAATTCCAGTGTGTGAAATATTGTTTCCTTCTTAGGAGGGAGTCCGATTCTTCGTGGTGGATTGCCGTCCTGCAGAACAGTATAATGCTGGGCATTTATCAACTGCTTTCCACTTAGATTCCGATCTGGTTAGTACAAATGCAAGTGAAAAGAAAATAAAAAGTAATATTTTTTTTCTTTAGTCTATAAAAAAATATTCTGTCCCAGATTTGAGCCATAATTTTCTTTCAGCCTAAGGAGCAAATCTCTGCCCTGATGAGAAGAGTGTTACTCTCAGATTTACTTTTGACCCAAGTTCTTATTTTTGCACCATAAAGGATGGATGGAAACACCTTTAAGAGTAGTTCACTGTTACTTATTGTTATATCTGTAAATTTCTACTGTGAACTACCTGATACAGCATTTAGCATAGTGCCTTTTTCCTAGTAAATATTCTATAAACATTAGTGCTTATTATTAATTGGGAAAGAATTTTTAAAGTTTTTACAATGAGCACAGTTTTAATTATGCATACTTATATTTAATCAGGATAATATTATATGATCTGATATGTAGGTCCTAAGAAAAGAGTAACTTATTAAGGCCATTTTAATTGAAGAAATGAATAAAGTAGATAACTGAAGGCTATTAGAGGTACTTTAAAACTCTTAGAACTGAGACTGACATTATATAAGCTGTTCTAGGGTCAGTTGGAGCCTCAGAGATGGAGAAAATAGGGCAGTGATGGAGTAACCTCTTATGCTAAATATGTAAGCCATCCACCTCCTCTCTAACTTATTTGGAAAAGTTGATGCTGAGGCTAAAAAGTTGAATAAAATGGCCTAGTAGATGATGAGCAGAAAATGGAGATAGAACAACCCGAAAGTTTTGTACAACATAGGTGAGAAAGGCCATCCTAGAATTAGAAAAGCAGTCCTACCATAAGTGGATTTTTGTGCCTTCTCTTCTTGACTCCTCTAGGAAGACTTAAATGGTCCTCTTAAGCTTGTTTGGAAAGTATATTCAGGTGATTTAGGAATACACCCTCTTCTTTGAAAATTGAAAGGCTATCCCCCAAATAAATTACTGTTACCAATTTACTTAATCTTCTAGATGCTTGACACCTATTTATATATTTCTTATTTTATACTTTTTCACATGACAGTTTCTTTGAAATCTATATAAGAATATTCATTATAAGGGTATATAGCAGTCAGTGATACAAATTTAGCTTAATGTGTTTAGACTATTCATGTCCAATGAACTGTTGATGTTCATTTGCATTATTTTCAGTTTTCCTATAGTAAATAGTATCGAGTTAATCTTTATATAGTTTTGTGGATTTTTGCAAATAGGTCTGAGAAATAAATTCTTAAATTAAGTAGGTTGAGATATAGAAATATTATAAGATACTGCTAAACATCACTATTTTACTTTTACTGAATTAGTTTAACTTTACCACTGTGAAAATGCTTATTTCATATGGTTAGCATTATTATGTGTTAAAATCTTTTTTCTTCTCATTGAAAATACACATAAAAATTAGTATTTACTCATGAGCCTTTGTTTGTGAATGTTTACTTGGGTTGCTTTTTCTCCATAATTTGTCCATATGTACAGTGAATATTCACTTTGTGTAACCATATAAAAGTTCTAAAATAGTTTGTAGTAGAATCTGTTCTGGAAAACAATTCAAATTTTGTAAATAAACTAGTAATCATTTTATATAAAATATTTTGTAGTTATTGATATATTTGTTTCTTTGAGAGTTAGAAATTAATTTTTCATGTTATATATCTAATATATATATAATAGTGTTGATAAATAAAAGGGCAAATGAGTGGCTTGCCTTTTTCACTATCCTCAATCTAAGAAATACATGCTTTGTCATTTAAGTAGAAATCTAAAATATATGACTTGTTTTGAGGTCTTGTGTTTAGTCATGGACTAAAAGTCTCTTTACTCAGTGTTAAACCTTTCTTCTGTTAAGATACATAGGTCACCATATTGTTAACTGTTATGAGCTGTCGAGTTGCCTGCAACCCGTAGAGACCCTACGTATAGCAGCTCTGAGTCCTGCCCTGTCCTGAGCCAGGTCACCATATTAGTTGTTACTTAAAAACAAAACACAGAAATATCTCTATTTTTAAGTGAAGTATTTTATTTGCCTAAATTAATTTTCTTGGAAATTTCTTTTTCTTTCTTCCGTACCAGGGATGCTTTTTTCTTTCCTCATGTCTTCAAATAATTTTCTTTTTCTCTGAAAAAAATAATTCAGATTTTGCAAATTGTATGTGGAATGCAGGCTTGCCAAGATTTTTCTATTTATAAATTGTCTAGATGCTTCAGAATCCATCTGAGTTTGCACAGTCAGTAAAGTCCTTGCTTGAAGCACAGAAGCAGTCTATTGAATCTGGCTCCATAGCTGGCGGTGAGCACCTCTGTTTCATGGGCAGTGGCAGGGAGGAGGAAGACATGTACATGAATATGGTTCTGGCACACTTTTTACAGGTATGTTTATGTAAATTGTTTCACTCATAATCACTTCTAAGAAATTATAGAAAGTTTGTGGTTTAATGTTCATTGTCACATTAAACTGTATTTTCCTTTACATTTGGATTTTGTGTATTGCGAAAAAAGATTTCTTTGCCTAAATTTTTCTCACATGCTGTCTTCAGGTGCTTACATGGTTTCAGTTTAAATCTTGAACCATCTGGAACTTATTTTGGTGTTAGAAGTGAGGTAAGAGTACAAAAAAGAATTAGCTTTTCCAGAGAAAAATCCATTAATTTCATATGCCATCTTTGTATTATTTTTCTTTATATACCAGGATCCATATCTTGATTTTTCGGTTGCATTGATTTTTATGTGTATCCTCTTCCTAGTATTATTTATAGTAGGCATTTAAGGAGCCCTGGTGGCAAAACGTGTAACAGTAGGCTGCCAACTACAGTGTCAACAGTTCACCCTGTGGGAGAAAGATGAACAGTCTCTTCCCATAAAAATTTACAGACTTGGAAACCTGATGGCTGTGAGCTGTGGTGACTTACGTAGTAAGTTGGGAGGTAACTCTGCTAACTCAAAGGCAGCACCTCATTGGTGGCTCAAATATACCAATGGCTCCAAAGGAGAAAACTGAGCAGTCTTCTCTCTTGTGTTATACAATCTATCAAAAACCTACTGGAGAGTCAGCTAGGAGTCACTTTGGACTTGTCAGCGAAGAATATAGTTGAGTTAGATAATATGTATGTGGACATGCTATCAGAAGGGGTTCACAGAGTTTTCAAAGGCCTGTGGTGTTCTCTCCAACACTACACACTGCCAATTTAGTTTTCAACTCTAATAACAAATTAGTCTTCACACCACTGTCTTTGAAATCAAAACAGTCTACCTTCCTGAATCCAACTGCCTTATACCAAGATTCTTGTAACTGCTTCAGACAGAGATAGTCTTGCCACTGAACTGATAGACAACATCATGATAGATGGTGAAGAGATTGAAACTATCAACAATTTAATCTTGGTTGGATCCTCAACATGCTTGGTACGCTCGTACCAAGGAAATAAGGAGACACATTGCACTGTGATAAGTCTGCAATTAGGGACCTCTCCAAATTATTGAGGAGTAATGATGTCACTATGAGGACTAAGGTGTGTCTGATTCAGACCATGGTCTTTCTGATCACTTGGTATGCATCTGAGAGCTGGATAATAAATAGGGGGGGAGACAAGAATGATTAGACTTCATTTCATTTACTTTGAACATGTTGTGAGGAAGGGCTGTTCCTCAGAGAAGGACATGATGCTTGGAAAGGTGGAGGGTCAGCAAAGGAGAGGAAGACTGTCGACCAGATGGACTGACATGGTGACTACCTCTGGGCTCTAGTGTATCAGGAAGTGTGAAGATGGCATAGAATAGGACAGGGTTTGGATTTTTGTTAATAGAATCACTCTGAGTCATTCTCGACGGCACCTAACACAAACAGCAGTCAGAAGAGGACATAATGTTTGGTAAAATAGAGTTGTCTGTAAAAAGGAAAGACACTCGGTGAGTAGATTTAACACAGTAGCTACAACAGTGGGCTTAAATATTTCCACAATTGTGAGACTTATATAGGACCAGGCAGTGTTTTGTTGTATTGTATGTAGGGTCACCATGTGTTGAAACCAACTCTGTGGCACCTAACAAAAACTTAGATTCATATTCATACTCATTCTGTTGTTTCTGTGCTGAAATTAAAAAAATATATATATATACACACTTTGTTTATTCATGACATTTATACACCTTTCATTTTTGTATTTGAGTATGCAACCTGTCCCACCTGCCTTCTTATAGAGCCTTACTCAGTGATAGCTTAATGTATAAATAATTGTTGAATTGGTTTCCTTTGGTAGTTTATATATATATTTAATTTCTCAATATATGTGATCTGTGTTTCATTGATTATGCAAAGGCATTTGACTGCGTGGATCATAATAAACTGTGGCTGACTCTGAGAAGAATGGGAATCCCAGAACATTTGATCGTTCTAATGCGAAACTTATACTTGGACCAGGAGGCAGTCGTCAGAACAGAGCAGGGGAACACTGCATGGTTCAAAATTGGGAAGGGCGTACGCCGGGGATGTGTCCTGTCTCCATACCTTTTTGACCTGTATGCAGAGCAGATTATATGAGAGGCTGGGCTCTATGAGGAGAAGCATGGCGTTAGGATTGGTGGAAGATCTATCAACAATCTGCGTTATGCAGATGACACAACCCTGCTCGCTGAAACTGAGGAGGACCTCATGCACTTACTGCAGAGGGTCAAGGACTGCAGCCTTCAATATGGACTGAGGCTCAATGTTAAGAAGACAAAAATTCTCACCACTGGACCAATTGGTAGCATCAGGATGGATGGTGAAGAGATTGAGATTGTTCACAGCTTCAATTTACTCTTGGCACCAGTAGCCAGGAAATAAAAAAACGTATTGCGATGGTAAAGTCTGCAGTTAGGGACCTCTCTAAAGTACTCAAGAGCAACGGTGTCTCCCTGGAGACTAAGATGCGCCTGATACAGGCCATGGTTTTTGCAATCATTTGTTATGCATCAGAGAGTTGGACAATGACTAGGGAGGCTAGAAGGAGAATTGACGCCTTTGAGCTGTGATGCTGGAGAAGAGTATTGAATGTCCCATGGACTGCCAAGAAAACAAACAGATTCATCCTAGAGAGGGTTAAAGCAGGCTGCTCCTTGGAGGCAAGGATTCTGGGTTTCTGCCTGACATACTTTGGATATGTTGTAAGGAGAGACAGGTCTTTAGAGAGGGACGTCATGCTGGGTTGAGTGGAGGGACAGCGTAGGAGGGGAAGCCCTTCTATGAGGTGGACTGATTCAGTGACTGGGGTAATCGGGATGGGTATGTCAGAAGCAATGAGATTGGCACAGGATAGAACAGGGTTTAGGGCTGTTGTACATAGGGTCGCTATGAGTTGCAAACAACTCGACGGCACATAACAACAACAACAATATGTGATCTTGAGGTCAGCAGACATAATGTTACATAAACTACTCAACTTGGATTCTTTTTTTATTATCTTTTACTGTGACTCTGATTTGAGAAAATGCTTGTAAACATCAGTATTCCTGAAGGAACAAAATCAAGATATTTTGATTGAGAAATTGTAAGATAATTTTAAACCTTGTTGAAGGAAAGATCTTAGAAACTATTGAGGATAACTAAAATAGGCAATCATTTTTACTCATACATTTAGCTGGCCTGTTCTAAAAAATAAATTTTGGAGGAAGTACAACTTCCTGATCCTTAGAGGCAAGGATGATGAAACTTCATCTCATCTCATTTTGGGAATATTTCAGGAGAGGTCAGTCCTTGTAATAGTACATCTTACTGGAAAAGGTGTTGGGTAGGAGAAAGAGAATATGGTTTTTAAGGAAATGGAGAGACACGGTGACTGTAACAATGGACTTGAGCAAGTCAGAGATGGTGAGGATGGTGAAGGTTAGGGCAAGGTTCACATCTGTTGGTCTTAGGGTCACTTATGAATCATAGTGATGACATACTTGATGAATCATACTTGATGACAGTTACAACAATTCTAAAAAATGGATGCTCTCTCTGGTTGCCTAGTCCTTAAGGAGTTGTGCTGCTGACCTAAAGGTTCGAATTCACCAGTAGATCTTGAGAGACAGTTGAACAGTCTTCGTACTACTTATGGCCTCAGAATCCTGCTGGAGGGTCAGCTTTGAGTTCCAACTTGATTCCAATGAGATAATGAGCAAGATTCTGAAAGTGCTGTTGTGGTCTGAGCATATTATGGGATGAACTAGTACTTCAAGACTTTGAAATACTGTGCACTTTTTTTTAAGATCTAATTTCTTGATGTGGTTTCAGAGAGTTTATTTTCTAGTTTTTATCATGGAAAATTTTAAATAAATTGATAAGTAGAATTAAATCACATTGTCATTATTATACTTTATTATGAAAAGTCCAGCTAGTTTCCTATAGTTACAAAATGGTAACATGCTCTCATTTCTTCATGTATTAGCAAGGGTATTTCTGTAAGAAAGCACAGAATTTTGAAAGTTTGTGAAACCGCTCTTATTTCTACCCCAAAAAAATACTCTTTAAATTATTTTGATTATTTACTGTACTACTTGAGATTATAATAAAGTTATGATTGCATATTGTGTTAAATCAGGAAGTTGTACCAATGCACCAGGCCCTATTCTATACAAACTGCCATATTTCAAAATGTTAAGGCTGGAGGAAGTCCAGAAAATTGAATATGTAACTAGATATTGTAATTATGAATGTTTATAGAATTATCAGTAATTTTAATTAAATTACATCTTGAGTTAATTTAAATTTTATTTTTCCATTGCAGAAAAACAAAGAGTATGTGAGCATTGCCAGTGGAGGATTTATGGGTAAGATTTTACTTTGCACCACTCCTTTCCAGAGAAATTTATGTTGATTTTTCAGTAAAGCTTACTGGAATAGCCAAATTAGTTAATGGATAAAACTTTGTTAACTTCTGTAGTTCAGTATTTCTAGAAAAATTAGGGCCAGCAGAATATACAGATTTGTGCCGTATAACATTCATTTAAACAGTGGCTCAGTTATGTATTGAGCTGTTTTCCACAAAAATATCTTTCAATATTGACAATAACAAAACTAAAGGAAGAAATAAAAGTAGATGCTAAGGCTATGTATGTGTAATCAAACCTCATTGGCATTAGCTCCTGGGTTTGGAGATTTCATGTAATATCTTAGCTAATTGGTTTAATAATATGATTAATGCTTCTGTTTTACATTGTTTGTTTGCAGTGCCTGCTGTCTTAAAAGCTTTCTTGTTACATTATTATTAAATACCATATAGTTGTAACTTACCCACAGGTTTTTAGAGGCAGTAACTTGTATGAGAGAAGGTTGCCCAGCTTTCTCCCATGAAGCAGCTGATGGATTTGAACAACATGCCTTACGGTTGGCAGTGCAACACTGTCTTCTAAGCCACCAGAGCTTGCTAATGGTCATCAAAGACAAAAACAATAGTTGACTTCTGTTCTCCTAGAGTGATAAAGCAAAGATAGTTCAGAATAGAAGAAGAAATGAAATACATAACTAATTATTTCTGTGAACAACAGCTTCTTGCCATGTGACCAGAAGAACTAGATGATGCCTAGTGATTATAGTTTCATGAAAGATTTGATAGAAAATTCCTTACCAAAAAAGTTAAAATGGAAAAAAAAAAAGAATTTTAATTCTCCTGGACTTTGGTCAGACTTTCTGGAACTCGTAAGGCTGGATGGACCCATGAAACTATTGTCCTAGATGAGCATGCCCTGGTGTTCTCTTAAAACTAAGTAAAAGTTTAAATTAACTGTTGAGAAATACTTGCCTTAAGCATTACACTCTTTTGAGAAAATCTATGAGGTCAGAGGAACAACAAAAAAATTAGATGGAAACCTTGGGAAACAGTGAGTGTATATTAATGAGGAAAGAACAACTTGAAAAATGTGAGCATAATTGCGTAGAATGTAAGCATTGTTACTCTACATGTCAAAAATGGTTGGATTGGTATTTATTTTGCTTTGTTAATCCTCAAAAAGTATATGTCAACCTGACTAAGACATGATTCTTAGTATTAAGCAAATATCTTTCATTTTGTGATCTGTGATTTGGTGTTGTAAATCCAGATCTCTGTGCTATATTAGGCAGGATTTGTGGCAGTTAAGCTATTGAGGCAGAATACAATCCAATGAATTAGTTGAATTTTGAGTCAGTGTCTTCTGAAATATGAAGGAGATTAAACATATAAGCAGGTTAGAGGGACCTACTATCACAAAGGAATGAGTCAAGAGTAGGGCAGATCCTTTGGCCCCAGGGTTACTACATGGGTAACCTCCTAGCAGCAGGAGACAGAGAAAGTTTTCTCTGAGACAAAGATGACACTCTGGATTCAGACTTCTAGCATCCTAAACTGTGGGAAAATAAAAAAGTCATCCACTTGGCATATTTTTTCTACAACATTAGATAACTCTGGGGAGGATTTTACTAACGTTCAGAAATCCGGATCCAGTAATAGAACATAGTAGATACAACTGGATTTAGTGGGGGAAAAAAACCTGCTTCCTACATGCATATGAATATCTTGAATGAAATTGAGTGTATGGCTTTGAGCTGTGGTGTTGAGAGCACTGAACATCCCATGGACGGACAGGAGAATTAACAGGTATGTCTTGGAGATGGTGCAGCCGGAATGCTCTTTGGAGGCAAGAATGATGAGGCTTTGCCTCATATACTTTGGACATACCGCTAGGAGGTGCTATTCCTTGGAGAGGGACATGATGTTGGGAAGGGAGGAGGGTAGGAAAAGGAGAGGAAGACCCTCAACCAGGTAGATTGACAGGGTGACTGCTGCAATGGGATCTTGTGTGTCTGGAAGTGTGAGGATGGTGCAGGACAGGACTGAGTTCATATCTGTTGTTCATAGACTCACTATGAGTCCTACTCAACTCGATGGCGCCTAACAACAACAGTAACAACTGTATAAATAACCTATCACACACACACACACACACACACACACACACACACGTACTTGGGAATCACAATAAACATATCTGTGTTTTACTGGTTTATTTGTATTGTTATTTTAATATGAACTTTCCTGACTTAGAAATAACAAGTTTACTGTACATCAGTGTTTGCTTAAACTATTTGGCAACAGCATCCAGTCTCATGTATGTGTTCTCTTAAATAATACATCTGTTTTTATTTTCTTTCAAAAGTATTACTTTAGAAAGTGCATCCTTGCTCTCAACTGCAACAGAAATGATGCTAGTAACACCAGCAGAAAGCAAAGGAGAAAGACCAATTAGAAAGTGAAACGAAACATAAGGCTGTTAACACAAAGGTGGAAAAATCAGTGAATGCTGTCTGTTGCTCATGATTTAGGCATGTTTGCACAATATCCAAATTATATAACATCCTACTTCACAGAGCACATCGTAAAAGTTACTTGCTGCAGGATGTATAGATACCAGCATAACTAATATCTGACTGGTGACAGACTATTTAAATAGATGTCTTCAATTTGCTTATAGTTGCAGGGGGGAAAATCTGTAAAATTGCTTGAAAACTTGCTGATATTTGCTTTTTATAGAGAAGAAGATTAAATGGGACTGGCAAACAAGAGTAGTACAAATACTTTCATGGTACACCTTATATACTATTTAGGTTTTTTATCTTTATATTTCATTGTACTTTGAAAATGAAATACATTTTATAAACTGAGTGAAGGAATTTCTACTAAAAATGTTGATTGATGAAATAAGTTGATTCTTTGAAATCTGAAGACCAATATCTGGTAATCCTTGGTGTTTTTAAAATTGTCACAAGCTCTGTAGCCAAGTATTTGAGAGTTTCTAAAAGATTAGCTCAGTATCGTGGGGGGTGGGGGAACACCAAAAAACAACCCACATTGTGCAAAACTGAATGTCCTTTTTGGAAAAAATTAATGATAAAATCTAATGAAAGCTATCTTGAAAATAGCAAAAGCTTTTTCTCTTGGAAGGCTTTTAAGTGGTAATAAATACTGGCCCTTCCCTCAATATTTTTAGTTATTTGTTAGTAATTTGTAAATAATTTGTTAGTAATTCTGTTTACATACATGATAGAAAACGTGGTTGTTAAATTTGTGTTCAAAGGTATCTCAAAAGCTTTCTTTTATAATACAGTCTGCTGAGCCTCCAACAGATTTTCAGAGGCAGTCAGGAGAGTGCCTGTCTTTCTCCTGCAGAGCAGCTGATGGATTAGAACTGTGTGCTTTTGAGTTTGCAACAAAGCACTTTACAGCAGGGCCACCAAGCCTTCTCATCTAGCTTAAGTTTTAGGAAGTTTATTTTAACTTACAATCATTTTCTGTTCTTTTAAAAATCCGTTTACTTTTACCAAGCTTGGCTTCTTTTCATAGCAGTTTATGCCTACAGTTGCTGCTTTACTATGGGAGACAATTAAAAATGTCCCTTCAGTGCTCACTTCGGCAGCACATATACTAAAATTGGAACGACACAGAGAAGATTAGCATGGCTCCTGCACAAGGATGACACGCAAATTTGTGAAGCATTCCATATTTTCGACCCTGAAATTAATCAGTCTGTAACGAAGGCTAACTCCTTTCACCTACAAATTTCGTCTTTGGATACAAAGCTAAGTGGATAGTCCTTACGGAGAGACTGTTTAAAAAGAGGCAGCGAAAAGAAAAGAAAAAAAAATGTCCCTTCAATTGCCAGTACCTTTCAGAGGAGAAGATAGTGAACATATAGGAGAAGATAGTGAACATATATAGCTAGTTTTATGTAACTGTACTTACTCTTAAGACCATTCAAGTGTCTCTGTTGGTCCCTGGTCTGTGCACATGGTTAAAACCGTTGACTACTGGTGGAAAGTGAAGTTTGAACCTCCTCACAGATGACTAGAAAGCCATGCCTTGAAAATCTTACTCAGAGAAGTTCTGCTCTGCACACAGACTTGGCCATGAGTCAGAACTAACTCCACACCAGCTGACAGCCAGCCATAATAACAAGTGGTCAGTGTAGAGAAGGGAGGAAGAAATGAAAGAGGAAAACTTTCTGTAGCCTTGACTTTTAAATCTTTGCAAAGGCACAGAATGAAATACCTATGATTAATCTGCTTGGATCTTTTATCACTCAGCTATAACATGTTTATTATATTTCTCTGGTAATAAAGATTTTCAAAGGGAGTTAATATTTCAGGTTTTTGTTGTGTTTTTGTTTTTTTTTTTTCCTTGTCCACCTTAAGCACTGCAGCAGCATTTGGCAGATATTAATGTGGATGGACCAGAAAATGGATATGGTCATTGGATTGCAAGTACCTCAGGCTCAAGGAGCAGTATTAATTCTTCTGTTGATGTAAGTGTTTGTGTAGACAATGTGACCAGATTTGGATAATTGTCAAAAAATGGTGATTAACTATTAAACATGTCACCATAGCAGAGAAGGATTAAAATATTTCCAAAGCATTCAGTGAGGAGTCATATAATGTGAGTTTTATGAAATGATCAGCCAGCTTACACAGCTGTGGCCAGGTGTTCTAGAAGTCTAGCCATTGGGTTCAGATTTCTCCCTGTTAATCTGTAGTGTAGTATACAATCATATAGTGATAGTTTTATAATGCAGTTTAAATATCAGTGTTTGCCATTCTGGGTCCTGTAACTTGTGGGATTCTTAAGTGAACGTATGCCAAGAATTTCTCATGTAGTTAAACCAGGAAAAATTTGGGGTTCATGGTCTCTTCCCTTGCTTACTATGTCTATAGTCCTCTCCACAACAAACTTCAATGATTAGAACTTTGGTCAACCCACATTCATACCTGATTTTGAGTTACTGAAATGTTGTAGGAGTTTGTTGATTCATGTTTTTGTTCTATTTTGGAAATATTTGGATTATGAATGTTGTCTGCATTGCCAGTCTTTCAAGTCAGGTGAATTAGATGTCATTAAATCAAATTCTTAACACATAATAGGCTTCATCTATTTAATAATTCACTTTTACAACCAAAATAGAAGTAAAACTACATTACAGGATTGTTTTTATGATCATTGGATTAGAGATCTAGTAGGCCTAGGTTCATCTTTTCGTCTCTAAAATGTATTGTTGTCATGATAACCAACAAGGTCTTCCAGCTTTGGCTCTTTCAACTAAGCAAAAAAGATCATAATAATAGAACCTTCTTCATAAAGATAAATAACCAAATTCATTGTCATTGAGTCAGCTCTAATTCCTAATGACCATCCAGCAAGTTTCCAGGGCTGTGAATCTTTACACAAGGAGACTTGCTGAAATCTTTCTTCTGAGGAGCTGCTAATGGATTCCAGCTGCTTACATACTGTGCCACCAGAGCCTCCATCATAAGGACGATGAGAGGATTCATGTACATGTAAAGCCATAGTACTTGTCATATATATATATATTATAGTAATTAAAAAATTACAATTCACTAGATGTATTGATTAAAACTAATTTACAACCAAGTCAATTAAAGCAAGTTATAGCCAACTCATAAGCAAATAGGTTTTTTTGAGAATTTTGTCTTCAACCCAGTCCTCTAGGTTTCTGCTCTTTCTTTATGTGAAAATGCCATTTCCTTTTTAATAAATAATATTCTACCGTGTTACTGTACTGGGAGATCGTTTATTCAGTTAGCCCTTTGTTAATGTTGCTTACAGTCCAATTTTTATAGTAATGTTTTCAAGGATTGATTATTATGTCCTAAAAGTGAAATAATTTAAAGTCTTTTTCCATCAAATAATACCTAAATCTTTGTTCACTGACTGTTTCCTTATCATAATTTGGAAGAGGACATCATAGGCAAAATATAGGAATATTTTTAGACTACTTAAATCTTTGAAGGAACTGCCCTCTCAGATAATATGTGAGCAATCCCACAAGCAAGTTAAACTCATATCTATTGGAACATCTCAGTAACTTCAGAAATCAAAAACCTAAATGAGAATGTTTTTAAAAGCAAAAGTATACAAAGGGTAAAAATATTTGAAAATTTAATTATATGAATGATTATACATTTGTTTACTTTTGTAGTCTAACCTGATTTAAGAAGGGTCCATAACTTTATTCAGAGCAGAATAGAATTTCAGACTTGACACAAGTATGTATGTACAATATATATACTTAATTATATTTTCTACACTTCAGTCTTAAAATAGTCTCATCTATTTTTAAAGCAGTTATTCCATCACTAAGTTCTTTCTTTCAGGGTGAATCTTCTAATGGCTCTGGTGATAGAGGAATGAAATCACTAGTAAATAAAATGACTGTTGCTTTGAAGACGAAGTCTGTTAATGTCAAGGAAAAAGTTATCAGTTTCATTGAGAATACTTCAACTCCTGTGGACCGGTGAGTTGCTTATATGATACAACTTTATGATGAATAATTAATACCAAAGAAAAACATCTTGCAGTAAATAGTTGAATTAAATGTGTTGCAGAAGAGGTTAAAAAAGTGCATTTTTTTTTTTACTAAATTATTTTAAAGATTTCATTGGGATTGCAGAGATATGCTTTTTGTAATATTTGGCACACAAAATTCTCTCTTCTCTCCCACTGCTCGAATAATAGATAATGACTCTGCTTTGAGCACCAGTAATTTTAAAAAATTTTCAATTGCCAACTATATGTACTCTGTTTCACAAAGTATTTGCTTTCTAATTGTCAAATAAAGAATCATCTACTAAATTTAATACCTCATAGGAAGAACTTCCTGTGTACCATGAATTTAAATTTAGTCATGTTAAATAAATCAGAACTCAACTTTCTTATGAGCTAAGCTCTTCACAGAATTTTGTTCCTAGAATATAAGCAAACATTGTTTTCCAGTAAATTACAAGTGAAAGACACAACTAAAAACTACTAAGAAAGCCAAAAATATCATTTAATACTGTTTTTTTTACTGGACTGGATATATAATGTTTCTTGTTTTCCTCAGTATATTAGTCTAGGGAACTCTAGTGGCCTAATGCGTATGGAATTTCACTTCTGACTGAGAGAGGTGGTTCGAATTAGTCAGCTGTCTCACAGGAGAAAAATGGGCAGTCTCCTCTTGTACAATTTACAGACTCTAAAAACCCACTGCTGGGTCAGCTGTTGTTTTTGGTTTTTCTAAATATACTAGGTTTTTTGACCTTAGATGTTCCTAGAGTTCACAGCTAACTCTATGATTCAAACATGAAGAACTTTTTTTAAAGCAAGCTTATTTTGAAAGTATGCTTGTACTATTTAATCTCATTTGTGCCTCACAGTGCTGTAAGAAAGAGGAAATATTTTACTTTAAAAACCAAATTAATATCAGAAATTTGCTGTTTGTCACTCTAGTGCTTATATTACATGTGCATACAAAAGTACTTCCCCCCCATTTAGCAAATACACAATTTTGACAATAGATCATTTTCACTAAGTTATAAAATTTTATTTAAAATATGCAGTAATAAAATACTTGCATTTTATCAAGCCTGAAAGATTTATTTGCTCTTAAAACTCTACCTCTTTTAGTTTTAGTTAAGTGACCTTTAAATTGGAATGCTATTATAGCTACTGTTTTATCCATGCATATTTAAATTTTTATTTTAAAATTCACTTTAAAAAGATTCTGGTGATACAGAACTGAATTCAGTTAAGTAATCACTTGAATCTAGCTTTTCTTCATTTTTTTTTTGTACTTGGGATAATTGAAACATTCTCTTTTAAAATGTGCATTCTGGGTTGGAAAAACTGATAAACATTTTTAAAAAATACTGTTTAATTTTTCATAATCATTTTATTCTGTCCTTTACCTTAATTTGCTATAGAATATCTTTCAGTCTTCCTTGGCCAGACAGAACATGTACAGAGCGGTAAGCCAATGAGTAGAACAGCTCTATCGAACCATCCTGTTTCCTTAGCATGTCTCATACTGTCTATAAACCTTATGCTGGCCTGGCTAAATGTCATGCATCTCTTCCAAATGCTAAACTTTCCTTATTCTGCTGTTAGAAATGTATGATGCTGATGTGTCATCTCTTTGTTCTTTTTGGTTTTTGGGTTAGTCTGTTGTGTTGGGGGTTTTTTTGCATGATTATTATCTCTCCCATGTCACAGATGAAAATCAAGTTAATTGAAACCCAACAACTTCACAAAACCTACAGTTTTCATTTTAGAGTAGGGGAAGTTGAAACAAAGTCTGTAATCTCAGAGTTGTCAGAGTCTTAACTTTGGAGATCCTTTACTCCCATCTACTGTCGCTACCAGTAAGATAGGCACACCTGAAAGAAAAAAGAATACAGTTCATGGTTCAAAGTTTTAATTTATACACCTTATGTAATTTTATAATTTTTAATGTTTTCCCCAGTTTATTTAATATTTAGATTGTTGCAGCTACACAAAAAGGATTGGTTCTACATTTGGTTTTCCTTGAAAAAAAAAACTGGCCCACGGAATATATGTTTTATATATACTCTGTCTCTCTCATTAGTATGACATTGAGACATGTGGTGATTTCAGTAAAAAACAGAAAGTTTCTTTGAATTTAAAGTTTAAAAACCTATTCGAAAAAAAACCAACCTATTCGACGGCATATAAAAACAGTATATTATATTGGTTGTTTTTTATTTAAGCCTCTTGCAGAATCTACAAGACCTCATGAAGAGCCTTTTTATTTAAAAGTCGGTTGTTGTTATATTTTGAAGGAATATTCTCCTAAGTGGTACAGCACTCTTCTGTTAATTTGCTGTACTGAGGTAACGTGGGGTTTCTGTGATGCTGAACCTTGTGCAATTGGGGTGTCAAATGCCATAATGGTTACCCATCATGGACAGTGTTTGGTGAAATTCCCAGTTTAATATAGGTTTGGAAGCATGATTGGCATCCACTTCCTAAACAACATGCTTCTGGAAACTCTATGAAATTTGAGAAACAATAGTTATAGAAAGGCTTTCAGGTCTTTTGTTCTTAGGGTTGCTATGAGTCATGCTTGACTCGATGGCAATTAACAATAGAAACAACAACCAACTCTACAATTAAGATGAGCAAAAGAACTTTACTGAATTCTATATGGTTTTATACTTTTTTACTAAGAATTTTTCTAAAATTTAAACTAGAGTATCACTTGTACAAACATTTATGAGTAGGTAAAATGAAATACTAGTTTAACTAAGTTCAGCTTTGAAATAATAGAATCACCTTTTCAGTAGGTCATTCATTATTTTTAGTGTCTAGATGTAGCATTTTTTAAAAAGTTTGCCATCCAAAAAAAATAACCTTACCTAGTAAAAGAATTTACTATGACCATACCTGCACTTATACTTCTTTTAAATAATAATAGAATAAATAACTAATTTTATAAACAGTTGTCAGTTATTGTTCTACTTTTCTTGTTTTAGAATTAATCTAATTCTATTCCATTCTTGTGTTCTCGAGGATAAAATTTTGTTGTATTAAAATTAATTCAGTTCTTTCTGAGCTCAATAACTTAAAATCTGCAAAGTCTTTTGGAGCTCTGGTAGCCTGCTGATAATATGAATCTGCACTGCAATCACAGAGGCACTGGATTTGAACCCACCAACTAACTGCTCTAAGGGAGAAGGATAGGCATTCTCTTCCTGTGCAGTTAACTACCTCTGAAAACCTGTTGGAGGATCAGCTATGAGTTGGTTCAGACTCAGTTGCATACAAGAAGATTATTTTTCTTTTACTGCTTTTTTTGTGGCTGAAAAAGTCATAAGTACTATTACTTTAAAAAAAAAATCCAACCATTGTATTTCATTCATTTTCACCTGATCTGTTACAAGCTGTCTCTGATCTTTAGCATTCTAGTTTATGAAAATTTGTGTAATAAATTCAGATAACTTATGAATAACTTAAATTTTTAGATTTTTTGCTTTAATAAACTTTATGATTCAGAAGTTTAATAGGTGAGTTCTGGCGGCCTAGTGGCAAAAAGTTGCAGTGCAATCCCAGAGATGCACAGTTTGAATCCACCACATGCTCTGCTGAAGAGGAAGGGATGATCTCCTGTACCAGTCAGATCTGACAGTACACAAACAAAAAAATTTTAAAACAAAAATTTAAAAGAAAGACATTTAATATACATATTCTTGTTACTTTCTATATCAGAGCAATTTGTTTTAATATTACGGAAGAACCAATAACTAGACCTTCCAGAATTCCATAATCTGGATAGCACTAAAACATTTTTTAGATAAATTTATTACATTAGTCTTTGGGCTTTTTATCATTTTTTTAAAAAATTATAATTTGACTTTCAAAAGTATTTGAGTTACCTCTCTTCTTTTGCTTTCTCATCATGTTGTTGTTTGCCATCAAGTCTCCTGTGACTCATAGTGACTCTATGTACAACAGCCCTAAAATCTGCTCTATCCTGTGCCAATCTTATTGTCTCTGGTACACCAACCCCTGATACCCCAGTCACTGAATCAATCCATCTCATCAACAGTCTTCTTCTCCAGCGCTGTCTCTCAACCCTCCCAAGCATGACATCCCTCTCCAAGGACTGATACTGCCTTGCAACATGTCCAAAGTATGTCAGACGAAGCTTCAGAATCCTTGCCTCCAAGGAGCCACCCGGCTTCACCCTCTCCAGGATGAACTCGTTTGTTCCCCTAGCAGTTCATGATAGATTCAACACTCTTCTCCAGCACCACAGCTCAAAGGCATCAGTTCTCCTTCTATCCTCCCTAGACATTGATCAGCTTTCCGATGCATAGAAACTAATTGCAAAGACCATGGCCTGTATCAGGCGCACTCTAGTCTCCAGACTGACATCGTTCCTCATCATAGTTTGATAATTTATATCACATTTTCACTTTAAGATGTTTTAACCAAAATTTTTTTTATCTTACACCTTATACTATTTATAGCCTAATTTGTACATCTCAAACAATACCTGTTTTGTACTAAAGTCACATCAATTTTTTTAGTAGAAATGAAGCTGGAGATAGGATGATAGAATTTTGCACAATCTCAGCAATTTATTTGTTGCATATACATTTTACAAGAAACAAACACAGGATATACACATGGATTTCACCTGATGCATAGGAATCAGATAGATTACATTTGTGGAAAGAACAACTGGAGTAACTTAGTATCAGCTGTGAAAACTAGCCCTGGTGCTGATTGTGGAACAGACTACCAACTACTCATATGCAAGTTTAAGCTAAAGCTAAGGAAGGTGAACTCAAGCCCACAGGAACCAAAATATGACCTTGAGTCTATCCCACCTGAAATTCAGAACCATCTCGGGAACAGATTTGAGGCCTTGAACACTAATGAACGAAGAGCGGATGGGAAAATATCAAGAATATGATCCAGGAAGAGTGCAAAAGTCATTACAAAGATGGAGGAGGAAGAAAAGACCAAAATGGATGTCAGAAGAGACTCTGCACTGGAGTGCCAAGAAACCAAAGCAGAAGGAAGAAATCAAGACAGGAGATTTCAAAAAGCTGCATGGCAAGACAAAGTAAAGTATTTTAATGAAATGTGCAAAGAGCTAGAGTCAGAAAATCAGAGGCTGAACTCACTCAGCATTTCTTAAGCTCAAGGAACTGAAGAGGAAATTCAAGCCTCAAGTTATAATACTTAAGGATGCTTTGGGCAGAATATTGAGTGATCCTGCAAGTATTAAAAGAAGATGGAAAGAGTATACAGAGTCATTATACCACAGACATGGAAGAATTTAATGAAACAACATATGAGCACGAGCCTATGGTGATGAAGGAGGAAGTTCAGACTGCTTTGAAAGAATTAGCTAAAAATAAGGCCCCCCAGAAATTGATGGTATACCACTTGACATATTTCAGCTAACAGATGCTGCCCAAGATGTGCTCACCAAGTTGTACCAAGAAATCTGGAGAACACCCACTTGGGCAACTGACTCAAAGAGATCTATGTTTATTCCTGTTCCAAAGAAAGATGATCCCACAGAGTTTGGAAATTATTGAACAATATTATTAATATCTCATGCAAGCAAGATTTTGCTGAAGATTATCCAAAAACGACTGGAACAACACATTAACAGAGAACTACCAGAAGTGCAGACTGGGTGTAGATGGGACCGTGGTACTAGGGATATTGTAGCTAATGTTAGATGGATCTTGGCTGAAAGCAAGAATGCCAGAAGAATGTCTTTCTTTGTTTCATTCCTTGCACAAAGGCATTTGACTGTGTGGATCATAACAAACTGTTAGGATCTAACTATTATGAGGCTAACTCTGAGAAGAATGGGAGTCCCAGAACACTTGAATGTGCTAATGTGAAACCTATACTTGGACCAGGAGGCAGTCGTCAGAACAGAGCAAGTAAACACTGCAAGGTTCAAAATTGGGAACGGTGTATGCCAGGGCTGTATCCTGTCTCCTTACCTTTTCAATCTTTATGCAGAACAGATTATCCTGGAGGCCGGGCTCTATGAGGAGAAATGTGGCTTCAGGATTGGAAGAAGAATCATCAACAATATGCGTTATACGGATGACACGACCCTGCTTGCTGAAACTGAGGAGGGCCTGAAACACTTGCTGTGGAAGGTCAGGGACTGCAGTCTTCAGTATGGTTTGTGGCTCAATATCAAGAAAAAAAAGATTCTCACCACTGGATCTGATTGGCATCATCATAATGGATGGTGAAGAAATTGAGATTGTTTTGGTTTGCTTGGTTCCACAGTCAACACTCTTGGCACCAGCAGTTAGGAAATGAAAAGATGTATTGCAATGGGAAAGTCTGTGGTTAGAGACCTCTCTAAAGTGCTGAAGTGCAAAGATGTCAGTCTGAAGACTAAGGTGCTCCTGATACACATGCAATCACTTGCTATGCTTCGGAGAGCTAGACAATGACTAGGGATGATAGACGGAGAATTTATGCCTTTGAGCTGTGGGGTTGGAGAAGCGTATTGAATATTCCATGGACTGCTAGGAAAACAAACAGGTTTGTCCTGGAGAGGCTGAGGCCAGGCTGCTCCTTGGAGGCAAGGATTCTGATGCTTCGTCTGACATACTTTGGACATGTTGCAAGGAGGGACCAGTCCTTGGAGAGGGACGTCATGCTTGGGAGAGTGGAAGAACAGCACAGGAGAGGAAGACCCTCGATGAGATGGATTGATTCAGTGACTGGGGTAATGGGGGTAGGTGTGTCGGAGATGGTGAGATTGGCACAGGATAGAGCAGAGTTTAGGGCTGTTGTACATAGGGTCGCTATGAGTCGCAGGCGACTCAACGGCGCATAACAACATTCTGATCAAGGAAAGAGTAGTTGTTGTGGGCTTTTTTTGTCAAGATTTTGCCACTTGATATATGTAAAAGTACCAAGCACTTTAAAATATAGATTTCATTTTTGTCGTTAAAAAAATAGAATTCTAAAGCTAAATAGAAACATTTTATTTACCACATTAGAATATCTGTTATAAAGATTCTGCATATCTTCATAAGTGATAGGTCTTCTGTCATAATAGGTAATCTTAACTGACCCTTCTTCAAATAATGTAATGCTTTTCTCTTAAAAATATGTAATATTCCATTGAAGTACTCATTTTTACTTCTTGATGTACTTAAGATGACCTGCAATATAGCCAGGTATAAACTGTTATATTTATCAGACAGAAATTACACGTCCTTTAAACCTAATCAAGTTTTATTAACCTGTTTGTTATGCTTTTTCCACATGAGAAGAAAGAATCCTTTGCCTGGTTTATTGCAAATAAGTATAAGCAAGTGAAGTAGAGTCTTCTTTTAGTTTTAAATGAAAGTAGTAGTAAAAACCTTAAGACATTTGGAGCTATATTGGAAGTTGTAAACACTCTCAAAATTTGGGTATTTAGTTCCTTAATATTTTGTCTAACAAATGTTTATGGCACAGTGCTGTATAATGAGCATGGCTCTAAGAGCTTTGCATATACTGGCTAATTTAGCCCTGTGGAATGAACATTGGTTATTCCTGTCTTTCACATGAAGAAGCAGAGGCACTGAGAGATTAATTAGCTTAAAGCTATACAGATCTAAGCACTCATTGACTTTCATATGAATATTGAAATTATTTATTATTTATAGATTTGTGATCATTCTGTGTATTAAGTCTTTGTGTCACTTTTGCTAGCATGATTTTTTTAGCATCTTTCAATTTCTTTAATGTTGTGATTCTAAAATGGTAGTTTACATTTGTTTGAATGGACAAATGATGCTTGATATACGTCTTTGATAACTTAAGTGACGATTTTCCTCCTGAAATTCTCTGAATTTAGACATGTCAGCAGCAGTGACAGAGTGGGCAAACCTTACCGTGGTGTGAAGCCTGTTTTCAGTATTGGGGATGAAGAAGAGTATGATACAGGTATAGCAGTTCACTTAACTACAGACTGCTTTCCTTATTCAGATTATAGAAATCCTTCTGAGATTAACCTAAAATTTCTTTAAAAGAATACAGTGAGGTTATTTAGGGAGTATTAAATGATTTATACTGTGCTGTTATATATTTGGTTTTAGACATAATATATGTCTGTTTAAAAATCTAAAGATCCCTGGGAGGTGCAAACAGTTTGCTCTCAGTTTCTTGTTGTGTACAGTCTAGTTGGAACTGACCCATAGCTGACCCTCTGATAGGTTTTCAGAGGCAGTTAATTTCATGAGAGGAGGACTACCTATCAGCTGGTGGGGATTCGAGCCACATGCCTTCGAGATTGCAGTGCAGCTTCTTGCCACTAGGCAACCAGTCGTCCCAACTACTGGCACTCAACTACTAGCTAAAAAATTGGCATTGGAAACCTAGTGACGCCATGAATGAAAAGTGTAATACATGAAGGCAAAGAACATTTACATTTGTTGGTAGACATCTTGTTGACTTATGTGATGATTTTCCCTCCCAAAATTCCCATCTCCTGCCCCCATAACATTGCATCCAAGAAAACCCTATGGATTTCAGTTTTACTCTGTAACACATGGCATTACTCCAAATTGGAATCCACTCAACCTCAGTGGGTTTGGATTTTTTTTTATTTCTTAGAACTCCAAGCAGAAATATTGAGTAGGCAATTAATAGATTTTCAATTGAAGAGAAAGGTCTCAGCTGGTGATAATTATCAATAAATAAATAGTATTTTAAGATAATGAGATTGGATTTACATTTCCTCAGTCCTCCCTGTTGGAGAGTAAAAGTGGGATGAAGTTCAGGAATTCCCAAAATTGAGACCCCTGAGAAAAGCCTTTTGAGACTGGAGACAATATCCCAAAGGGCCAGAAGGTGGAGACATCACACTTGTAGTAACTTTAAAATAAATCATGTATTACTGTGGTGCACAATCCTACCCCCACGTTACCCTAAGGATTAGTTAATCACAATAATATTAATATATGAATTGCATTAGGAAACAGTGAATTCTGGTGGTATAGTCGGTAGGGAATTGCACTGCTAATCCTGAAGAGCATGCCTCTGCTGATTTAAATCCACTAGGGACTCGACAGAAGATGGGTAATTTCTCTTGCAAATTGCAGCTTTAGAAAGCTCGAGGGTCAGCTGTGAGTTGGCTCTTACTCAACAGCATTAAGTTTGAGGTTTTTCTTTGAGTTGTAAATTACTGTCATACTCTTGGAGATAGATTTTTAGATCAATTTATTAGCAGTGAGATTATCACATAGAGTGTTTTAATAGGTAGTGTAAAATTGCCTTTCAGAAGATTTATGTTGATTTAAGTTTTATTTTTAATTGTTTTTTTCTCTCTTGCCTTATTTTTCAGTTTCTATCTTTTCTTACATATATCTCTACTCCTTTTTAGTCTGTGAACAAAGAGGAGATTGGATAAATAAACTGATTATGCCATAGAAAATTGTACAGTAGTGAAAATGAGAAAACTATAGGTTTGTGTATCAAAATGGATAATTTCTTAAAAGAATGTTGAGCATTTGCAGAAAATATAATTGAATAGACCAACTTAATTGTAAAAATGATACTTGGTTTATTGATACATGGTTAAAATATATTGAACACCAAATCCAAATAGTTTTCTTCCTTGGTGAGACAAGGAAATTAATGATGAACAGGAGAAATATCAGAGGGCTTTATTTTTATTTCTTAAGCTGGAGGGCAGATATATAGGCTTTCCCTTCTGTTTCTTTGGATCTTGAAGTAGTAATTAGAAAGCAAAGGGGAGAATGTTTTTATAATTGTTAATTGTAGGAAACTATAATTGTCTTTTTTTATAGTGAAAAACTTAATTGGAGTGTTTTCTGTTTGTTTCATGGGGGGAAAAGTAAAACAAATTAATTGAGTTTTACTCCAATATCCTAGGACTGATTTTGTTACTTTTTCATAAAGTCAGAAACCAGCAGTGGAAAAAGAATTCTACCATCTGTGCCCTCAACATAGGTGTTTACCGTTGAACAGTTTATCCATTTTTATGCATATTGATCACAAATCATGTTTATGTTATCTGTAAAAAAAATCAAATTTGTTAAATAGTTTAGTCCTTAGGAAATTTATTCTCAGTCTTTTCACCTTTCTTAGTGTGCATAGTAATGGTTCACAGTAGTATCTCCGTATCAGTGGTATAAGGAATAATAAAATTTATTGAAATGTATCCCTCCCTATGTGTTTAAAATAATGCTGGACTTTTTTTTAGGATATTAAGAAATGTATCATTTTAAAAGCTGGTTATATGAGAAGCTATTCACTTTTAACACTAAATTCTCTATAGATGAAATTGACAGTTCTTCAATGTCAGATGATGATAGAAAAGAAATTGTAAACGTTCAGACTTGGATAAACAAGCCAGATGTCAAGCATCATTTTCCTTGTAAAGAAGTGAAAGAAAATGGACACATGTTTCCTAGGTACTTTTAAAAATTCTTTCTTCAATAAAATTTGGCTTAATTAATAACATAAAACTGAACTAACTACAGAAAAAATTTTCTTTATCTAATAAGCTATAATTTCCTTATATTATCATGTCTGGTTTGTTTTTGTAATCAAGATGCATTGATAATAATGGGTGACTGGAATGCAAAAGTTGGGAA
>NW_006399835.1:13916807-13927921 GCF_000299155.1 Elephantulus edwardii | reverse complement strand
AACAACAACAACAACTGGTTTGTTTTTATACTCTTTTATTTTGACAATTTTAAAGGCACAGAAAGAGTAGAAAAAACAATCATTCAACACCTTTAGGGGCCTCTCTGTTTTTCATCAGCTATTAACATCTTTTTTTCTCACCCCATTTTCCCCATTTATTTGTGTATATGCATACAAATACCTTTTCCGTTGTCATATTACAGATTTGACACTTCTCCCTTAAATACTTTAGCATAAATCTCCCAAGAATAAGCATTCACTTATACATCCTCATTATCATAACCATGTATTTTGAAAAAATATTATCATTAAATATAATACATATTCCAGTCTCTTCTCAAAGCATATTTTATGACTTCCATTTTTTTATTTTTGCCTCAGGATCCAGTCAAGGGTCAAACATTACATTTGTCTTCTATATCTCTTTAGTCTCCCCTAGTCTACAATAGTGTCATTTCCCTTTTTACTTCATAATGATTGAACCTTTGAGTCCAAGCCAGTTGTCTTGCAGAACATCCCACATTCTGAAAACTATCACTATAATAAAAGTAAGCTCAAAAAACAAGGGGATATTAATAATTCTATGTATGTTTGCCCTTTGCTTATTTTTTTTACTATGCAAAAGCATATTTTTTTTATTGTGGTTTTAATTGAAGTTCACAAAAAAGTTGGATTTTTCTTCATTCATTGTTGTACGTTTTTGTCCCTACCCCCCACCTTGCAATTTACTTTTTGTTAAAAAAAACAAAAAGCCCATTCGGGGTGAGGGAGTTCGTAAGGAGAAAAGTGCAACAATGAGTGACTGGAAACCCTAAGTTTCTGTGTACTTTCATTAAAATTATTTTTTTTTAGTTTTTTTTAAAAGTTAATTTTTTTAAAAAAACATTCATTCATTGTTGCATAATTTCCGTACCCCATCCCTGCCCAGTTCACTTTGCTATGCACCTCTTATTCTGGTCTTAGGGACTTTTGTCATACATATAATGCCTAATCATATATTCCTCTTAAACGGGTTTTTCCTTTGTTTGTTCCACTACAGTATTCACTGTTTATCCCCTCTTTTCTTAGTTTTCCCTCAACTCCCATGTGAGTCCTGTTTTATGAGTGGTGTTATAGAGTATTTGTCCTTTTGTGACCAAGATAGTTCACTCAGCAAAATGTCCTCTAGGGTTCCCCATGTTGTGTAGTATTTTATGAGCCCCTTGTTTTTCAGTGCTGCATCATATTCCATTGTGTGAATATACCATGTTCTGTATACTATACATTCATTTGTTGATGGGCACTTGGGTTTCTTTCATCTCTTTGCTATTGTGAGTCATGTTACTCACAATAGCAAAGAGATGAAAGAAACCCAAGTAAACAAGGGTGTGTATATATGTTTTAGGTCTCAGCTCTGGTTTCTGTAGGGTATATTCCCAGTAGTGGAATTGCTGGATCAAGTGTTATTTCTATTTGCAACTTTTTGTGAAAGCTCTATACTGTCTTCCATAGTGGTTGCACCATTTTACATTCCCACCAGCAGTGAATAAGGGTTCCATTCTCTCCACAACCTCACCAGCATTTGTTGTTTGCTGCTCTGTTAAACTTTGCTATTGTTACTAGGGTGAGATAATATCTCTTCATTGTTCTTAGTTGCATCTCTCTGAGAACTTTGGTTATATTTTGATTAATATATACCCTTAAAATCAACTATTGCTTAGTGATCATTATATGCTGTGATTTGCTGTATGTTGTTGTTAAGTGCTGTCGAGTCGTAGGCTACTCATAGGGACCCTATGAAAGAAAGTCCTCAACACTTGTGTAACTTTCATCCTTTCTGCAGATTCATAGGGTTTTCAAAGGCAGGCCATTACGGAAGTGGATGCCACTGCTGCTTCCAAGTATACAGACATGACTTATAACATCCTACTATTTATATTATTTTACATAACTTTCATTGTGTTCATTTAGTCTTGTTTCTAGTAATATTTTTATGACAACCTATCAAGTATATAGTATTTGATCCTGAGGTAGTATTAAGTAAATCCTGCACATTTATTTTAGATACAAAATGTACCCTTATCATTTGGGAGGAGGCAGAGATATGGAGAGGGCATTTAATACTTTTCATGTTTATAAATGTAAAATTGTTTATAAATGTAAAATACTATTTAATCTAAAAGTTTACTTGGACTAGAAATCTTTATTATTTCAGTGATTTCTGTGTCAAATTTTTTATCAGAAAATGTTACACTTCTGTATTCAAATATTTGCAACATTCTTTGTTAATGCTGATTTTGTATACAATTAAAGGCAAATGAAAAGTTTATGGTATAGTGGTTTCTCTAATTGAAAATAATCTCATCTGGAGTTGAACATTTTTTTACAATTGAGGTTGTTGAAAGCAGCAGTTCTTTAGAACTGCATTTCCTTAAAACTTTTTTAATGGCTTTTTCTTTCTTTTCAAGTCATCTTTTGGTTACTGCAACACATATGTACTGTTTAAGGGAGATTCTTTCACGGAAAGGATTGGCTTATATACAGTCTCGACAAGCACTAAATTCTGTAGTTAAAATTACATCCAAAAAGAAACATCCTGAGCTGATTACCTTCAAGTACGGAAACAGCAGTGCTTCAGGAATAGAAATCTTGGCAATTGAAAGGTAAAGTATTCTTAGTATGATATTACCTGAATTAAAACCAATACATTATTAAGCATTTGTTTTTCTGTTTGGGAGAATGGATGACACAATAGAGTACTTGAAACATTTTTATTAATAATTTTGGCATCTTTTTCTTCTTAACTCCTTAGTCAAATGTGATGTAGCTATTATGATATATTCTTAATAGTTACTTTAGTGAGTTCCATGACACTTTAACCCAATTCTATACTACATTCTGGTTTGTAGAGATAAGATTCTTATCTTAGAATAAAAGTTAATATTTTAGTTTGGTAAGTCGCACATATAAAATTTCTTGCTTTGAAAATCACAAGTGAACTACTAAACAGTAATATACAAGCTTGTCCTTACTTCATGTGGACCAGTAACAAACAGATCACAGACTGACATGCTGGCAGTGAACCACACTGAACTCAGTGCTAAGCCATCTTTTATAGATAAAAAAGAAGCTGACAGAGGTTGATTTACCAGGCCTTCACACTGCTCCTCTTTTATGCTCACCTTCTGTTTTTAAGCATGATGTCATTTTCAAAGAATTAGTTTTTGAAAATTTATTTATTTATACATACTTTATTTATATTAAATGTATAAAATATATATGCATCTTTTTATGCTTCTGGAAAAGAAAATTGATGTTGATAACTTGAAATGTTTACCACATATAGTGCTTTTTAATATTTTATACACTAGTATTATTTAGTACACATAGCCCCTCTGTAAGATTGGGATAACTGTACCTATTTTTTTAATATAGCATTCTGCTGCTTCACAAATGTTCTTGGTCAAACTGTTAAGTGTTGGAGTTGTCATTGTCTTTAGGATTAAATACCATCAAAACATAACTATACGTTATATCTGTATAGGCTGGCTGATATTTTCATTTTTATCTAGCCATTGTGTATTTAATGTTCAAATACTGCTTTTGTCACATTTCATAGGGAGCTTTATTTAACATGTAGGGAGCTGGTGATGTCGTTTCTAGAGAGTTCCACCGGTAACCCAAAGGCCATGCCTCTGTAGCAGTTCAAATCCAGCAAAGGTTTCTTGAGAGACACAGCTAGGCATTTCCTCTTGTGCCATTTACGACCTTGAAAATGCCACTGGAGGGTCAGCTGTAAGTAGGACTAAATTGACAGCAATGCGAGAGTTGAATTTATTTAACTGTGTGCTGAGAATTTAGAAATGTTAATTATAAATATGTGACCACTATGAATTCCTGTATAATGCAAATTCCAGTCTTAGATAAAATATTGGAGAGCTCACTGGGAAGCTTACAGTAGCTTACTGGAACCAAAATTGTCTAATGAGACTGGAAAACTATATAATATCTGGGTAATCTTATTTGTCTCCTGAACTTGAAGCTTAGTTAATACAAATAAGCATTTTAACTGAAATAAGAGTCAATCTATAGTGCACCGAACAGGAACTTTCTTTGCTCCCAACTTAATATCTAGATTTTTATTGGCAGTAATTTTTAAGAATTTGTATTTTAAAGACTTTAGTAACATATTTTTCTCCCCCATAGGTATTTGATTCCAAATGCAGGAGATGCCACCAAAGCCATAAAACAACAGATTATGAAGGTTTTGGATGCTTTGGAAAGTTAATATAAAAGAAATTCATTTACAAAGAAATTAAGGCAACTAAGAGAAAGATGGATCTGTTTTCCTGATTGAATACTAACTGTGGAGACCTTTCATGTACTTAGGGGTGCATGAATAACAGGTCTAAGAAAGTGTAAATTAACCAATTTCTGGACAGTTAGAAAAAAACTACAGGTGTTTTTTTTCATTTTTTGTTTTGTAAAATGATTTGTTATAAAAGGCAGTTAGTAAATGAGTTTGAATAATTGACCCTGTGCCCTCATATATCAAGGGTACACAAAAGCAGTTCTGTTTTGAAGAGCTGTTTTAAGGGAACATGCATCGCTTTCAGATTTAAAACAACTTTATACATGCAAATTTGCCATGTCTTCACTGAAAATTAAAAATAGAATTAGTTGAACAGACCCCTTATTATTCATTTCACCCACTGAGCAATATCAAACAAAAAATTATTAAATAAATTAATCTTTATCTCACAGTTTCTCTTCTTGAAAAGAATGAAATCTTTTTAATGAGATAGAGAAATAGTTCAGCCAACTCAGAAATGCAGTTCCACCTAGTTCAATGTTGAGACATTGGTTTCTAGATTACTCTTGCACCATTAGCTAATTTGAACACAGTGCTTCAGAAATACAAAACCTGATGCTAATGGTTTTTAAAAGCCGTTAAAAGCTTTATAATACGGTAGACATGTTAAGGTTAACATTAACATTTTGGGGACAGCATTTTATCTCTAAAAAGCTGTCATTGGTCATTTTGCAAGTGAAATATTTAGGATATTTCAAAATGTGTTGTACACACATTTTTTCCTTACTGAGATTATGTTATATAGCATAATCACATTGACTTCCACTTAAAACCAAATAATCAGAGAGCTTTATAAATTATCATTTTTTTTATCACTTACTGAAATTTATCTTTTATTGGTTTTGTCTTTTCATTAAAGTTCTAGTAGTTTGAAGACATTTTTCTTATTTTAATATGACAAAACTGAAAAGCAATCGGCTTTATTTTGCAGCTTTCTCAGTTTAATTTTTTGAAGTATGTATACTACCTTTGAGGGAAATCCAAGAATGCATTTGGGGCCATGAAATGATTTTTTTTTACAATCTGTTTGAGAATAGCAAATCCATACAATCTGTCATGCTCTAAATGTAATGGATTCTCTTTTAAGGGTTGATAGGAGAAATATTTATATATACCCTGTTAACAGCCAATTATTTTAATTTACTTAATGAGAATCAAGTGAATAAAAGCAACATAATTCAAGAAATTGTATTCTAATATCTAAATAAAGGCCAATGAGTGGTTAAAGACATTTGTATGAGATTGCACCTGGTGCAATTCTTGGTATTTCTAACTCTCCCTTACAACTATTCTATTACATCTTTTCCTTTTCTTCTTACCCCCTTTCGAAATATTCTAAAGTCCGATTTTTCACCCACTTCAGCCATGGAACTTTTTTCATATTATAAAGATG
The DNA here is from genome assembly GCF_000299155.1 of Elephantulus edwardii. Classification (NCBI taxonomy): domain Eukaryota; kingdom Metazoa; phylum Chordata; class Mammalia; order Macroscelidea; family Macroscelididae; genus Elephantulus; species Elephantulus edwardii. The sequence continues at coordinate 13,922,177 of NW_006399835.1, read as the reverse complement.
TTTGTGTTACTGTTTGTAAAATACAATTGTAAATAAACAAGTACAGTTTGCTCAAAACTTTGTTCTCAGTGAAGTGTATCTGTCCTTTTGCACACTCATTTGAAGATCTTTAAATGCCAAAAAAAATCAGAAAACTGAGTGTTATCATTTTGTTGTTATTGTTTGCTATCAAATCAGAACCAGCCTATAGCTGACCCTTCAATGGGTTCTTAGGTAGTTAAGTCGCAGGAGAGGAGATTGCCCATCTCTGTCTTAAGAGGCAGCTATTTGAACTGCGTGCTTTTGGGATTTCAGGGTAGCTTTTTTAGCACTAGGCTAGCAGAGCTTCCTGTTACCATTGGTAAAATTTAAATATATTTCAAATTTGTAAATATTAGATACCTATTTCTGTTCATTCAAATGGAAAAGAAAGGAGGTAGTTTAAAACTTATTTGCCATCGAATCATAACCGACCCATAACTGGTCTCCAAAGAGTTTCAGAAGCAATAAATCACAATGGAGAGGATTGTTTAGCCTTCTCCTGTGAAGCAACTGGTGAATTTGAACTGTGTGTTTTTGGTTTGGCAGCACAGCTCCTTACCACCAGGCCACCAGAGCCTAATGTTATTAGTTTAACTGTTTAAACTATTTAAAACTAATGACTAAATCCCATGTTTAAATTACTACCTTGAAGTACTCTCTGAACTTAGTTTCCTCTTCTTTGAACTCTCTGAACTTTAGTTTCCTCCTCTGAAATAACACTATTCTATTATGTATTAAAATGCATTTTATTAACTTCATCAAGCACTAAAACACCAGCTCACTGACCTCATAACTATATTTACTCTTAAATACCATCTCACACAGACACTGATGGATTACAGAAGTGGCACCATTATAAGATAGTCATTATTTTCTGTCTTTAAGATGAGAAAACAGGTCCAAAGAATTAGGCTGTGATCTTTATAGAAGCAGATTGCCAGGTCTTTCTTTTGTGGAGCCTACAAGGGAAAAAAGATGAATACGTTTGAACCACTGATTTAGAGCTGAGTATCATTTGCATTATCCAAGAACCTAAAATAGCTCTGTTGTTAAGTACCATTGAGTCAAGGGCACCTCACAGTGGCTTAATGAACAACCGCTCTGAACCCTGACCTAACTTGTGCTATCCTCAACTTCTCTGACACACTTGAGCCCATTTTGGAGTTACTGTGTCAATCCATATGGTTAAGGGTCTTCTTTCTCTGACCTTTCCAACCATGATGCCCCTTTCCAGGAAATAGCCTCTCTTAGCAACATGCTGAAGGGAACTCGGGTGGACTAGTGACAAGAAGCTTCACTGCAATTCCAAAGGCATATGGTTCTAATCTACCAGCTGCTCCATGAGAGAAGGGTGGGAAATCTCCCGTGTGATTAACTGCCACTGAAAACCCACCAAGAGGGTCACCTATGGTGCAGTTCCGACTGGATGGTGCACAACAACAGCAACATGCCCAAAGTGTGTGAGATGAAACTTTGTTGTGTTTGACTCCAAGAAGTACTCTGGCTGCACCTTCTCAAAGACATCTGTCTGTCTATTCTTTGGCAGTCTATAGGATAGTACTCGCTCCAGCACCAGAGCTCAAAGATAGCAATTCTTCATCTGTCATTGTTAAACATTGTCTAGCTCTCAGATGTATAGCAAACATTGAAAAGACATGGCCTGAATCAGGCTCACCTTTGTCCTCAAACTGACATTGCTCCAATGATTTGGAGAGGTTCCTGACTGCAGACTTTCCCAGTGTATTATGTCTCTCATCTCCTGACTTCTGATACCAAGGGTGTTAATTTGTGGATCCCAGTAAAATGAAATAATTGACAGTCTCAATCTTAGTCCTTATGATGTTGCCTGTCAGTCCAGTGGTGAGAATTTTATTTTCTTGATGTTGGCATGCAATCCATATTGAAAGCTGTAGTCTTTGATCTTCTGTAGCAAGTGTGTCAAGTCCTCATTTTCAGTAGGCAAGATTGTGTTATCTTCATCACAGGTTATTGAAGAGTCTCTGATCCTTATCCACATTCTTCATAGAGTCAAGGTTCTAGAATCATTTACTCTGCATAGAGATTGAACAGGTATGGAGAAAGAATACATCCTTGACACCCACCTTTCATAATTTTAAATCATGTACAAAAGGTGTACTTAGACCAAGAAGCAGTCCTCAGAACAGAGCAAGGAAACACTGCATGACTCAAAATCAAGAAAGGAGTGCGTCAGGAATGCATCCTGTCCCCATACCTTTTCAATCTGTATGCAGAACAGATCATTAGGGAGGCAAGGCTTTTGTGAGGAGGAGTGTGGCATCAAAATTGGAAGAAGACTCACCAACAACGCATGATAATGCAGATGGCACAACCTTGCTTGCTGAAACTGAAGCATGTACTGCAAAAGGTCAAGGACTGTAGCCTTTAATATGGATTGCAGCCTAAGAAGACAAGATTCTCAGCACTGGGCCAATTGGCAGCACCATATTAGATGGTGAAGAGATTGAGGTCATTAGCAGTTACAGCTTGCTCAGATCCACAGTCAATACTTTTAACACCAGCAGTCAGGAAAACGAAAGACGAGTTTCATTGGGAAAATCTGCTGTCATGGACCTCTCCAGAGTGCTGAAGACCAACGGTGTCTAGATAAAAGGTGCACCTAATCCAGGCCATGATCTTCTCAATTACTTAGGCTTCAGAGAGTTGGACAATGACTAAGGATGACAGAAGAGTTGATGCCTTTGAGTTGTGCTGGAGAAGGGTCTTGAACATACCATGGACCAACAAGAAAACAAATAGGTCTATTTTGGAGATGGTGAAATCAAACTCTCCTTGGAGGCTAGGATTTTGAAGTTCTGCCTCAGTAACTTTGGGCATGTGGCCATGAGAGACTGATCCTTGGAGATGGACATCATGTTCACAAGGGTGGACGAACAGCGCAGGAGAGGAAGACCCCGGATGAGACGGATAGATAACAGTGACTGGGGCAAGGGGTGTTGGTGTGTTGGAAGTGAGACTGGCTCAGGACAGGGAAGGGTTCAGAGAGCTGCTGTACATCTCAGGCGACTCAGTGGCATATAGCAGCAGTAACATTCTCTGACAGGTTTGGAAGCAGAAGTGGCATCCACTTCCTAAACAAAATGCCTCTGGGAACTATGAACTTTGATAAATGTTGATAGTTGTAGAGGGGCTTCAGGCCTTTTGTTCACAGTGTCACTATGAGTTGTGCTTGACTCAAAGGAAACCGTGTTTTCTTGCTCTGTTCACACAATAGCTTTGATCTAGGTACAGGTTTCACATGAGCACAAATAAGTGTTCCTGGATTCCCATTTCTCTTGATGTTTGATCCACACAGATGCCTTTGCATAGTCAATAAGGTACAAATAGGCATTCTGGTATTTGCTTTCAACGAGGATCCATTAGTAATGATAATCCCTAGAGCCACGGCCTCTTCTAAATCCAGCCTAAATTTAGGTAGATTTCTATGTGCAGCTCTAGCTGGTTTTGAGTGATGTTCAACAGTATTTTGTTTACATGCAACATTAATTACACTATTCAATAATCACATTCTGTTGGATCCACTTTCTTGGGAAAGGGAACAAATACAGAGCTTTTCCCAACAGCCAGCCATGCAGCTGTCCTAATTTCCTGGCAGACTGGTGAGCACATCCAACTACATCTGTTAGTTGAAACTTGTCAATCAGTATCCCATTGATTTCCTTGGACCTTATTTTTTACAAATGCCTTCAGTGCAGCTTGTTCTTGTTCCTTTATTACCTCTGGCTCTTGATTATATGGTACTTCCTGAAATATTTCAGTGTTGGCCAATTCTTTCTGGTATATTCTGTACCAGTGATTCTGTATTTCCTCCATCTTTTGATGCTTCCTGAATTTTGCCCATAGCACTCTGCAGTGTTAAAACTCGAGGTCTGCATTTGGTTTTCAGTCCTTTCTGCTTGAACATGCTGAGTGAATTCTTCCCTTTTTATTCTCCAATTCTGGCTCCCTGGACATTCCATTATAATACTTTGTTTTCTTGAGCTGCCCTTTGAAATCTTCTGTTTAGCTTTTTTTCTTCAGTATATTTTCTCTTTGTTCTGGCTTCTTTATGCTCTAATGCAACTTTCCCAGTCTCTTCTGCCATCCATTTTGGTTTTTTCTTTCTCCTCTGTTTTTGTAATGACTTTTTGCTCTATTCATGAATGATATCTTTTATGTCATTCCAAAACTCATCTGGTCTTTGATTAATTATTTGTGTTCAGTGCTTCAGGCCAGTTCTTAAGATTTTTAGATTCAGGTGAAATAGACTCTATATTATTTTGGTTCTCTTGGACTTCTGTTTTCTTTGGCCTCAACTTTCACTTACACATATCTAATTGATGGTCTGACCCACAGCCCACCGCTGGCCTTGTTTTGACTGCTGATAAAGAGCTGCTTCAATGATTCCTTCCACAGATGTAGTCAGTCTGATTTCTATGCAGTCCATTAGAGGATTGCCATTTGTGTTTTTTAAATAAAGTTTTTTGTGATAAATGAATCATTGAACATAAAAAACTGAGTCATTCTATTTCCAGCCTCATTTCATACATTCTACCATTCCCTCTTCATTGTTCCCAGCTTTTGCATTCCAGTTACCATTAACTAATCCTGATTGCATGTTTGGTCAATTTCAGACTGCGAAACTTAATAAAAATCTTCAATTTCCTCCTCTTTGGCTTTAGTTGTTGGTGCATATATTTGAATAATAGTCAAACAGGTCTTCCTTGTGTATGTATGAATAATATCCTATCACTCATAATACTTGAAGAGAGAACTAGAAATTGTCTTAACTATGAATGCAACACCATTCTTTTTCTATTTTCATTCTGAGCACTGTATACCATATGATTGCCATTTAATGACAATGGGCATCTCAATTTAATGCCTAGAATGTTGATGATCAAGCGTTACATTTCATTTTTCACCACTTCTAGTTTTCCAACATTCATACTTTGTGTACTTGATGTTCCAACTATTAAGGGATGTTTGCAGTTGCTTCTCATTTTGATTGACTTCCATTCTGGGCTCTACCTCAAATACTGTAACCATCCATGTTGCACTATTCATATGGTTTTCAGAGGCCTTCTATATAAGAAGTGGATGACCAATCTTACTTCCTAGCCTGTCTTTATCTGGTAGTCCTACTAAAACCTCTCCACTATTGGTGACCCTTTGGGCACTTTACTCACTGGTAGCACAGCCTTACTCAACACAACCCACAAACAACCTCAGTACTACAAAGTGACAGACAAGTGTTGTACTAAAAGCAATTATAAAGAACTAAGAGTAAAAGTAAACTATAAATTAGTAGTTAAAAAAAAATTCTCCCAC
>NW_006399835.1:13900683-13916537 GCF_000299155.1 Elephantulus edwardii | reverse complement strand
TTGAAAAACAAGGAACTCATGCAATATTATTCAAAATGGGTGACACTGGAGGACATGATGCTGAGTGAAATATCTCAGTCACAAAGGGACAAATGCTATATGGTGCCACTTGTAGAATGAGGCTGACGTCGGGGTGGGGGTAAGACAAAAACTGGATAAATTACGCTTACTGCATTGAAGTCTATGAGGGAGAGAATAGTTTAAAAGTATTCTATTTTAGGGCATTATATTTATCATAAGAGTATGGAATGACGGTTGCAGAGTGGATTATATTTGGGGTGAGGTAAGGTTGGTGGTGTGTGCGGGGTGGGGATTGTGTACCAATGAACGAGTTTTGCTTTTCAAGAAGAGTGAAGGAGGGGGCGGCATGGGGAGAAAAGTGCAACAATGAATGAATGGAATTCCAAAATCTCTGTAGATGTTCATTGAATTAAAAAAATAAAAAAAATAATTCTCCCACTACAACAAACTGACAGATAAATGTTGTACCTCTAAATATCTCAAGTGCTATGCATCAGAAAGCTGGACAATGACTAAGGATGATAGAAAAACTGATGACTTTGAGCTGTGGTTCTGCAGAAGAGTACGGAATATACCATGGACTGCAAGAGAACAAACAGGTTCATCCAGGAGAGGGTGAAATCTTGGAGGCAAGGATTCTGAGGCTCGGTCTGACATACTTTGGGGGAGTGACATCATGCTTGGAAGGGTGGAGGGATAGTGCAAGACAGGAAGACCCTCAATGAGATGGATTGACTAAGTGACTGGGGTAATGGAGGATAGGTGTGTCAGAGACAATGAGGTGGGCTCAAGATAGAGCAGGGTTAATAGCTGTTGTACATAGGGTCGCTATGAGTCGGAGTCAACTCAATGGCAAGTAACAACAAACTCCAAAATGTTCTTACAGTGTTCCATTTCATCCTAGATTTCATTTCATCGTAAACTATTACAAAGCCATATATGTTTAAACATGATAAATGTCGATAGCTGTAGAGGGGCTTCAGGCCCTTTGTTCATAGGGTCGCCTTGAGTCATGCTTGACTCTAAGGCAATCAACAACATATAGATGTTGTTGAGCACTGTGAGGTGTTTAACTGACTCCATTGACCCTCTAGCCCATTTTCAGAGGCAGTAAATCACATGGAAGGAGACTCTCCCTATTCCCCCCCCCCGAAAGATTGTTAAACTATTAAAATAATATGCGTCAGAGTTGGATAATGACTAGGGAGGATAGAAGAATTGATGCCTTTGAGCTGTATTGTTGGAGAAGAGTATTTAATATACCATGGACTGCTAAGAGAATGAACAGGTTTGTCCTGGAGAGGGTTAAATCAGGCCGCTCCTTGGAGGCAAGGATTCTGAGGCTCCGTCTAACATACTTTGGATATGTTGCAAGGAGAGACCAGTCCTTGTAGAGGGATGTCATGCTTGGTAGGGTGGAGGGACAGCGCAGGAGGGGAAGGCCCTCTATGAGATGGATTGATTCAGTGATTGGGGTAATCAGGATGGGTGTGTTGGAGACAGTAAGATGGGCACAGGACAGAGCAGGGTTTAGGGCTGTTGTAGATAGGGTTGCTAATGAGTTGCAGGCCACTCCACGGCACAAAACAGCAACAAAAGACCCAAAAAAGTCCTGATAGATACTAGCAGCCAGATTTCACAACATTAAGAGGACTTTTGTTTTTTAGGACTATTTGACCCTGTAGTATTTTCTTCTCCTGTTATAGATAGAACACAGTGACAAGAAACCTAAAGAGCCAGAATAATTCCATCCCCTTTGTCACAGCAACTTGTTCAGAGAGACTAGGCCACAAGGATGATCCAACTTGCAAGAAGTTCTTTTTGCAGAGAATCGGCAGACGCTAAACATAAGTGAAGGCTTTTCCAGCCTTTTCTCCAGCTCTCAAACTCAATTAAACTCAAACAAAATTAGGAGCCCACTAATGAACGATATACCAGTGCACTACCGGAACTTCAATCACCCCTCTTTGCCCCTTTAGTTTTCAAGGCGTTCCAGGCGCCTGATTATATTGTAATTAAGTTTAAAATAATTTTAATATTTTTTATATAAAAACAGACCATGGTCTTTGCAATCACGTGCTATGCGTCAGAGAGTTGGATAATGACTTAGGGAGGATAGAAGATTTGATGCCTTTGAGCTGTGTTGTTGGAGAAGAGTATTTAATATACCGTGGACTGCTAAGAGAATGAACAGGTTTGTCCTGGAGAGGGTTATCCATCCAGTTGAGTAACGCAAACAGGCTAATTTTTAAACAAGTGTTTGCAAAAAACCAAACCAAAACAAAGTGTTTGCAGCTCAGGCGAACGAACGCCAAGGGAGGCGGGCAGATCGGCAGGGGGCGGAGCACAAGCCTCGGAGCGCCCAATATTTTGGCCCGCAGGACAGGACGGCTCGGCCGCGGGCTCATGGTGCTTTTCGGGAGAACCATGGCCAGTAAGTGGCACCGATCGCGGCCCGACCCCTGACGGGGAGGCTGCGGGGGTGACAGGGGCGGCCTGGCGAGGGAGGGAGGACGTCGGGGGGGGGGCCTCCCGCCTCCAGTCTTCCGGGAGCGCGGCCGGCTTCCGGGCCCTGCCGACCTGCTGCACGCTGCCTCCCGCAGCCCAGTCCCGCCTTGTTTCCAGGGGAGTTCGGGCTACCTGGCCCAGCATCACCCAGAGTGAGCAGAGTGTGCCCCTTAAAAGTCAGCTCCCGCACCTTCACCCCAACCCGCAGAAAAGGCCGTCTCTGAAAGTAGGCCGGGGCCTCTGTGCTTTCAGGAAAACCGGGTAATTCGGATGCCTCTTCGAGAGTGAAAACATCCGTCTTACGGGATCTTTATTTTTGTATTAGAATCCAACCTATCCAGTGAGATTTCTTTCAACCTCTTCCCCTTGGATTGACATTTGATTTAGCAAAAGTTGTTCGTAGGTCCCGTATGTTGGTTCCCACTCGGAGCGACCGCTGTACAACACACTGAAAACTTGTCAGACCCTACGCCGTCCACAAAATCTCTGCTTATTTAAACCTGTTGTAATAGTCTTAATTATTTTGAAACTTGTCAGGTGGAAACAAAGCAGATGTCGTTTTGGTTTGTTTGTTTTATTTAGGCAGCATAGTAAGAACCGTTGTCAATGAGTTAATTCGGAATCAGTGCGGTGCACGTCCGGTAAGAAAACGGGATCTTTTTGCTCCATTTTTGTACTGCCTTCAAGCTCACAGGAAAATGCGGGGGACCTTGAGCTTCTAGATACGCATTGTTTGTTATTTACCTTGTATCACTGTAGTCTGTTTGACTTCGAAGTCCACTGGGGTGAGCTGTTGGCTGTTTGTCTCATTGCCGTGGCAAAATTATTTTAACTGAGGCAGAACGTGTTCTTGACTCGAAGCCTGGAAGCTTAGTGTTGAGCCACTTAGTAGCTTTCCATAGGATGTCAACAAAATCATTTTACCATTTAGTTTCTCTGGACCTCGGTTTTCTGACATGTAGAATGTATAGAAAGTGTTTTTACAGAGGTCTTTTGAAGCTACTGTGAAATAGTGTGATTGCACTTCCTTAGAGCAGTGGAAACTGGGAGCTAAACGTTCAGAATAGGTTACAGAAACCCTTTAACATACTTAAGGCTGAGGACTGTGTGATGATGGAGCATGACAGAGGCAGATGGATTGGAGACCTCTCCGTGGTTTGGGTCGTAGTGGTTTGTTGAGTCTGAGCTGACCCATAGCTAACCCTCCACCAGGTTGTCAGAGGCAGTAAAACGGTTGCAAGGAGATTGCCCGTCTTCCTCCTGCGGAGCAGCTGGTGGATTTGAACTGCATTCTTTTGGGCTGGTAGCTGAAAAAAGAGCAAGGGCTGTATGGAGATAACTATATCAACAGCATCAGCAACGCAAAACTTGTTCTTGTGAAGTCAGACATGTACTCCACGTTCCTATACCTCTTTCTACTCATCTTAACACAAACCTTACTACTTTACTGGGTCCAACATCTAATGCAGATGCTCGTAGACCACGCAAAACCATATTGAGGAAGTTGAAAAGTTGTAATCCAGGTTAGTAGCAGAATATGATCAGGACAGCTTCTGAAATGTGCTTGCAGCCACCTCAGCCTCGAACCTCACTGCTTTTGGCCAGTTTTACAAAGTTCTCAGTCCTAGCAATTACGGCTCTCTTCTCCCCACCCCAGTCCTCCAACAAACTTGGGCAAAAATCTCTTAGCTCCAGTTCCGTGGCATAGCAGTCCCAATGTATGTTCTGTCTCATGTCAGGTCTCCAGTTCTCTGCTATGACTGTTGCTTCTATAGGCCGTAGTCTGCCTGGCACACGAATCTCTGTTCCTGAAAGACAAGTTGCATTCTCTCACTTCCTTTCTGGTGGTGTGATTTGTCCAATTCTGCTGCTGGATCCCCTCGATTTAATGGCTAGACTAGCCAAACTCCCTGTGGATAGGCTAAAATGTCCTATTTGCGTATTCCTGCCCATCCATTTGGCAAAATAAATTAATAGATAGGGAACCATTTTATGTTTTTAATTTTTATTATTATTATTAGTTTCAATGAACATTTACAGAGATTTTGGATTTCCATTCATTCATTGTTGCACTTTTCTCCCTGCCCGCCACCCCTCCACCCCAGGGGACCATTTTAAACAATAAACCTCCAGTACTACAGTAGCTCTTTACCATAGACCACCAGAGCTCCCCATGGTTGGAGTGGAAAATTGAACAAATCTGGCTTCCTAAAGATTGTTTTAATTTATGCTTTATAAAGCATTTTTTTAAATTTATGCAAAGACATTTAACTGTGTGGATCATAGTAAGTATGGCTAACATTGAGAAGAATGTGAGTCCCAGAGCACATAATTGTGTTCATGTGAAACCTATACCTATAATAGGAGGCTGTTGTATGAACAGAGCAAGGAAACACTACATGGTTTAAAATTAGGAAAGGAGTGTGCATCAGGCTGGATTTCTCTGTCCATACCTGTTCAATCTGTATGCTGAGCAAATTGTTTGAGAAGCTGGACTCTGTGACAAGGAATGTGGCATCAGGATTGAAGGGAAACACATTAGTAACCTGTATTATGTGGATCACACAACCTTGCATTCTGAACGCGAGGAAGACTTGAAACACTTTTTGTAGAAGATTAACGAATACAGCCTTTAATATGTATTGCATCTTAATGTCAAGAAAACAAAAAAGAGTCTTACCACTGGACTGATAAGCAGCATCGTGATAGATGGAGAAAGAACTGAAACTGTCAACAACTTCATCTTGCTTTGATCCACAATTAATACCCTTGTAACAGTCAGGAAATCAGGAAATGTATTGCACTGGGAAAGTCTGCAGTTAGGGTCCTCTCCAAATTATTCAGGAGTAATGATGTCACTTTGAGGACGAAGGTGCATCTTATTCCTGCCATGGCCTTTCCAATCACTTGCTATACATCTGAGAGCTGGACAATAAATAAGGAAGACAGAAGAAGAGTTGATGCCTTTGAGCTGTGGTGATGGAAAAGAGCACAGAACATCCCATGGAGGGCCAAGAGAACAAACATGATTTGGAGAGAGTGCAGCTAGAGTGCTCTTTCGAGGCAGGGATGATGAGGCTTTGCCTCACATACTTTGGGCATGTTGCTCAGAGGGACCGTTCCTTGGAGAGGACAAGATGCTCAGAAAGGTGGAGGGTCGGCAAAAGTGAGGAAGACCATTGACCAGGTGGATTGACATGGTGACTGCCTCAATGGGTTCTAATGTGTCAGGAAGTGTGAGGATGGCATAGGATAAGGCAGGGTTCAGATCTGTTGTTCATAGGATCACTATGGGAATACTTGACAGCACCTAACAACAACAACAAAAAGAGTGATTTAAAGTTATATAACTTCCCTTTCCCCAATAAAGGTATCCAGTCGTTTCCCCCCACCATCCCACAGAATAATTCCAGATTTTCATTTTAATAATGTTTATGTGTGAATAACCGAGGTATTGCTGGTATGATGATTTCTTCCCTTGAGTTGCTTTATTCTTTCTCATTCTTTTAGTAAGTCCTCATTGTTAGACTAGGACAGCCACTTATGGAAACCAGCCCCACTGTCATGGGTTTGATCTTGATTCACGATAATCCCATAGGACAGAGTGAGGATGCTCTGTAGAATATTCAAGGCCATGGATTTTTCTAGAAGCAGACTGCCACATCTTTCTCCCTCAGAGTGGCTAGCAGTTTCATCATCAGCCTTCCAGTTAGCAGCCAAATACTTGACTCCTGTGCCACCAGGACTTCTTGGGGCAACCAACCAAAAATACCCCAAATCTAACTGCCGACCTAAGGACCACTCATCAAGTTTCTGAGGCTATAAATCTTTATGGAAAGAGATTATCTTTCTGTAGTCAGGTGAAGGTGGATTTGAACTACCATCCTTTCAGTTAGCGGACATGTTGCACACTTGTCCAGCAGGTCTCCTTTAAGGACAACCAAGGACCTTAAAAGTCATTGTATGTGCACACCCATGTTTATTGCGGCTTTGTTCACAATAGCAAAGAGTTGGAAACAACCTGTGTGCCCATCATGGATAGAGAACCTGTGGTATATTCACACAATGGAATACTACGCTGCATTGAAAAACAAGGAACTCATGCAATATTATTCAAAATGGGTGACCTCGGAGGACATTATGCTTAGTGAAATATCTCAGTCACAAAAGGACAGGTGCTGTATGGTGCCACTATTGTAGAATGGGACTGTCATCAGAGTTGGGGTGAGACTGAGAAAACTTCAGTAAATTATGTATACTGCATTGAAACAGATGAGGGAGAGAATGGGTTAAAAGGAATATAGGATTAGGTATTATTTTCATGACAGGATTCCAGAAAAAGAAATGCTTAGTAAAGTGGACTAGGGCAAGGGGGAATTGTATAACAATGGAATAATGTTATTATTTTTTTTAAAAGAGAAAACCAAACTGGTTGGAGGTGTGGGTAGGGAGAAAAATCTGCATCAGTTAATCAATGGGGGGGAGAGTTAATTGGAAAGAATGTTCTGTGAAAAATAAATATATGTTGCATTTGAAAAATCATTAATTAAAAAAAGAATCACTAGTAACAGTGATTCATACAAGAGCTGAAAGACCACACAAATATAGTAGGTGCAAACAGTGTGCAGCTACTATATCAAGGAAGGAATAAATCTGTAAGTTCTTGACCATCTCTGCCCAAGATTTAAACATTATTGGTAAAATTGTGTAATGTACAAGACCAAATCCAAAATGAAAATATTTTTAGTCTCTTATTCTACAAATGGAGGGTGGGGAATGTTGCTACTTTGCCATGGTAGTTTATCTATTTATCTATTTATTTATTGAACACTTTGTTACGCTTTAGACACAAATTTACATAGCAAACTAATTTGCCTTTCATGCACAAAGTATTCCTTGACATTGCTTGCAATCTCTGCAATATATAAAATGCTCTAACCAGGGTTCCCTGTCTCCACGCTGGGCTCCCCATCTCTACCTGGGTTTCCCTATCTCCACCGTATGCTCCTCATTTCCATCCTTTTGTTTCCCTGCTCCCTCCTGCTTTTTGGGGGGTGTTGGGTAGATTTTGCCTTTCGGTATGATATTTGTATATCATATTTGTATTTATATGTATTTGTATGATTGTTTTAAGAAACACATTCCTCATGGGTGTTGTTAGTTTTTAGGGCAGTGTAGCATTTGGCTACAAAGTAGCCTCCAAAAATAGCTTCAGTTTACCTTGAAGAGTGATTCAGGACAGTAGTCTGAGCAGTTGCTCTGTTCTTTGTGAGACCAGTAAGTTTGGTCTTTTTTTTTTTTTACAAATTTTTCTTCATTCTAACCAGGACCTTCTATATGTTCCTGATTTTGTTATTGAAGTGTTGGGATCTTGTATACATTTTAGAGATTAAATCCTTGACAGGTATGTCATTTCCAGAATTTCCCCCACCCCCACCCCATTCTGTCAGTTTGCATATTACTCTTTTGCTAAAGTTGGGTTATTTGGTGGTTTTGTGTATGTGAATATAAGTCTTTCATTTTTAACAAATTCTAGTTATTTATTTTCTATTGTTTATATAGTTTTAGTTTGACATTCTATTTATGCCACAGAGTAGAACTTCTTGCCTTATCCTTATTATTAATTCCATAAACTTTGTAACTTTAGATTTCAGATTTAGATCATTGATCCATTTTGTATGTGGTGTGAGGTGTGAGTCCTGATTAATTTTTTGCAAATGGCTATCTGGTTTTGCCAGCATCATTTAATGGACCATAACCCTTTTTGAAGGTCAGTTGCTCTTATGTTTTTATTGTTATGTGCCATTGAGTAAACGAAGACTCATAGCAACTCTATGAACAATATATCTCAACGTTACCCTTGTCACAGTCTGTCATATGAAAGCCCATGGTTTAGGGTGAGTCTTGTTGAGGGTCTTCTCCCCTTTTGCTGACCTTCCACCTTTCCTAGCATGTCATCTTTTTTCCAACAACTGGCCCCTCCTGGCAACATGCCCAAAGTAAGTGAGATGAAGTTTCACCATCCTTTCCCCTAAGGAGCATTCACAGGTAGATGGATTTATAAATCATATATGATTTATCAGTTCTATTCTACTGAGCTGTGTGTCTGGAGTGGTACCAGGCAGTTTTAACAGGTGCATATGTAATAGGTTCTGTGATCAAGAAATGTGAAGCCGCCTACTTTTTTCATCTTCTTCAGTAATACCTTACCTATTTAGGACCTCTTTCCTTTCCACATAAAGTTAATGATGAGTTTTTTTCCATTTTTTTAAGGAGTATTATTGGAATTTGGATGATTCATTATATTTATAGATTGCTTGGAGTTAGTAGTGACATTTTCATAATGTTAAGTATTCCTTAAGCACAGTGTAAGCACGGTGTGTGTTTCCACTTATGTAGGTATAAAAAGAGCAAGGTTGGCATGGGGATGGCCATATCTGACCTTTCCAACTTCACAAAGGGGAACTGTCCCTGTCAATAGTGTCAACAACACAAAACCAATTCCCATGAGGGCACAGGTGTTCTCCATGCTTCCAGACCTTTTTCTGCTCATCCTAGCGCCAATCTTACTGCTTTACTGAGTCCAAAATCTGTCACAGACCACACAGAACTATATTGTTGTTGTTGATGTGTGCCATTGAGTGGGACCCGACCTATAGCTGACCCTCCAGTGAGTTTTCAATGGGAGCAAATTGCATGGGAGGAGATTGCCCATTGTTTTCCTGTGAGCAGCTGGTGGATTCTGACTGCATGCCTTTGGGATTATAGCATAGCTTCTTTCCACTAAGCCATCAGAGCTCCCTAACCAGAACCATGTTAGGGAAGTTAAAGACTGTGTATAATTCAGGTTAATAGAATACAATTACTCAGGACAGATTCCGAAGCTTCCAAAATGTGTTCATAGGCACTTTAGCCTTGCCATTTATATCCTAGTTAAATTTTGTTTTGCCCTTTTAGAGGCTGCTTTAAATACTATTTTTTATTTGCTATTCAGTTGTGTACCCTTGGGTACAGTGCCCTTTTGAGTGCCTCTCGGGTGCTCTAGGCCTATCCTTGACTCGGGGCCTGGGCAGCCTGTTGACTGGCAGGCCCTACTTTCTGTCAGCTGCTGGAACAGTGTACCGGGTCCCAGACCTTGGTGGAAAAGTGGTACAGGCATTTCCTCTCCATGGATCTACTGTCTGTATTCACAGAAGTCAGGAAACCACAAGGTTTTGCGAATCGTGTGCTGGGATGAGCTCTGTTACTGAATCTGGGGTGAGTGGGAAACTCAAGATCAAATAGTAAGGGATAGGATTCAGACCCAGGCTTCTCATCTCAGTCAAGTCCTGTTTCCCATACTGTATGGGAAGAAACTGGCACTGACCCTTGACTTCAGATTCTTGTGCCCGGCATGTCGCTTTTTTCAGTGAATCTTTTCCATCTCAAAGTTTATCAACCCCACAGCACTGTTGACATTTTGCAATGGACAATTCTTTGGTTTAGAGACTGTCCTATCTTTGTTGGATATTTAACAGAATCCCTAGTTTCTATCCCTTAGATACTAGTAGCTTACCCCCAGTCATGACAATCAAACATATCTCCACACGTTGCCACATGTCTCTTGGGAGGAAGTTTGCACTCCAAGAACCACAGCTCTGATTTGGATTTGTTAGTCAGATCTGCTGACAACTGTTGTTATTATTATTTTTTTTAATCTTTGTTCTCAGCTTTTCGATTGGCCCTCATCCAGCTTCAAGTTTCTTCCATCAAATCAGATAACCTCACTCGAGCTTGTGGCCTTATCCGGGAGGCAGCTAAACAAGGAGCCAAAATTGTGTCTCTGCCTGTGAGTACAAAAGAAGCCACCCGTTCCTGGGAACTGTGGATCCATCAGAATGGTGTTTACTATTCCTAGTTATGATTTTATGTGCCAATGTCTAGCAACACCCATTGGAACCTCACGATCTTCCCACATTTTTCTGGGTAAGGGCCCCAGCAAGATCCTTTGTGACCAGACATGCAAAGATTTGTGTAGGGCTTTAACTTTAGGATCGTTTACTCTCTTTAGATGAGAAAACCAAAATCCTAGAAAGTTGTTGAACTTATTTAAAGCTAAATCCTCCATGCATTTGGATATTGAACATTTGTTCCAAATACAGTAAGTCTTTACAGGACCAAGACATAGCGGTTTTAACACTAAGCCTCCAACATTAGAAAAGTAATTAAAAGAGTTAGAAACATAGAGGGAGCCTGTGGCATCTTAAAATCAACAGGACTTAGTCTCTCTTTCCAAAGTAATTTGTTCTAGAGTAGAACCAACTGAAGACTGACCACATTGTCAGCAAGTCCAGGATTCGCCCTACAGGGGGAATCATTACAAAGGCCAGCACATACATCTATAAGTATCAGCGCCAAAGGTTTGATGAAAATCAGTGTGTAGAATGCTTCCAGGTGGGCCCCCAAATCTCTCTCATTTTCATGGAGAGGAGGCACCCCTTTGAAAACTCGAGAATTTTCAGGGCCAACATATGTTACTCAGATGTCAGTCTATCATAAATGTAGCCAGTGAGTAGGAATCTTTATTTAACAAGGAGTCCAAGTTCTTCATGCTAAGCCCCTCTTCCATTTGACTCCAGTTGTAGGACTTTTCTGTATCTGTCCCCTGATAGTCTATTGTTGGTGTATGTTACCATTATTAGAGTAAAAAAAATCTAGGAGTCAAAGCACTTGAGTTTCGCATTTGCCAACTCATTGACTATCCAAATGAGCCTTGTGCAAGCAAGCAATTCTGTGTCTTAGTTTGTTAGTGCTACTGTAGCAGAAATGCCACATAGGGGTGACTTTAACAAATATGTGTTATCTCACAGTTTAGGATATCAGAAGCCTGAAATCAAGAGTGCCCGCTGGGCAGAGGTTCTTGCTGTTCACTCTGACGCAAAATCCTTGTCTCAGTTTCTCTAACTTCCTTCTTGGTGTTCCTTGAAGATCTGTATGTGACAGCTCTCTGCCCTGTTCATTATTGCTTGCTTCTCTGGCTAATTTGAGCTTTTCATGTCTCAGAAATTGTTAAGGCATCATGTATACTGATATGGCCTCACTAACAGAACAAAGAAAACCTTTTTCCCAAATGAGATTACATCCACAGGTATCAGGGTTAGAATTGACAGCTCATATTTTAGGGGACACAATGAACTTATAAAATCCTTGATGCCCAAGGTTATGTCGACTCTTATTGAGTAGGCTGGAACCGACTCTTCGCTGACCCTCTAGGGGATTTCTAGAGGCAATAAATCACACAGGAGGAGATTATCCTCCTGTCTCCAGCATAGTAGCTGGTAGGTACAACCCATATACCTTTGAGTTGGCAATGCAGTTCCTTACCACTAGACCATCAGAGCTCCCTAATATCCAATGTAAGGAACCAGTTATTCTGGCAAAAATACATCTGGCCTCTGCAAGCTGACATGTGACTTGTGTCCTCTAGTTTCTCCTGAGCCAACTCTTGAGTCCTGTCTATGGCCCTCAAAGTATCAGTGTTGGTCTTTGCTGTGCCTTAGTCTTTTTTGAGAGCAAATACAAAAGAAGCAGCTGTGTGTTACAGCAGAATATTAAACTAGATCGACTATTTTGGTGGTTTTCCTCTTCTTTTTCTTTGCCAACATTATTCTAGGAATGTTTTAATTCTCCATATGGCACAAAATATTTTCCTGAATATGCAGAGAAAATTCCTGGTGAATCTACGCAGAAGCTTTCTGAAGTAGCAAAGGAATGCAGCATATATCTCATCGGAGGTAACTTTTTACCCACAGGGCATAATAGACTAAACATTGAAAGCATGAGAATGGTTTTTCATGTTACTTTTAAACTGGGAATTAATACAGTTTAGCCATTGAAAAGAATGAAGTAGATCTATATAGTAATGTGAAAGCTTTTTTAAGTTCTATTGTTAAGAGGTGAGCAAATTCTTTCCTTTCATATTAATCCCACACATAAAGGTGGTAGTGGTGGTGTTATGTGCCTTCAAATCAGAACCAACTCATAGCTGACTCTGCTGAATTTTCAAAGGCTATAAAATCAAAACTACATGTTTCTCCCATGAAACATATAGTGGATTTGAACCGTGTGCTTTTGGGTTGGCAGCGAAACTCTTTACCCACCAGACCACCAGAGCTTCCTACAAAAGAGTCAGCTTTGTATTTTTCATATGGGTATGTGTGTAAGATGAGCCTCTAATGGTGAGTGCTCAACCACTCCATGGAAGAAAGTTGTGGCAGTTGGCTTCCATGAAAAGATTTACAGCCTTGAAAGACTTTAGGAAAATTCTACTCTGTCCATTATGATGCTGTGAGTTAGAATTGACTCATCAATTAGATGAGTTTTTCTAGTGTTTTCATGTATCTAAACTCTCGTTGCCATCAAGAAGGAACCAACTCATAGCTGGCCCTCCAGCGGATTTTTAGAGGATGTAAATTGCATCTTTGTCAGGTGGAGTCACAGATTCATTCAAACCACTTGCGTTGGGTTACCGACCACACCACCAGTGGTCCCTAATGTGTCTTAAAACGTAGTCAGTGGTGTATGTCTCTGTACAGCATTTACTATGTCTAGAACCACAATAAATGCTGTAGAAAGTCACCCACCAAACTGATAATGGTGACTTTTTTCCTCTAGAGAAAGAATAAGATTAGAGACAGATGTCAACAAAACTTTTGCTATAGAAAATAGGGAAGTTGTGGAAAGAGAAATCACATCTGTCTTTCGTTATACTAATACAAGATTGTATTTTTAAAAGAGGATGCATATATTGAAGGTAATTAATTTATGTGGTTTTGAAATAGATTTATAAATGTTCTCTTTGCTTAAATAAAAACTAATAATAAAAACAGAAAATAAGATTATTTCTGTATTGTGATATATGATGACTTTGTGTTTAGTTTTTTTGTGTTTCTATTGTGTTGGTTTTTTTTTTTGTTTTTATTATTTTTTATGTGTGTACCATCAAATTGGATCTGATTGGTACAGGAGGAGATTGCCCCTTCTTCTCCAGCAGAGCATCTGGTGGATTTGAACCGTGTGTCTTCAGGATTACAGTGCAGCTTCTTGCCACTAGGCCACCAGAGCTCCCTTGTTGTGTTTTTTTTAAATACCAAAACAACAAACCACCCTAGACTGTCAAGTTGCTGTAGGTGAATTTCCACACATGCTGACCCAGTGTGTTTCAGAGGAGAGCCATGCACAGGAGGGTTTTCAGTGGCTTTTAAGCCATTCATACCATTGGAAGTCCAGAAATGAAGGCAAAGCAAGGAGCACAGAGATAAAACTGCAGAAATGATGTTCAGAGACTTGTTACTTAACAACCTGTCTTGAGGCTTTTTTTGAGTTCAGGACTGTTGGAGGAACTGGTGAATTTAATTTGTGCAAAAAGGAACTGCCAGTTGCCCACCCTCTATTGCTCTAATATTATATATTAAGTGTTGCTCAAGAGCAAGGCCCAATTTCAGAATCAGTTTGGTTAGTTTTGGTTGGTTTGAACACATATTTTGTTTACTTGGAAGCAGGAGTGGCATTCACTTCCATAATATCTTGCCTCTGGAAATCCTATGAACTTTGGAGAAAGGACGCAAGTTATACAGGAGGTGCCCAGGACTTTTGCTCATGGGGTCGCTGTGAGTCCCCTGCAACTCGACGGCACTTAACAAAAACAACATTTTGTTTACACTCTGAGATTGATTTCTTAAAGATTATATACAAGAAGAGAGATTTTAAAAATACTATGAGTGCATAAACCTTAAAATGTTGTAAACTTTATTATTAGATGAAAGTGACAATTTGTCAAAGCCTTTGTCAAGTTGTCACAAAATAATTGCATTATTCTGACTGTTTTGTGTGCATATGTGTTTCTCAATGAAAGGTTCCATTCCTGAAGCAGATGCTGGGAAATTATATAACACATGTGCTGTATTTGGGCCTGATGGAAATATACTGGTAAAACACAGAAAGGTAAGTTGGAAATTTGCCTCTAGAGAATTTGCTATTCAGTTACTTCGTCTTGCTTACTCTATCATACACATGGTTGGCATTTATTGACTGACAGGTGGGGCTATTCTTGTTTGTAGAATTTTTTTAATATAAATTTTGGATTTTCTCTTCTGCAAAAGAAAAGTTTATAGGAATTTTGATTAGGAGTTACTGAATATTTATAGATAAATTTAGCCAGAGTTACTATCTTTGCAGTATTAGGTAACATGCAGTGAAGATTGTCAATGCTTCCTGATTATGTGATCCTTCTATCATTAAAAAAGATTCCTTCTGATTCTTAGAATGATTTTTGTCTTGAAGTCTATTTTATATTGAATGATGTTACAGACATTCCAGGCTTCTTAGGCCTACCAGCTCTTTCTAATTTTCAACTTCTTTGTATGTTTATATTTTAAATGGTTCTTTTGTGGCACCAGAGAGTTGGATCGTGCTTTTCCAAATTAGTTCTGACAATCTCTGCCTTTTAATTGGAATGGTTAGTCCATTTCAATTTCATATAGTTATTGATATTATTGTACATAAGACTACAGACATTTTACTAAATTTCCCCCTCTCCTTTCCTGTATCCTTTTGAGTGAGTGGAATATTTTTTTAGAATTTTTGGCTCTTTAGCCTTGTCTGTTATTATTCTTTTCATTATGCACTTGTTATATGTACATTTTGTTATAGCCTTACTAAGAAAGAAATTGGTATCGCTTCATGTAAAATTTACAAACCTTACAGTAGTGCAGGTCTCTTTTCTATCTGTTGCCCATATGTGGAAGCTGCCATAAGGAGCCTTGGTGGCATAGTGCGTCGTATATGGGGCTGTTAACAGAAAGGCCATCGGTTTGAATCTCCTAGTTGCTCTCTAGGAGAAATATGGACAGACTCTTCCCCTTAAGATTTACAGCCTCAGATAACCAAATGGAGCATTATTGTGAGTTGGAAATTACTTAATAGCAGCAGAATTTTGCTTTTTAATATTTGTCAGGATCAGCTAACTATGAATTCTGTTTCATTTTTCTTTATTAATGTATCTTTATTTTGCCTTCATTCTTGAAATACCGTTTTGTGTCATTGAATTCTGGGTTAGCATTTTTCTTCTCCTCCTTCTTACAGTTTAAAAAAAAAATTCAGTTGTTTGTTAACAACTCTGTCCTTTTTTAAAAATTATTTTTAAGAAGTCAGTGGTAACCTGTTCACATTATAGAGTTTGTTCTTTTTCTTTTTAGCTTTAAAAAAATACTAGTTTTTACAACCAGGAGAAGATAAAATAGATGAGTGGGACCTTCTAAGAATCAAATCCCTATGCACATCCAAAA
>NW_006399835.1:13898814-13899843 GCF_000299155.1 Elephantulus edwardii | reverse complement strand
CATAGTGGAATGTACTTGGGGTGGTGGGAGGGGTGCAGGGGGTTTGTGTACTGGGGAGGGAGTCTTTCTTTTACTTTTGAAAGAGAGGAGCGAACTGGGGGGCAGGGGGAGAGGGCTGGGCGGGTAGAGAAGTGCAGCAATAAAAGAAAGAAAAAAATACTAGTTTTGTTTTACACACTGAGGACTTTTGAGTTATTTTTATTTTGTTTTCTATTATTATTTTAATGAAAATTTACAAAGCATATTGGTTTTTCATTCAGCAACATTTTGTTTTGTAATTGCATTTCTCACAGTGTAGTCACACTTTTCCTAATGTGTCACTGTAGTTCTCATTTCCATTAATTCTTCTATCCTGTCCTTTCCTATCTTGTGAGAATTTTTTTTTGAGCAAGTGCTGAACTTTTTAACTTTATATGATTGGTTAGGCAAGAGTGCCTTCCTGGTGTTATTGGCCTTTTGATTGGTTGAATGTTGAGTCACAGAGGTGAGTTTTGTTCCAGGTCCAAAGGACTACTAAGGGCCATAGTCCAGGCTTACTGGTCTGATAGAGACTGGTGAAGTCTCTGGGTTTTAATTCAGACTTTTAAACACTTGTCACATAGGCAGGCCAGATATTGCAATTTTGGATCAGCTTAAAACTTGCAAAGAATCATTTACTTACAGTTGAAGAAGAGAGCCAGGTGGTGGTAAAATTATCACCTTTCATGTGGTAACTTCTTCTGTGTGCTTTTAAGATTTTGTTATTGAGACACTGTAATGAATTTTAAAAACATTTCATGTAACTTTTTTTTTAGTTATAAAGTTTCTATTTGGTTATTTTTATAGTTTTTATTTCCTACTAAGATTTTTTTTAATCAATGTTTTTGTGTGTCACGAGTTGGAACTGACCCATAGCTCACTCTCCAGTGGGTTTTCAGAAGTAGAAAACAGAAGCCCTTACAACCAGGAGAAGATAAAATAGATGAATGGGACCTTCTAAGAATCAAATCCCTATGCGCATCCAGAAACTTCTCCAACAGGGTAAAAAGG
>NW_006399835.1:13874943-13897754 GCF_000299155.1 Elephantulus edwardii | reverse complement strand
TTTTCCCATGGAGCAGCTGGTGGAGTCTGTGTGCCTCTAGGGTTGTAACACAACTTCTTACCACTAGGCCATCAGAGCTCTAGAAGCTTTTTTACAAACGGTTTCTGAGCTTAGTTCCAGTTGTTACTAGGTGCTGTTGAGTCAACCACAGCCGATAGTGACCCTGGAGACAACAGATTGGAATCTTCTCTCTCCAGCACTGTTCTTACAGTCTCAGACCCATTTTTACAGTCGCAGCGTCAGTCCGTCTTGTTGGAGGTCTTCTCTTTCACTGATCCTTCATCGCCCCCAGCATGATGTCTTTTTCCAGAGTCTGGCCCCTCCTGATAACACACCTGAACTATATGAGGCAGTTTCACCATCTTTGCTTCTAAGGAGCACTTGCCCAAGAGAGATTTATTTGTTCTTTTGGCAGTTTATGGTATGCGAAGTACTCAGCACCACAGTTGAAAAACATTGATTCCTCTTCTGTTATGCTTTTTTTATTGTCCAGCTTTCAGATGCATAGAAAGCAGTTGAAAATACCATAGTTTGAATCAGGTACTCCTTGGTCCTTAACAGCAGATTTCTGCAATACGACACATCTTCTGATTTCTTGACTACTGTTACGATGGGTGTTGATGTGGATCCAAGTAAAATTAAGTTACTGACAATCTTTTCTCCATTTATCATGATGTTACCTGTTGGTCCGAGTAGTGAAGTTATTTTCTTAATGTTGAGATGTAATACATATTGAAGGCTGTCGTCTTTGATCTTTTGCAAGGAATGCTTTAAGTCTTCTTCACTTTCTCTGTTGTGTCATCTTTATACTACAAATTGTTGATGAGTCTTCCTCTAATGTTGATGCCACATTTTTCTTCATATAGTCCAGTTTCTTGAATTATTTGTTTGCTCAGCGTACAGATCAAGTTGGTATTGAGAAAGTAGATAGAACTCTAAGGCACACTTTTCCTGATTTTAAACCATATAGTCTTCCATTGTTCTGTTTGGCCAGCTGCTTCTTGGTTTATGTATAGGTTTCACATGAGCACAATTAAGTGTTTTAGGATTCCCATTCTTTTCCTTGGTGTCTATAGCTTCTTATGATCCACAATAGCTGCTTTAAATTCTTTGTCTGGTAATGGCCAGAGAGGTCATACTGGAATCTGTTTCCATTGATTGCCTTTTCTTAGATTAAGGGACTCCCATTTTCCCATTTCTTTGTGTGCCTGATAATTTGAGGTTGCGTATTGGAGTATGTTGTTGTTGTTGTGTACCATAGAGTTGGAACCGACTCATAGAGCCTGTGGTAGATTTTCAGAGGCAGTTAATTGCATGAGTGTAGATTGCATCTTTCTCCCACCAAGCAGCTGATGTCCTTGAACCTCGTGCCTTCAGGATTGCAGCACACCTTCTTGCCACTAGGCCACCAGACCTTGTAGATATTCTAGATTCTATTGTATCTCCAAAAAGCATTTTCTTATTTTTGTAAGCAGATTGTTCAATTGGTTGTTCTCAAATTCTACCTTTTTGCACAGTGGACAGCAGCATGAGCTGTGCTGTTGAATGGCTTAGTCTGAGCTAAGTTTCTCGGAGATTTTCTCACTCATTGATTTTAATGATCAGCCAGACATTTGGGTAGATTTTATATCTAGAATTTAAGGTTCCTCCTCTTTAGCTTTCTCCTTTTGGGGAATTCTTTAATTTCTTATGCAACTCTATTCTGGTTCTATAGGCCAATAAGATAGTTTTTACTAAGTAGAACTAACCCTCAAGGAAAAAGCCTAGAAAACTCAGAAGCTACTGCTTCTTCCAAATGTTAACTTTACTTCCATTTTTTGCCTGCTTGTGGTAACTCCAGTGTTATTAACTATTTGCATTTTATTTTATCTGTTTATTTTCTTTTATCCCATAATTATTTGTATGGGACATTGATCTGATGGGAGCCACATTGCTGTTACTGAATAATCCCAACTTTACCAGTCCGTGAATGTGGTAGCTACTCCATCATTCATTTAGTTTTCTTTCATTTCTTTCTATTTAAAAATACAGTCTTATATATCTTTTGTTAGATTAATTCCTAAATGATGTATGTCTTTTGGTCCACTTTCATTTTTTTTATTTCTTACCAGTAGAACAACTAAAAAATATTGGCTTTGTATATAGTGACCTTGCTAAACACTTGAAACACACTCATTAGTTCTAATAATTATTTAGAGTTTTGGGGGTTGTTTTTTTTTTGTAGTTTCTGGGTATACAGTCACATTACATGACAATAATAACAGTTTTAATTTTACTTCTTTTGAATTTTTACAATTTTTATTTCTTCTTTTGCTTTGCCTGTGTTTAGGAGTTGTTGTTTGTTAAGTGCCCTCGAGTTGTAGGCGACTCATAGCGACTCTATGAACAAAAGTCCTCGACCGTTGCGTGACTTTCATCCTTTCTCCAGGTTAATAGGGTTTCCAGAGGCAAGCTGTTTACGGAAGTGGATGCCGCTTCTGCTTCCAAGCTTGTTTCAACTGGCAAGCGCCGCCAAAATAAGCAGATGACTTTATCTTCTTTTTTTAAAAAAAGAAGTAAAAATAATAGTAATTTATTTTTTTAAAAATGCAACATATATATTTTTACAGCATATTTTTTCCATTTATTTTCCCCCCATTCATTCATTGCAGCACCTTTTCCTCCCTGCCCATCCCTCCTCCCCAGTTCATTTTTCTCTTTGAAGGAAAAAAAAATATAAAAATCTTTCATTGTTATACAATGCTCCCCCCTTCCCAAATCCACAGTCCACTTTATTATACGTTCGTTTCCTGGAATCTTGTCATGAAAATAATACCTAATCCTATATTCCTTTTAAACCATTCTCTCCTTTATCTGTTTCAATGCTGTATACATTATTTATCCCCTCTTTTCTTAGGTTTCCCCCCAACCCTGATGTCAGTCCCATTCTACAACAGTGGCACCATGAAGTATTTGTCCTTTTGTAACTGACATATTTCAATCACCATAATGTCCTCCTGGGTCACCCGTTTTGTATAATATTACATTAGTTCTCTATTTTTCAACAAAGCATAGTATTCCATTGTGTGAATATACCACAGCTGCTTTATCCATTTGTTGGTTGATGGGCACTTAGGATGCTTCTAACTCTTTGCTATTGTGAACAAAGCCACAGTAAACATGGGTGTGCATAT
The DNA here is from genome assembly GCF_000299155.1 of Elephantulus edwardii. NCBI lineage: Eukaryota > Metazoa > Chordata > Mammalia > Macroscelidea > Macroscelididae > Elephantulus > Elephantulus edwardii. The sequence continues at coordinate 13,894,581 of NW_006399835.1, read as the reverse complement.
ATCTGCCTGGGTGGCAGTGCCCTTATCTTCTTAATCTCAAAATCTTAAAAGTTTTCAATATTTCACCATTGTTCATGATGTTTGTTATAGGGTTTTGTTTTTTTACACATATTCTTTGTAAGATTAAGGACATTTCTAGAAGAGCTTTTTGATCTTGTGTTTTTGTTGGGTTTTTTTTACCAAAGAAAATATTTTAACTCAAGTTCCCACGGCAAACTTGAGTTATGTTGGGTTAAAATAAAAGAAAAAGGCCAGTTAAGATTCAGAAAGAAAATGCTTTAATCTATTGGAAGCTGAAATCAATGTATACATTTTAATCAAACACCTGCTGCACGAGGAGGGTTTTGTTTTTTTTTTTAAAAAAAAAGTCTTTCAGAGTCTACCAGGCTAAGCCTTTCGCTGCCTTTGCTGCTTTGGATTTGTTTTTTCCCTTCCCTTTTTCTCTCTTTGCTTTTACTCTTTTTCTCTGCCTCTGGTTCCTCCAATTTATGTACTGTCCATGCTGGTCTAGAAGGCTTTTTGTGTTTCTCTTAATATCAGACACCATTTTCTTGTCATCTTTTTCATCACCCATATCACATTGCATTTTCTCTTAGTAATGTTTGGGAACCACAACAGTTCTATCTCTTGAACGTCATTCATTACAACATCACCATCTACTTTGAGAATAATTTTACGTCTACAGATCTCCACTGGTCATTGTTTTTCCTCTTTTCTGCATGCATCTTTTCCACTGTTAACAGTGCTGCAAAGAAATCAAGCCAACCGGAAGTTTAGATCGTGTGTTTTTAAAATTATTAGTGGATGTTGAAGTTTACTAGATATTGTGCGTTCCCTAAGGTAGTCAGGTAATATTAAGACAATATACAAGAAGGGTTTATTTAAACGTGGTAATTATTTGTATTCCCGACTTTTGCATTCCAGTCACCCATTATTATCAATGCATCTTGATTGCATGTTCGATTAATCTCCGATTGTAAAAGTTGGTAAAAATCTTCTATCTCCTCTTCCTTGGCTCTGGTTGTTGGTGCATATATTTGAATGATAGTGGTATTCACTGGACTTCCTTGTATGCGTATAGATATTATCCTGTCACTGACAATATTGTACTTCAAGATGGATCTAGCAATGACTTTTTTAACTATGAAAGCAACTCTGGAGAACGACCACTTGGCCAACTGACTGGAAGAGATCTATATTTGTTCCTATCCCAAAGAAAGGTGACCCAACAGAATGTGGAAACTACAGAACAATCTCACTGATTTCACATGCAAGCAAGATTTTACTGAAGATTATCCAAAAACGACTGGAACAGCACATCAACAGAGAACTACCAGAAATCCAGGCTGCGGTTAGAAGGGGTCGTGGTACTAGAGATATTGTAGCTGATGTTAGATAGATCTTGGCTGAAATCAGGGAATACCAGAGGAATGTCTATCTGTGTTTCATTGACTATGCAAAGGCATTTGACTGTGTAGATCATAACAAACTGTGGCTGACTCTGAGAAGAATGGGAATCCCAGAACACTTGATCGTTCTAATGCGAAACTTATACTTGGACCAGGAGGCAGTCGTCAGAACAGAGCAAGGGAACACTGCATGGTTCAAAATTGGGAAGGGCGTACGCCAGGGATGCATCCTATCTCCATACCTTTTCAACCTATATGCAGAACAGATTATCCGGGAGGCTGGGCTCTATGAGGAGAAATGTGGGGTCAAGATTGGTGGACGATTTATCAGCAATCTGTGTTATGCGGATGACACAACCCTGCTTGCTGAAACTGAAGAGGACCTGAAGCGCCTGCTGCAGAGTGTCAAGGACTGCAGCCTACAACATGGATTGAGGCTCAATGTCAAGGAGACATTCTCACCACTGGACCAATTGGCAGCATCAGGATGGATGGTGAAGAGATTGAGATTATACACAGCTTTAGTTTGCTTGGCTCCATAGTCAACAGTCTTGGCACCAGCAGCCAGGAAATTAAAAGGCACATTGCCATGGGAAAGTCTGCTGTTAGGGACCTCTCCAAAGTACTGAAAAGCAATGGTGTCTCTCTGGAGACTAAGGTGCGTCTGATACAGGCTATGGTCTTCGCAATCACTTGTTATGCATCAGGGAGTTGGACAATGACCAGGGATGCCTGTGGTGCTGGAGAAGAGTATTGAGAATACCATGGACTACTAGGAAAACAAACAGATTTGTCCTGGAAAGGGTTAAACCGGGTGGCTCCTTGGAGGCAAAGATTCTGAGGCTCCGTGTAACATACTTTGGACATGTTGTGAGGAGAGACCGGTCCCTGGAGAGGAATATCATGCTTGGTAGTGTGGAGGGGACAGCACAGGAGAGGAAGGCCCTCTGTGAGGTGGATTGATTCAGTGACTGGGATAATTGGGATGGGAGTGTCAGAGAAAGTGTGATTGGCACAGGACAGAGCAGAGTTTAGGCCTGTTGTACATAGGGCTGCTATGAGTCTCAAGCGACTCGACGGCACATAACAACGACAACAATTATTTGTATTAATAAAGTTTAATTGGTGTTCTAAATTAAAATGTTGGTGAGTGACTGGATGAAAACAATGTATGATTTGTAAACTTTCACTCAAATAATATAAAATTTTTAAAGAAAAGATTGAGAAGTTTATCAGCTTAAAAAGTGATAGTCATGTGCCTTTTCTCCTTTAGTATGAATCATTGATTCACTAGTAATAATAAACTTTATTCTGAAGTGATGTGTTATTTTTTGTATTTTATATATTACCATATTAGATTTGAATACCTATTTTTTGCTCACCATCTCTCTACCTTTTCTACATGCTTGTTTGATAGAGTAATTGAAGATATTTCTTACATTCTGGGAAGTCTTCATCTAGGATAAGTATTGAATAATTAAAAAAGAAACAAATGAATTACTTTCCATAAGAAAACTGGACATTGTTTAGCACACCACCTAGAAGAGAAACACTGTAAAACCTATAGCGACCTCTTTCCTGTTTTTTTATAGTAGATTTCATTTTTATATTAGCCATTGTGTGGAGGAGTTTGTGGGGAGTGGTATTTGTATGGTATCTCCCTGTGAGAAGGTGGCTATTATATCCTGTGCCTCACTTGAGAAGAAGCGACCAAGTCAACTATTTGTGATGCAGATCCATCTGTTTGACATTGACGTTCCTGGGAAAATGACATTTCAAGAATCGGAAACATTGAGTCCTGGTGATAGTTTCTCCACATTTGATACTCGTACGTACCATTTAAGTTTGCCTCATTTAGCAATCCCGGTAGAAGAGGCTTAGATGATACTCCTTTCTTTTTCTCTTTAATTTTTCCTCATAACATGACTGAAGGAGAAGAAGTGAAAAGAAGAGAAGGGTCATTTGCATGTAAAATCAGACTGAATAAATAATAAAGATTTGACAAGATGTTATTCTTCTGTTTGTCTGCAGCCTCCCTTGAGCTTCCCAAATGTATCTGTTAGACCAGGATTGACTGTCTCCTGCTTCAATATACATTCAATTTCTCATCTCTACTTTGTTTGCATGAATGCTATCTTTTTTTTAAGAAACAGACTTTATTATTGTTATTTAAGATTTTAAAGTTTTTTGTTTTGAATTTGGTGAAGCATGAATGTTATCTTTATGCAATAATGTCAAACAAGAGAGAATATATTGTTCCCACCTCTATTGTTGTTGTTATGTGCCATTAAGTTAGAAGTGACCCATAGCTGACCTTCAAGTAGGTTTTCAGAGGCAGTTGTTAATCATCTGTCTTTCTCCTTCAGGGTTACTGGTGGATTCAAACTCTATGCCTTTGAGTTGGCAGCACAACTCCTTACCGCCTGGCCACCCGAGCTCCCTTCCCAATGATCAGCCCTGTGTTAATTTATACTTACTAGTATTTGGGGATCATAAAGTTATGGACCCTTCCCTGTGACATTCCATGCTGCAGGAGCATGAGTTTTTATTTGTGTCTTTTCTATTTGAAAACAGCTTACTGCAAAGTGGGCCTGGGCATCTGCTACGACATGCGCTTTGCGGAGCTTGCACAGATCTATGCTCAGCGAGGTGAGCAAGGGTTACAGTTCTGTTGTGTGGATGCATGGAGGTTTGGTTGTGGAGGAAGCCCTTAGAAAAACTGGGAAGAAGGTTGGTTCTTATTCTCCTCCCCCTAAGCCTCTCCACCCCAGTGTTGTTTCTCAGACTCTTGTTATGTAGAGACGGTAGGGCTTGGGGCAGGGGTCGTGGTTTAACAAGGCAGGAGCGTGTATGTCTGCCTTCCAAGTTCTGCTTGCTACCATGTTTGGAAAGAACAGAATCTACATGGCAACGAGGGGGAAGGGGTACTAGGTCATCTCTGCTCATCTGGACATTTCCACAGCTTCCTAAAGTCTGAGGCTGCCAAGAAGTGAAGTATGTAGAGCCCAAAAGAAATGAAAAATTGGTCTGCATGCCTGTGGTTCTAACTCTTCCCCTTCCTTCATTGGCACAACAGTGTGGGATAAATAATTTTTTTAACCTCTAGAACAGTCGTTCTCAGCTTGCTCATTGGTAGTTATGAGAACTAAGGAGAAAGAACTTCTAAAGCTCCTTGTATGATGCTCATCAAATGTTAGCTTCTCTGTTAGACCCCTGAGGCTATTTACAGTTCAGTTCAGTTAAAGAATAGAAGTGGGTGCAGATGGTGTGGCTGCCTGATGAGCAGAGAGGCAAAGGGTCCCGAGGCACTGAGTCTCATCAGTAAGCATCGCAGCACCTTTTCTGCCCTGCTTTCATTTGGAAGGAAATGCAGAGCATGATCCTTTTCCTTGCAGAGTTTACGACATCCTCCTGAGAGAAGTTTGAGTGGCAGTTTAGTTTGCTCTGTTCTTTTAAAGCAAAGATTTAAACCAAGTCATATGTTGTCTGTTCTGTCATCAATTTCACTTTTCTTGGGTGTCTGTATCTGTTGTCTGTGTTTGTCTCTAAAGGAATTAAGCACCATCTCCTACTACTGCTAACATTGTCTGACATAGCTAACATTTTTCTTTTTTTGTGTACTTGGGAAAGTGTAATTTTTTTTCTCATTGGGTAAATAGTAAAAGGGAGGGACAAGGGAGGTTAAGTATTCAAGTGAATCCGTTCTTCTCTGACCTTTCTCTCTCTCCCAGGCTGCCAGCTGTTGGTATATCCTGGTGCTTTCAATTTGACCACTGGACCAGCCCACTGGGAGTTGCTTCAGCGAGGCCGGTGAGAAAGTAACCATCTCTCAAAGATCTTCAAGCATCTCAGTGTCTCTCCTCTGAGGAAGGATCTCCAGTTGGGTGGAAGTACTAACCTTCCCTATATGGAAAGCTGCCCCAGACGCAGGATGCCTCTGCCCGAGCATAGTTCAAAAGGATCAATCTGTTGAGAGGGCTTCTCCTTTTGGGCACCTTCTCCTCAGACCCAAAGCCCTAACTTCATGGATTTGAGGATGCATTTACCTGTATTTTCTAGGGCATTCACTGTGTTGAGTGGCCAGTGGTTAGACTGCTCCCTCTGAGACAGTGCCAGCACTTTTTGCAGAGATATTGAAATATGTGGAGCTCACCTGCTCAGAAGTCAGGAAAAGTCAAGGGTTATTTTAGCCTAACAGTCATGTGCAGAGATTGTAGTCTCTACCCAGGACCAGGCTGTTCCTGAGAGGCAAGAATGGTGAAACTTTCTCATATACTTTGGGCATGTTGTCAGAAGGGGCCAGCCCTTGGGAATGGTGGAGGATCAGAGAAAGAGAAGGTGACACCAACAAGATGGATTGACAAAGAGTCTGTACCATGGACTTGAGCATATCAGAGATGGTGAGATGGTGCAGGATGGGTCTAAGTTCAGATCTGTTCATATGGTCGTTATGTCATAGTCTACTCAATGACACCTAACTTAGTTGTGGCCATGAGAAAGGTCTCCTCACATTGCCAGATGTTCCTTGTTGGACAGAATCGTCCCCAGTTGCGAACCAGTTGCTGCTGAATGAGGTATTTGAGGAGAGGGAGCAACGGCTTTGACTGTCTCCCTCTACATCTGAACCAGCTGTTCTGCCCTGCGGATTTTCTTTTTCTTCTTTTTTTAAAAAGAAAGGCTTGTACATTTGTGATTGAAAAAATTATATAATGTCTATTTGCTTTTTTCCTATTGACTATAGGGCTGTGGATAATCAGGTATACGTGGCCACGGCTTCTCCGGCCCGGGACGACAAAGCCTCCTACGTGGCCTGGGGACACAGCACTGTGGTGAATCCCTGGTGAGTGAGTGAGTGAGTGAGTGAGTGAGTGAGGACAGAACCCCTGGGCACTTGAGGGAGACAGCACATGGGCAGGTGGCCTAGCTGACTCCTGACCAGCCTTCCCTCAGCTCCTAATTCTCCACGTGTCCTCCAAGCTGTCCCTCTGTGTGGGAGAAGCTCTTAATACTTGCACTTGAAAATGACGACGTCTAAACAGGCTCGTCCTGCTCTCCTGCCTGAGTGAGTGGCCTCTGCCCTCTTACAAATGACTGAGTGGCTTTCCCTGTTGGCCGGATGCAGATCAATAGGGGAAACAAGGGAGCAGGGAGAGCCTGGTGGGTTTGGTTTAAGCAGCATGACTTGCCCGAATTCCAGGGTGAGGATTTTGCTCCAACATAATGATTGAAACAGGGTGTTCAATTAAGGAATGCTATGAACTTGTGCCCTGTTGGAAGGATAAATCTTTTTATCTTGGTGAAACTAGCACACAAGTCTGCTTAAGTTTATATACATTATATGTGTATATCATGATCATATTATGGTCTGCATGTATACAGTTGATGTAGCCAAGTCCCCAGGTTCTCTCATTCGATTTAGAGCTTATGGTAGGGAAGACCTTGGAGGGCAGGCGTGTCTCAGCCACCCTCCTGCACATTAGGGGTTGGAGGTATTCAGAGAGCAGAAGGATTAAGTGGCCCTGAAAATTTTCTTAAATGTGACTCAAATTTCTCTTCCCAGTGTTAGGGGCAGTCTAACCTCTGCCTCTTAGACTGCCCCACTCATTTCCCTGATGAATTCTGTTCTGAGTGCTTCTGACATTCAATAGTTGATTAAGGTTGACTAAGTGAGGCTTCGTCTGACACACTTTGGGCATGTTGCAAAGAGGGACCTTGGAGAGGGACATCATACTTGGGAGGGTGGAGGGACAGTGCAGGAGGGGAAGACCCTCAATGAGATGGATTGATTCAGTGACTGGGGTAATGGGGATGGATGTGTCAGAGACAGTAAAGTTGGCGCAGGATAGAGCAGGTTTTAGGGCTATTCTTTATAGGGTCACTATGAGTTGCAAGCGACACAGTGGCACATAACAACAAGTCAACCTTATGATTAAGGCTGTCTTTTTTTTTTTCTTTCTTTTTATTATTATTAAATTTTATTAGTTTTAATGAACATTTACAGAGATTTTGGGTTTTCATTCATTCATTGTTGCACTGTTTTCTCCACCCTCCTCCCCAATTTGTTCTTCTTCCCCCCCATGTCTGTTTTAATTGTCCAATTGCCACAGTGCTTGTCAAAGCCAGTTCTGATTAATCTCCTCTGTCAGTGTGTCCCTTGCCATTCCCTATCACTCCTCCCTGAGAGAGACTTCACCCTGATTCATAAGGAAAAGGGGATGGCGTATTCTCTTAGCTACTTCCTGCTGAAAAGGGATGCTGTGGGTTTCAGGGTGAAGGTCTTCTCTCACTACTCTAAAGGGCCTAAGGCTGTCTTAAAAAAACCCAAACAACAAAACCTCATTGCTGCCAATTCAGAACTGCTGACCCAGCAAGTTTTCAGAGGGTATAAATTTCATGGGAAATTACCCATCTGTCTCCTGTGGAACAGCTGGTGGATTGAAACCTCCTGTCTTTGGGTTGGAAGCTCAACTCCCTACCCAGTAGAGCACCAGAGCCCCCTGTATTGCTCTTCAGAAATCTACTTTTAGAGTTCTAAAACCTCTGACTTATTTTGGTGTTAGAATGGGTACCTGTGTTTAATAATAAATTTGTCTTTGAACACTAGGAAAGATAGAATAAAATATGGCATTTATAACAGAGTTTGTAACCCCATTGTGCAAATACCTTTTGTGAATGGCTAGTAAACGGAAACATATCCTCCTTGGTGAAGTCTGTAGGGACTTGCATGGCTAACCCATCAGTGGGACCTCTGTGGTGGTTCAAATCCAGCATGAGAGAAAGATGGGAAATCTTCCATTTCGTTTAAAGCCTCCAGAGTCAGCTATGAGTCAGTTCAAACCAGACAGCAATGAGAATGAGTGATGGCTTGTAATGTCAAGCAACTTTGTGTGTTTTTGTGCTTTGGAGAAATTGAATCACACTGCAAATGTGTTTGAACTCCTGCTCTGGGCTAGAAGACTTAGTAAGCATTGGGAATAGTTTAGCATATCATCCTTTTCCTGGATCTACGACGAAGTGTTTCTGAATGTGGGACTCTTGCCAGGACCAGCTTTCTTACCACTTCTCCAGAGACCCCAGTCTGAAATCTTCCCTTCATGTCTTAAATTCAGTTGATTTAGGAATCCAGGGATTTCAGGCCCAAAGCTAGAGATCCAAGCCGACCTGAGTCCTGTGGAGGCTCAGCTTCACCATATGCACGATGAGTAGCAGCGTTGAAGGCAGAAGGGCCTGAGATTCACTCAAGGTGGGGACAGGCCGGAGCTTCCTCTCAGTTAGTGGTGGCTCTATTTCCAATGCTTAATATCATATAATACAGTTCCTAGTTTGCAAAAGAAATTCTCTCATTTCTTTGCTAAATTTTCCCTAACCCTAGCCCTAATATTCATTACACTTTGGGAAATGGAGACACAAAAATACTTGCAACAGGGTCACTTAACTAGTCAAGTGGTAGAGCAGGTGTTCATACCTCTGCCTTATATATCATTTAAAATCTCAGATTCTATCCCCTTTGCCCTGTGAGACAGAGAGATCAGTATTTCAGCAACCTTTGGTAACTGTACACATTCTTTTCTGAATCCTTTTCAGGGGGGAGGTCCTTGCCAAGGCTGGCACAGAAGAAACAATTGTGTATTCAGACATAGGTAAGATGCATGTTGCCACAATTGATGTCTTTGGTTTCCCTGTTGCCCTGAGGTCAGTGTCCATGGGTGCAAAGCTCCTGTCATTGGCTCTTTCATGTCTCTTCTGTTTCATCCTTAGGACATACTAGAAACTGGTCCCTCAGCCAAGGCTGGGGACTTTAACTCAAGTTTTCATGGTTTGTACTGAAATGATTTAATGCCATCCTGAGTTAAAAAATAAAAAGAAAGAAAAAGAAATTATTTGAGAGCCACTACCTGTAGTTCTAAACAAAGCTTGTATGACTGAGTTAATATCTCAGGTGCTGATTGCTTTTACACTGTTTGGGGAAGAAATGTCCCTCATTAGTAAGGAGTTATGTATTATTAATCTTAAGCCTTCCTGATTTTGCAGATCTGAAGAAGCTGGCTGAAATACGTCAACAGATCCCCATTTTTAGCCAGAAGCGATCAGATCTCTATGCAGTGGAGGCAAAAAAGCTCTAAAATTTCCAGCCTATCACAGAATAAGAAGATAGGATTCTGCAACATAATCAACTTCCGACTGATTTTTTTTTCCCATGGAGACTTCCCCTGCCTTTAAAAAAAAAATGTACATATTCCCTCCCTTGGAACATTCTGTTGAGGTGTTAATAGTATCGAACCTAAACTCAATGCCAGTGAGTCTCTTCTGACTCATACTGACCCTTTAGGACACAGTAGAAATGTCCCATAAGGTTTCCAGGGATGTAAATCTTTATGGGCTCAGACCACACTACCTTCTGCAGAGCTCAGCTGGTCAGTTCAAACCACCTGCCTTTTGGGCAGCAGACACATGCTTAATCATTGCACCAACAGGACTCCTTTGATAATAGTGTCAGCACATATTAAATAATTAAAATGGGGGTTGTGTGTGTGTGATTTATGACCGGCATTGAAGAGCCAAAGGGTAGTGTAAGTGGAGTCTGGGAGGTGGGAGGATATGAGACAGTGACTCTAAAGCAACTGGTTAAAAGTATCAAATCCTGATATCCTGGTAACTGATTCACCTAGTGCAGATATCTTTGCCATGAGTCTGTCACTCCACTTGCTGGAGTTGGAACCCATTTTCTGGAAAGCTTGTTCTTATGCTTTGCTTTTCCAAGCAGTCTCTTCAAAGTTACATTTTTTTGTTCATGCATTAACTATGGGAACCAAGATGGCAGTTTCTGGATGTTGGCCAGCGGAAGTGACAGCCCCACCCGTTCTAGCAACATTCTGAGCTCTGCAGATTGAAGTAGGAGTTATTGATTAGACTTCTGGCCCTCATGGTGCTGGAGAAAAGACTGTGTGAACAGTGAGCTCTTGGGAGAATGATGATGGAAGACAGAATGACATTTGGGGAAGGCAACTAACACATGATTCTCGTAAAAGATTTTCTGACTGCAGATCCAGGTCTGACTGCCATCAAGTCGATTCCAGCTCACAGTGATTCACCATCAGACTTGCGGAAAGAGACTGCCCACTTTCTCTAGTGAATTCGAACTGCCAGCCTCACAGTGAGCAACCTGACATGTTAGCACCACACCACTGGGACTCATATCTTTTACTGCTTTTCTCATTGGTAAAACTTTCTAGCTCCATAGTGAAAGGCACACTTTAAGCCTTATTCAGAATCCTCTAATTTAGCAATTGTTAAACTTATTCATGTCAGAATCATTTTGTACTGCTAAAAAACTGAGGACTCCAATTCGCTTTTGTTTATATAGGTTATTGTTGTTATGTGCCGTCAAGTTGCTTGTGACTCATAGTGACCCTGTGTACATCAACCCTAAACCCTGCCGTATCCTGTGCCAGTCACACTGCCTCTGACACACCCATCCCGATTACCCCAGTCACTGAATCAATCCACCTTTTAGAGGGTCTTCCCTTCCTGCGCTGTCCCTCCACCCTCCCAAGCATGATGTCCCTCTCCAAGGACCTCTACCTCCTTACAACATGTCCAAAGTATGTCAGACTTCAGAATCCTTGCCTCCAAGGAGCAGCCTGATTTCACCCTCTCTAGGATGAACCTGTTCATTTTCTTAGCAGTCCATGGTATATTCAATAATCTCCAGCAGCTCAGCTCAAAGGCATCAATTCTTCTATCATCCCTAGTCATAGACCAGCCCTCTGACGCATAGCAAGTGATTGCAAAGACCGTGGTCTGTATCAGGCTCACCCTAGTCTCCAGGCTAACATCGTTGCTCTTCAGTACTTTGGAGAGGTCTCTAACAGCAGACTTTCCCATAGCAATACGTCTTTTAATTTCCTGGCTGCTGGTCCAAAAGTGTTGACTGTGGATCTCTTCACCATCTAGCATGATGCTGCCAGTTGGCCCAGTGGTGAGAATCTTTGTTTTCTTGATATTGAGCAGTGGTAAATTTGTAACTATAACTATATGACAGCCAGCTGTCTAAGAAATACCCTGACTTACAGTAGAATTTACCCCTTTCCAGGATAGAAATACTAGTGTGGCCAAGCTCAAGTTATCAACATCATATCACTGAACACAGAGACGGGGACATGTGCACACAGCTGGCTCTTGTGAGTTGGTGCTGTCCTGCCTGCATCATACCACTCATTATACATCTAGATGATTCCCATATTGGAAAAGAAAGCACAATTTTAAACTGAATATGTGCGCATGCATTCTGTTAGCCTTAAGAGTGACCATGGCATCATGCATCATTTGATCTCTAAAAAATAACACTGAGCATTTGTTATAAGAGTATGAAATGGAAAATACCTTTTTAAAATAAAGTGTATGGTTTGATAGGGAGCTCTGGTGGCCTAGTGGCAAGAAGCTGTGCTGCAATCCCAAAGGCATGTGGTTCAAGGTCACCAGCTGCTCTGTGGGAGAACAATAGACAATCTCCTCCCGTAAAATTAACTGCCTCTGAAAACCCCCCAGAGGGTCAGCTATGGGTCGGCTCTAGCTCTACAGTACACAACAACATGCTCTGGTAAAGTTTGACATATGTATGCATTGGTGAAATCGGCACAATCAAGATAATGAGTGTATCTATGACCACCAAATGTTTCCTTGTTTTGGTTTATAATCTCTGCCGATACCTGTTCTCCCCTGGCAACCACTTAGGTGCTTTACTCCTGTAAGTTTACATTTTCAATTATGTGTGTGTAGAATCATTCAGTATGTGTACTTCTTTGTCTTCTTTCAGCATAATCATTTGGGAAATTGCCCATGTTCATGTCTTTATTATTAATTATTATTAATACTAAGTCACTATGAGTTATTGGCTCAATGGCACCTAACAACAATGTTTCATGATCTGGTTTTTGCCAGTTCCCACTTAGGTTGTTTCTACTTTTTTCCTATTACAAGTAAAGCTACTAGAAACAATTGTGTGAGAGTCTTGTCTTTCTCTTGCTAAGCGTGTAGGTAAAATGAAGGGCCCATCGGGTATGTGTGCATTTAACTGCTTCTTTCTCAAAGCCACTGTGCAGTTTTACATGATCTCCAGCAGCTTGTCAGAGCCCCAGTTGTGCCACATCCTCACCAACATTTGGCAGAGTCAATCTGCTTGTCTGTCCTATTGGCTACTGAACACCTTCTCATGTGCAACTTTGGTGATATGTAGCCTACATTTAAATATAAATAAGACTTTAAGGGAGCTCTGGTGGCCTAGTGGCAAGAAGCTGTACTGCAATCCCAGAGGCGCATGGTTCGAATCCACCAGATGCTCTGCCGGGAAAGGAGGGACAATCTCCTCCTGTACCAGTCAGATCGGATTTGATGGTACACAGACACACAAAAATAATAATAAAAAATTTTAAAAAAGAGTTTAGTCTATTTTAGTCTGTATGTTAGTATTTTAGAAGTTTTCTTGGTTTTGCTCTTAATATTTGTCTTCTATCCCATTTTTTTAAATCTCTTTTTCTGTTTACAGTGTAAGAATCCATTTCCTCTCTTCGTCTCTCTTTTTGTTTTACATTTGACTATTTGCTTGTTGCAGCACCATTTGCTGGGAAGATGATCCTGTCCTAATTGAAAAAATCCCTAGATGGTACAAACACCTTGGGTTGTCATGAAATAAAGTTCTGGTGATTTGCTTCAGTAATAGTAGCAGCCAGGTAGTTCTGTGTAACTTGTGGGATTTCATGACCTGGAATTAAAAGTAACAACCTTTACATTTTGGTTTGGATTATTCAGGTGATTTTTTAAATTAATTAACTGGCCATACAAGTAGTTCTTAGTCTAGGAAGAAACTCCATGATAAATTCTGATGTAGACTGAATCTCTGTTTTTAAGAGTATTATTTGTTACCTTTTACTATTAATTTTTGTTTGGAAGCAGGAGTGGTATCTACTTCCTAAACAACATACCTCTGGAAACTATGAACTTTGATAAACAATCATAGAAAGACTTCAGGCCTTTTGTTCATAGGGCTGTTATGAGTCGTACTCGACCTGACGACAAGCAACAACAGCAGCATTAATCTTTGTAAGTGATTTTTATTTGCTCTTGAAGATTGGAAATGTTACATATAAACAAAACATAAAAATGTAGGCATATTTCCAACTATGAGATATCATCTCACCCCAGTAAGAACAGCAAAATTAAACAGAACAGCAAACAACAAATGCTGGAGAGGTTGTGGAGAAACTGGAACCCTGATTCACAGTTGGTGGGAGTGTAAAATGGTGCAACCACTGTGGAAAGTAGTGTGGCATTTTCTCAAAAAGTTGCAAATAGAGATATCATTTGACCCAGCAATTCCACTACTGGGAATATACCCTAAAGAGACCATAACCACCATCCAAGCAGATATATGCACACCCATGTTTATCGCGGCTTTGTTCACAATAGCAAGGAGTTGGAAACAACCTAAGTGCCCATCAACAAACAAATGGATAGAGAAGCTGTGGCATATTCACACAATGAAATACTACGCTGCATTGAAAAACAAGAAACTCATGCAATATTATTCAAAATGGGTGACCCTGGAGGACATTATGCTGAATGAAATATCTCAGTCACGAAAGGACAAATATTGCATGGTGCCACTGTTGTAGAATAAGACTGACATCAGGGTTGGGGTAAGACAGAAAAACTGGATAAATTATGTATACTGCATTGAAACAGATGAGTGAGAGAACAGTTTAAAAGCGATATATGATTGGGTATTATGGTTATCACAGGAGTCCAGAATTAAGGTTGCTTAGTGGAGTGTACTCGGGGCAGGGGCGGGGGGTGGGGTGGGTTGTATACCAATGAAGGAATTTTTCTTTTATTTTTCAAAGAGAGGAGCAAACTAGGGAGTGGGCAGGGAGAAAACTGCAACAATGAATGAATGGAAATCCAAAATCTCTGTAAATGTTCATTACAATTAATTAAAAAAAATTGACATCATAACAACAATAAATGTTCTGATTAATAAGCATGAAATAGCTCTTGTTATATAGGCCTTTAGTTTCTCTTAGCAATGATTGGTAATTTCACTAGAAAGGTATTGCAAATCCTTTCCTCCCTCATATTAATGCTAAGCAATAAAAATGTTTAATTCTGATTGTTGTTGTTAGGTACTGTCAAGTTGAGTACAACCTTTAGCATCCCTCTGAATAACAGATTTGAACCCTGTCCTGTGCGTAAAAAGAGCAAGGGCCACGTGGGGATGGCCACGTTTGACCTTTACCAGCTTCATAGCTGGAGAACTGTTCCTCTCAACAGCATTTACAACACAAAACTAATTCCCATGAGGGCAGACATGCCTCCCACCCTTGCTCCAGTACCTCTTCCTACTCATCTTAACACCAATTTTACTGCTTTGCAGGTTCAAAAATCCAATGTGATAGCTCACATAACTATAATGGAGAAATTATAAGGTTGTACTCCAGGTTAGTTGCAGAATACAGTCAGCACAGCTTCCATCCGAAATGTGCATGGAGACACCTCAGCTTTGAGCCTCATGACTGTAGACCAGTGTTACGAAGTTCTCAGGGCTGCAAGTATTGGCTCGCCCCACCACGCCCACATTGTTCAATAAATTTAGACAAAGGCTCTTCGCTCTGGTTCTTCTGTCCATGGTGGGGAGAGGGACAGGGAGCGGTCCCATGTCATGTTGATTCTCTGAGTTGGCCATGGCTGTTGCTGCTGTGGGTCTAGCTGGTGCATGCATGTCTGGTCTTAAAGGGTGTCCACTGCATGCCTACTTCTTCTCTACTGATGGTGAGAGAGACTCTCTCTCCTGCTGGAATCACTAGGATTTATTGGTGAGACCAGCCTATCCCCTTGTGGAATGGTGAGATAGCCAATCAGTCCCCTTGGAGGAATGATGAGATAGCCTTGTGGATAGGCTAATATGCCCTATTTGCATATTCCTGCCCATCCTCGTGGTCAAGTCAGATTTGATGGCAAGAAAGTCATATTGAAAGATAAACTCCACACTGCCATCCTCACAATTTCTCTCTCTCTTTCTTGTTTTCAGGTGAGACATATGGGGCAATGTTTATTAGCCATTGAGAGTGAATTGATTATATTTGACCTCCTATTTAAAAAGGTATTTGGTTTAATTGTTTTTGGTCAAACATTCTTCTAAGTAGTATATCACTGGTCTGTGCATTTGCTGTAGGGACGTAATGCGTGGTCACTGTGATGCTAAACACTGTGACATGGATGTGTCAAATACGATAATGGTTACCCATGGTGGACAATGTTTGGTGGAGATTCCTGATTAAAACAAACTTGGAAACAGGAGCGGCATCCACTTCCAAAATAGCTTGCCTCCGAAATAGCTTGCCTCCAGAAACTCCTTGAATTTGGAGAAACGATGAACACTACACAAGTGTTAAGGTCTTTCATTCGTAGGGTTCTTTTGCTATGTCGTCTACAACTCGATGCACTTAACAACAATATTAATCCTGTATTACATAGGGAAAGTCCATTGCCAAGGACATATCTAAGTTACTGAGGAACATTGATGTTAATATGAAGACTAAGGTATGCTTGATTCAGGCCAGGGTCTCTACAATCACTTGCTATGCATCTAAGATAATGGATACGTATGGTATACATATGTATATATACAATGATATACATTGTCGTATGGTATACATATGTATATATACAATGATATACATTGTTCAGATCATCATCTGGACAATGAAGATAGATAAGAGGAAGATAATTGATGGCGGGGAGTTGAGGTGTTGGAGAAGAGCACTGAATATCCCATAGAGAGAAATGAACACACAGGTATGTCTTGGGAAAAGTGCAGCCAGAGTGCATCTTGAACGCAAGAATGAATGGTGGAGCTTCATCTCACCTACTTTGAACATGTTGCTAGTAGAGGCTATTCCTTGGACAGGGACACCGTGCTTGGAGAGACAGAGGGTCAGTGAAAGAGAAGAAGCTCCTCAATGAGATGGATGGGCACAATGACTGAAGCAATGTGAATAGGCTACAGGATAGGACAGGGTTCGTATCTGCTCTCTATAGGTTGACTATCAGTTATATTCAACAACACCTAACAACAACATTAGTAACTAATGCATTACATTTTCCCCCACATCCAGAATAATTTTTTAATTGATATTTTAACAAAAATTTACAGAAAACTCGGATTTCCTTTCATTCACTGTTGCACACTTTCCTCCATACTGCCCCCCCCACCCCAGTTCATTTTTCTCTTTAAAAAGATTCTCATTGTTGCACAATTTCCTCCCTTCTCCCACCCAGTCCACTTTGCTATGCAGCTCTTATTCTGGACTATTGTCATGCAAATAAGCCCTAATCATATATTTCTTTTAGACAGTTCTTTCCCTCACTCATTTCAATTCATTGTTCATTATTTATCCCTTTTCTTAGTTTCCACCAACCCCCCTCTCAGTCCTGTTTTACAACAGTGGCATTATGCAGTATTTGTCCTTTTGTGATTGATATATTTCACTCAGCATAATGTCCTCCAGGGTCACCTATTTTGTATACTATTTTATGAGTGTCTTGTTTTTCAGCCAAAATAATTTTAATAACTACATAGGTTCTGGGATTAGTCCTTGTAGCCACAGCTAGCTCTTCAGCTCCTGGCACGCTCCAACTTCCAGCCCTTGGAATGGACATAGGGTCTGGTGTGTCTGTGCAGGGTACCTCTCGCCTTGCAGAGATGCCTGCACACCTCTCAGTCCTTGTGTGGCCCAGACAGCAGCATGGTGCCTCAGCTCTTGGGTGAGTCCAGCTGGTTGAAGGTGAGGATCTTGCACCTTCAGCTTGGGCACCTCCTGAACCCGCCGGTCATCCGATATGGTCCCAACCACCACAACTGTCATGTCCTGGCCAGGAAGCTTCATCTTTCAAATCATCTGAGAAATGGAAAGAGGCGTCCCATTGGTGTGGCTCATGTACAGCCTCTTCAGCACAACCTGGTTGAAGGTGGAGGTGGTTCGTCTGGCCAGGAACCTGTAGAGCTTGTCCAACAGTTGGAGGTAGATGTCCTGACTCTTGGGCTCTTTGTTGTGACGGATGTCAGCTCCCATGACAGCGCCTCCTTCTCAGCCAGGTCCAGAAAGTTTCATTACGTTTTTGAATTGTACTTTCACTGTTTATGGAAGACTAGGCTGATCTTAATTTTTTTCTCTTTGAAATACTTTAAATATGGTGCTTCGCTGTCTTCTGGCTTGCCTTGTTCAAAAGAAATGTGCTATCCTTACCTTTATTTTGTTTGTCTCTATGTATGTGAGAGAAAACGATGTGACCAAGACAAAGGTGGGTGACTTTTAGTTTGTGGCCCTCAGGCCAGTCTTTTATTGTTTTTGTTCAGACATTCCTCTAGGTTGTATAGCCCTGGTGTACAAGTTGCCATCCCACAGTCACTTGTGGTTGCTGTGAGGCAGAACACTGTGACACTGATGTGTCAAATGCGTTAATGGTTGGCTACCCAATGCGGACTGAGAGAGGGGTGGAGCTCCCCAATTAAACAAGCGTGGAAGGAGGAGTGGCGTCCACTTCCATAATAGCTTGCCTCCGGAAACCCTATGAACCTGGAGAGAGGATGAAAGGCACCCAAGCGTCGAGTACTCTCCTTCATAGGGTCGCTATGAGTCGCCTGCGACTCAATGGCACTTAACAACAACAACTATGTATGTCATGTTTTCTGGCAGCATTGAAGAATTATTCTTATTTCTGACTTTCAGAATTAGCTCATAATGTGTCTTCAGGTAGTTTTCTTCATAATTCTTGTGTTTGGTTGTTCATTGAGATTCTTAGAATGTTTACTGTTGTGCCCTCGAGTTACCTGTGACTCATAGCGACCCTCTGTACAACAGCTTTGAAGCCTTCCCTGTCCTGAGCCAGTCTGTCTCACTTAGACACATTGCCCTAGTCACTGTATCAATCCATGTCATCTCGGCTCTTCCTCTCCTGTGCTGTCCCTCTATCCTTCCAAGCATGGTGACCTTCTCCAAAGATCAGACCCTCCTGGGCACATGCCCAAAGTATGTTAGATGAAACTTCAAAATCCTAGCCTCCAAGGAGAAACTTGGTTTCACCCTCTCCAAGACAGATCTATTTGTTTTCTTGTCAGTCCATGGTATGCTCAAGACTTTTCTCCAGCACCACAACTTAAAGGTATCAATTTTTCTTCTGTCATCTTTAGTCATTGTCCAGCTCTCTGATGCATAACAAGTCATTTCAGAGACCATGGCCTGGATCAGGCACACCTTAGTGTTTAGACTGACATCTTTGCTACTCAGTACTCTGGAAAGATCCCTGACAGCAGATTTACCTAATGCAATCCTTCTTTTGATTTCCTAACTGCTGGTGCCAAGAGTGTCGATTGTGGATATAGTTTTTACAAATTCAGAACACTGTCAGGCATTGTTCCTTAAAATATTTTTCTGAAAGCATCCCTTTGGAAACTCAAATTGGATGCTTGAAATTGTTCCATCAACTCATGGATGTTGTTCATTTTTTCCTCCCAGACTTTTGTTTTTGCTAGTTTATATTGAACTTTACGAATGTTTTCTTTCTCAGTGCCTTACATGCTATTGACTCATAGCCATTGAGTTAGAACTGACTCATAGTCAGTTAAGTTATAGTTAGAAGCTGATCCTCTATTGGATTTCAAAGGTTGTAAATTCCACAGGAGGAGACTTCCCATCTTTCGCCGACAGAGTAACTAGCAGATTCGAGCCATCAGAGAGGTGTGCTGCCTTTGGACTAACAGTGCAACTCCCTACAGTCTGCACAACCAGAGCTCCTCACAACTGAATCAATAGATAACATCATGATAGATGGACAAAAGCTTGACATAGTCAATGATTTAATTTTACTTGGATCCAATCAGCACTCATTGTAGAAGCAGTCAAGAAATCAAAGGGCACGTTACATTGGTGAAATCTACGGCCAAGGGCCTCTCCAAAGTGCGAAAGAGAAAGGAAGTCAAGTTTAACGCCTAGGTTGACCTGATTAAAGCCATGATATGTCCAGTTGCTGGACAATGTATAAGGTAGACTGAAGAAGAATTGATGCCTTTGACTTGTGATACTGGGAGAGTATTGAATACACCGTGGACTACCAAAAGAAAGTACAAATTATCTTGGAGGAAGTGCGAGCAAAGTGCTCCTTGAAAGAAAGGAGA
>NW_006399835.1:13861366-13871491 GCF_000299155.1 Elephantulus edwardii | reverse complement strand
CTTGAAAATATCTATCTCATTGCCATCAAGTCAGAATCAACTCATAGCTGCCCCTCCAGTGGGTGTTTGCTGAGAGGTAACTGTCAGTGTTTCTCCCTGAAGGAGCTCTTTTTTATATGTAGCCTGATGGCACATAACAACAACTCCCTCAGAGCAGATGCAGGATTGGAACCGCATGCCTTTGGCTTGGTAGTACAACTACTTACCTATTAGGCAAATACTGTATTAATTTCTATTATCAGTATTACTTCTGGGCCCGAGTATTGGTGGATTTTTTACTCATTATGGGTTCTACTTTTCTCCTTCTTTTAATA
Source organism: Elephantulus edwardii (assembly GCF_000299155.1). NCBI lineage: Eukaryota > Metazoa > Chordata > Mammalia > Macroscelidea > Macroscelididae > Elephantulus > Elephantulus edwardii. Next base: position 13,871,177 of record NW_006399835.1, on the reverse strand, counting down.
ATTTGTTGTCAGACATCAGACATTGTGAATTTTACCTGGTTGAATGGTAGATGTTTTCGCAGTTCCACAGATATTCTTGAGCTTTGTTCTGGGTCACACTCAAGTTAGTTGGGGCATTACTTGCTTTTGAGGCTTTGTTCTGTGAAGCTGAGCATCTTTTAGTATAGACCTAATTTTGTTCTATTCCTTTACCCAAATCCCAATAACTGTGACACTTTCTGCTTTGGCTGGTGAGTTAGGAGCTATTTCTAGCCTTGTGTGTTTCAAGGCTTGCTCTCCCTTGTTCTTTGACGTGGTTCTATCCCCAGCTTCAGACTGTGTTGTTAGGTATCATCCAGTTGAGTACAACTCATGGCAGCAACCCTGTGAATAAATCTTAATCCAGCTCTCTGATGAATAGTAGGTGATTGAGAAGACCACAGCTTGAATCAAGTGCACCTTAGTCTTTAAGCTGACACAGTTGTTCTTGACCACTTTGGAGAGGTCCTTGACAGTAGATTTTCACAATGAGCATGTCTCTTTAAGATTTTCTCCATCTATGATGATGTTTCCTATGGGTCTAGTGGTGAGGATATTTGTTTTCTCGATGTTGAGATGTCTTCGATCTTCTATGGCAAGTGTTTAAAATTCTCTTCACTTAATGCAGACAAAGTTGTGTCTGCAACAGTCTGCATAATGCAGGTTGTTGATGAATCTTCTTCCAATCCTGATTCTTCACATTTTTCTTTATATAATCCAGATTCTTGAATGATTTGCTCTACACAGATTGAAGAGGTATGGAGAAAGGATACAACCCTGACATACACTTTTCCTAATTTTAAACCATGCAGTGTTTGTTATGTTCAGGCAATTGCTTCTTAACTATGTATAAGTTTCTCATGAGCAGAGTTAAGTGTTCCGGGAATTCCTATCCTTAATGTTAGCCACAACTTGTTATGATCCGCACAGTCAAATATCTATAAAGCATTTGTCAACATCTTTGTTATTCTCTGCTTTCAGCCAAGATTGATCTGACATCAGCTTTGATAGCCCTCATTCCACAGCTTCGGAATTCACCTTGAATTTCAGACAGTGCTCTGTCAATATACTGTTCCAGCTATTTAAAAATAACCTTCAGTAAGATTTACTTGCATGTGGTATTAAAGATATTGTTCAATGAGTTCCACATGCTGACGTACCATGCTTTCTGTAATGGGAATAAATGTAGATCCCTTCCAGCCAGTTAGCAAGGTCAGCTTTGGAAGTCAGCTTCCAAATTGCTCGCTGTAGACAAGCAAGCCCCTTGAGGGTTACATCTGTTTCCCGAAACACCTCAATTAGTATCCCACCAATTCCTGGATGCCTTCAGTTGCAGCTTGATTTTCTTCCTTCATTACCATTGATTCTTGATCATATATATATGCTACTTCCTGAAATACTTGAATGTTTCAGTGTCGGTCAATTAATTCGCTTTGGTACAATTTATTCAGTGCATTTCTTCCTTCTACTTTCAGTATTTTGACCATAGACCCCTTCAGAATTTCAACTAAAGGCTTGAATTTGTTCTTCAATTTCTTCAGTTTGAGAAGTGCTAAACATGTTCTTCTCTTTTGGTTTTCTAACTTCAGCTCTTTGCACAGTACATTATAATACTTTGTCTTCTACAGTTGATCTTTGACATTTTCTGTTCAGCTCTTCAGCATGTTTTTCTTTTACTTTGACCTCTGTTCTTGTGTGATTTTCAGAATCTCTTCTGAGACTCCATTTTGGTCTTTTTTCTCTCTTCTGTCTTTGTAATGATCTATTGCTTCTTCCCCATGGATATCGTTGATGTCATCCCTCAACTCATATGGTCTCAATTGTTAGTGTTCAGTGCATCAAATCTATTATTGAAATGGCTTTTAAAATCAGGTGGGATAGACTCAAGGTTGTATTTTGGCCCTGGTAGATTTAATTTTCTTCAATTTCAATTTGAACTTGCACATGAGTAATTGATATTCTGTTCTATGGTTGGTCCATGGCTTTGACTGCTGATATTGAGCTTCTCCATTGTCTCTTTCTACAGACACAGTCAATCTGATTACTGTGTAATCCATCAGATGAGATCCAAGTGTGTAGCTGCCATTCATTTTTTGTAAAAATTATTTGATTATACAAAATTTTATCATTTGTGCTCCAGCCTCATTTTTGTCACCAAGTTTTGTAACTAGTCTTTCCTTTTTTCCAACTTTTGCATTCCAGTCACCAGTTATTAATTCATCTTGTTTTCATGCTCAATCAATTTCAGACAGCTACATTCAATACTCTTTTCCAGCACCATAGCTCAAAGGCATCAATTCTTTCTGTTATCCCTAGTCATTGTCCAACTCTCTGTATGCATATAGTTGGTTTTTTATAGTTTGCTTTTATGAGTACAGCACTTGTTACACAAGGGTGGCTTTTGTTGTTGTGGTGCAGGAAGCAATGATACCAGTCTCTCAATTTCCAGCAAGATCATCCATGGTAGCCAGGTTTCATCAGAGCTCCCAAATTAAGAAGTGAGATTGGCTTTTTCATGAAGTAACAGACCTTTGAAAACTCTATGAATGATAGAGGAATACCGTTAGATACATGACATAATGTAGAGCATCCTACATTGGAAGGAGAAACCACAGAATTCATTAATAATTGGAACATGGAATGTACAAAGTATGAATCTAGGAAAACTGGAAGTTGCCAAAAATGACACAGAATTTGTAAAGATTGACATCCTGTGCATTAGTGAGTTGTGACAGACCACTTAGTATCAGAAAACCAGTAACATCTTTTATGCCAGGAATGATGAAGTTAATGTTAGAGAGTAACAGCTAGTTGTTCAAAGAGAGATCTGGTGGCCTAGTGGTAAGAAGCTGTACTACAATCCCAAAGAAGATGTGGTTCAAATCCGCCAGCTGTTCCACAGGTGAAGGATGGGCAGTTTCCTGCTGCATGATTTATGGTCTGTGAAAACCCCTGGAAGGTCAGCTATGAGTTGGTTTTGACTCAACGGCACACAGTTATTCACAGATGCACTTTAGAATATAAACTACGGGCACTTGATGCTCAGGCAAGTAATGCTTTTCTTGCATCAAGCTCTTGTCCAAAAATAGATCGTATAATCCTCTCAACTGGTGTAAGATTGAGATGAAGCTATAAAAGGCAAGAACATGTGGTGTGGAGAATGCATCTGCTATGGTCTCTTGCATTCCTGCATGTCTTTGGTGGAGGAATAGAGAGCTCCTTCCCCCTATGTGATCTTTTCAGGGATCTTAGTACAGTAAACAGCTTTGGGAGGCTCTTCTGAGGCACAAGATAGGTTTGTCTAGTATAATAAAAATCTCTCATGCAAATGTCAAGTGGGTTTGCTTATTCATGATAAACTGGGTTTCTAAATATCTGTCACTCTGTGAGATCTGAGGCAAAGGGAACTAAAGAGAACCTGAACTCATGTGGCTTGATGCGCTCTAAGTCCATTGTCTCTGATCCAAGAGCCTCCTGTTGGCCTGCAAGAAAAGTGAATCTCAGACATTTCATGGCTCTTGCCACAGAGGAATTTTTCTTAAGTATGAAATTGTGAAAATAACTTTGTCCTCTTGATGTCTCTTCTAAGGTACTGGTACAAAAGTTCTCAACTTTTACCTCAAACCTGGTGAGTAGACTTCAGGCTGGTCAGGACAGCACGACATGAACTTTATTATAAAAAATATTCTAGAACCCTGGACTAAATTCCCATTCACTGTGTAAACCACCTTTCACCAAAATGTGTGTACATAATGTCATGTTCTAACTTGAGACACTTAAAATAATTTCATTAAACTGTTAAGAATCCTCTTATATTATAGCTAAAGAAATAGTGCTGGTATGATAAACTACTTTGTGGTCTTAAAGAGCAAAAATATATTCTTTGACCGTTTCAAAGCCACAAGTTAAAGATTCACACTACAGGGTCAAACGTCAGTTTTGAGCAGAGCCAGGCTGTTCCCTGAGGCGCTGGACAGTTGATTCTTCACTTCCAGCTCCTGGGATTGCTACCATCCCTTAGCTTGTGGCAGTGTTACTCCAGTTCCTGCCTCCAGTCACACTGCCTTGTTGGAAACCCCACTCTGTCATATGGACACCTTTGATCACACTTAGGGCCCACCCACATAATCTAGGATAACCTTCCCATTTCAAGATATAATCACATCTGCACTCCATTTTTGCTTTCAAGATTAACATTCACAAGTTCCAGAAATTAGCATGTGGATAGCTTTTGGGAGCCATTATCATCTCACCAGTTTGTTAAAGGTTGGCAAAAAAAAATAGCAAAATTAAATCTCATTTCCCCCTCCTCCAAGCAATTTAGCAGTGATGATATATTACCCTTCCCTTCAACTATGTTATTTCCTTGCAAATACGAAAGCCATAAAATGCAGTTTTAACCAGCACAGCTTTGAGTGATTATTACTTTTATACTAAATTTTATTTTTACATTTCAAGATGACTATTAGTCGAATTCCAAAGCACTGTTTAAGCATTTGAGTCACCAAAAGGCAGGAAGTTCTGAATTGTTTTAAAACCACGCCTTCTGTCGTTTGGGATCTCCCGTTTTTGGCAGTTACTCATAGGTAACCCAAACCAGCTGTACATTGGTTCTAACTCATGGCAACTCCATGCATGTCAGGATAGAACTGTGCACTGCATGCTTTTCAAAGTTTTCTCTTTTGGGAGGAGAGTGCTAAACCTTCTGAGGACTCGAACTTTCAGTGTTTCAATTAGCAGCCGAGCATGTTAGCCATTTGTGCCACCCAAAGACTCCTGCTAGAACACCCTAAAGATGGTTTTAGACATGCTTTCTGACGCTGCAAGTGGAGTCTATGAACAAAACGCTCTGGTGAAATGATTTCAAGTTTAGCCATTTAGGTACAGGTGTGGGATGGCGTTTCACCAGGAGGAACAAGTGCTCTCAGGAAACACCACCACTCACACCAATACATTGTTTCTTACATACTTGTCACTACTGAGCTGATATATAAAATGATCCTATTTTCAATGTTAGTTTGAGCCGACAAGCAAGTAACTGTAAATATATCCTCACTTCTACTTTTACTCAATGTTACCTAGTTAAAAAAATAAATAGAAAAGCTTGAAGGTAGTATTTATTTGGTGAATTTACATGTGAGGTCATTTACAAAAGAAAAGGTACAGACAGATGCAGCTTTCAGTGCAGTTTCAGAAATTTTCAGACAGGCAATATAGTTCATGAGAACCTGGAATGATAATACGAATGGCACATGCGTCAGCTTTCTTTGTGTGTGTGTTTGTTTTTCCTACCCAGCTCCAAGGAGTAAGGGAGACGAGTAGAAGAAAATGTCCATGTTACTGTAAAGATAGCCATGCAAATAAAACCTTTAAAAAAATAAAGTCAGAGGTTGTTTGAAGATAGAGAACATTTCTGTAATCAGACCACAGTAGGTGCATAAATTAAGAACTAAAACACAGAAGTCTCTAACTTTCCACTGCTCAAATAATCTCAAGTGATATTAATTTCTCCCATTAATTAGTTATAGAGACTTCTTTTCTAAAAGACCCCGACTTTGAAAGGAAGTAATATCGAATTGTTTCTAAGAAAGCAGACAAAATCTTTTTTTTGTTTCAGTAGGATAAAGCACCCTTTTAAAGAGGGGCAGAGTGCTCCTTTATACCCAACCTGTACTCTATCATTAGATTTCATTTAAAAAAAAATAAAAATGAAGGTTTATTCTTTTATTATACTCAAATATCACCCTTCTTATCTGGAATATCCAAAACCAAGTGGCACCTGCAACCCAAGTCATACCCTTGACAAAAAATATCCCACACACAAGAAAAGGATATCCTATAAAAATGACAACTGGAAATAATCATAAAGTGATTGATTACCAAATAAAGAGACAGGGTAAAGGGGAAATGAAAACAAGGCAAAACCAAAAATATCCAGAAATCTGTTGCCTATAAATCCCTAGTGATGAAGTAAATATGGGCAAATGGAGAGGAAGGTTTATGACAAAACTAAAGAGCACTCCACATGTCCTCAACATGTTTGAAAGCACTGGTTCAAAATTTCTCAAATACACGTAGTCACAGTTGAAGCATTAGACTTCAGGACTTTAGGAAATACTATGCTTCTGGCAGAAGATTTACATTCTTCTTAGATTTGAACCTTTAACCACATTTTGTTCAACAGAAATTTTAAGCTAATGAAATACTTCCATCTGTCACACTTATACCATCTTTATTTGGTTTACACACACAACCAACTTGGATTTTCTTTAAAAAGTACACTATTAAGAAATCTAGTTCTTAGTACAGAAATAGCTACAGACAACCACAAACACACTTCCATTTACTCTTTTTCCTTGTTCCACTCTCCCATTAATACTCAGCTTTCCAGCACACATATTAATCAGAATATTTTGCTTCTGCATAATTCATTGTATAAAAACTGGCTATTGTGGACTTTAAGAACAGTGCACATTATCAATTTACCCATTACAGTTGAAGGGAACCAAAGGATTAACAGTTGTCACTGAGTTTAAAGTTGTGTAAGAGTCAGAGGAAGTATGCATGCTGACAAAGAAAGGCTTTCTCAGTGTTGATCTTTCCAAAATAAAATCTTCATTTAAACTTTTGTTTCCTTCAAAAAGCAAAATCTAACAAAAGGGCTAATTGAATAGAAAGAAGTCCTTTTTTACAGCACTTCTATGTTAATTTAAAAACCAACAAACTGTAAAATACTCACATATCGTACATACATACATACATACATACATACATGTATAGACAGACGAAATCATCCAGAACATAATCACCCTCCCTAATCCCCTCGTGTGGGGGAGAAGGAAAAAAAAATCCTGAATCGACAAATCAAAGTTTTTATTTGCGTGGCCAATTTATCATTTGCACTTTTGCAACCTAACACCCTGTAAGAGGCATAAGCTTTGTTGCACAGGGAATAAAAGCTGCAGCTGCACACTCCCTTCAACAGGCACCCCCACAACACTAACAGGAAACGGAGGTAACAATGACAATACCACAGTCAGAGTCACAAGGTCCACCAGTCAATGAAGTTCATGACAGTGTCTGTAGGGTTCAGCTGAAGAGAGGGTAAACTTCTAAAAAGAAGATCATTTTCCTCCCTCCCCTCTGTTTTATAATGTTGGTGGCTTTAATCCATATTTCTTTGCAACTTCTGTCTGGGCATGGGCAGCATCACAAAGTGAATACAGATGAGCCATCTCCATTTCCGATTTGGCCAGGTTGATAGCTTTGTTGAACATGTCAATGGCTTTCTCCATGTTTCCTCTAAAAATACAATAACAACAAAAAATTATGATTCAGATTCAATAAGCACTTTACACAACACAATACTCAATGAAATTTGTAAGCAATACAAAATGGAGACTGATCACTAAGGTTAAACTACTGGGCTTTAATAAAATGATCTTTTGCCATCAACAAAATAGTGCCTAACCATAAACAAAGTCCTCAATAAATGCTAGCTATTACCTTGAAAACTTTCACTGCCACCCAGTAGGAACAGACTCACAGCTGACCTTCCAGCAGTAAATTTACGGCTGTAAACCACACAGGAGCGAACTATGCATCTTTCTTCCTTGAAGCCACTGGTCATTTTGAATCTCAGAGTGGTATGGCTTTTAGGTTAGCAGTCAATTCCCTATAGACTACACATCAGAGTTCCCTGTTATTACTACCCAACTGTGTTTAGGGAGCTCTGGCGGATCAGTGGTATGGGATTGTGTTGCCAATCTAAAGATACAGGGGCAGAATCCACCAGCTCTGAAAGACAAAGATGGGTAATCTCCTCCTGTGTAATTTCCTGTCTCTGAAAACCTGCTGGAGAGACAACTGTTGGTCAGTTCCAACTTGATGATACTCAACAAAACCCATGATTTTTTTGTTATACCTCTTTTTAGACTGTTTATAGATAAGAGCAGTCCAGCACTATAAAAATTAGGTGACATATTTAAAAAATCCCAATTTTGTTTTTTTCTGTATTTTTGCTTCCTTTTTCTATATCAAGACACTTTGGAGAAGATTTAACATCAGAGAACTATGTGATATTCATGACCTTTCCAATATGTGGAAACTTACCTTTTTAGTTTCTTGGTATCCTCACCCCAGGCCTGTAGCTCCTGGATTTTACTGGATATTCATATGTGAACACACCATTTTGTTTATTACTTATCTACAGGGCCTGGCCAAATCTTTGTCATTCTAAGGCTCAGTTAAAAGGTAATCTCATGAGAAATAATTTCCCCTTCTTTCTCTAAGCACCCCTAGTGTTCTCAGAGTTTTATTGTCATTTTTATGCAATCAGAGACATATTTATTTATACCATAATCTTAATAGTTTCTTGAATGATATCTCTCAATTCTTAGAATTTAGAGCAATGTGTGGTAATTACTCTTTTATTTTTATTTATGATGAGTATGTTTGTTAAGATACATTTAACTCTTCTTATAGTCAATAAATGATTAGGCTTTATATGTCTGCAAAAGCTTTATAAGGCAATCAGCATGCACACCCATGTTTATCGTGGCTTTGTTCATAATAGCAAGGAGTTAGAAACAACCTAAGTGCCCATCAACAAACGAATGGATAGAGAAGCTGTGGTATATTCACACAATGGAATACTATGCTGCACTGAAAAACAAGGAACTCATGCAATATTATTCAAAATGGGTGACCCTGGAGGACATTATGCTCAGTGAAGTATCTGAGTCACAAAAGGACAAATACTACATGGTGCCACTGTTGTAAAACTGGACTGACCTTGGGATTGGGGGGAGACTGAGAAGGATGGGTCCAATAGTGTATACTGCATTGAAACAGATGAGGGAGAAAACTGTTTAAAAGGGGTATGTGATTCGGTATTTTTGTCATAACAGGAGTCCAGAGTGAAGGCTGCATAGTGGAGTGGACCTGGGGGAGGGTTTGTAAAACAATGAAAGAATTTTTCTTTTACTTTTCCAAGAGGGTAGTACATTGGGGGGAGGGTTGGGAGGGGAGAAAAGTGCAACAATGAAAGATTGGAAACCCAAAGTCTCTGTAAATTTTCATTGAAATTAATAATAAATTAAAAAAAATAAGGCAACCAGCATTAACCTGTGCCTATATTAGCATGTATCAACAAATATTTATTAAATACACACTTTATTCCATGTTGGACATAAGAGGTATCTCTGGGGTGACTCTATTTAATCTACTAGTATCATGTATGGCCACAAGTGAGACAGTTAATAGAGTAACTTTTCAAAGAGTGTCTGTATTGTCAGGTTGCAGATCTACTAAATCCTAGGACAACCAGTAATTTTATCTGCCTGCTTACCTATCTGCTGGTAAAGTGGGATCTAGAATGGATTTCTTAATGTACAATTAACATAAAAGACCATCATTCATCTATCCAATTCAGCCCAACCTAGCCCGACTTGGTGATACAAATCTGACACTGATTCACCCACTCTAGTGACCCTACAGGACAAAAGACTGCTGTCCCATAAGGCTTCCTAGGTTGTAATCTTTACGGAAGCAGAATGCCGTGTTACAGCTTTCTCCTGGAAAGCAGCTGATGGTTGGTCTAAATGGTGGACTTTTCAGTTAACAGCTGAGTGTTGAATCACTGTGCCACCAGGGCTTCTTATCTTTTCACTGGTAGCATCTAGAACAAATTCTTAAGGTATAATGAACACTCAGACATTTCATCAAATTTTCTAGCTCAGAGTCTATAACCAAGGATTGACAAGCACCTCAAAAGAACTGTAGATAGAATTTG
>NW_006399835.1:13858639-13860031 GCF_000299155.1 Elephantulus edwardii | reverse complement strand
AACCCAAAATCTCTGTAAATGTTCAATAAAACTAATAAAATTTAAAAAAACCCAACATAATGTCACAGAGATATGGGCTCAGATCCTATCTCTACTACGGCCTGTTGTATACTTTAATGTAAATCAATCTGGCAATCAGTGCTGTGTTCTTTAATTTTAACTTTATAAAGATGTTGTGGTTATGTGCTACAAGTCGGACTGACCCACAGTTGACCTTCCATCAGGTTTTCAGAAGTAGTAAATAATACGACAATTGGAATCCCATCTATTCCTAGGTCCTTATATTTTGCCTGTGTCTTCAACACAGCTTGACTGTCTTTCATGGTTACCACTGGCTCTTGTTCATATGGTATTTTCTGAAATTTTTCAGTGTTGCCCAACTGTTTTTTGGAACAGTGATTCTGTGTATTCCTTCCATCTTCTTCTGATGCTTCTTGGAACTTCAAGATTTTATCCGTGGCATCTCTCACAATGCAAAAGATCAAAGACTACAGACATCAATCAATATGGATATCTCAACATAAAGAAAACAAAGGTCCTTCTTACTGGGCCAATAGGCAGCATTTTGATAGATGGAGAGAGGACTGAAATGGTCAATGATTTCATGTTACTTGGATTCACAATCAACACTCTTTGTTTAGAATTCAGGAGATCAGGAAACACATTACTTTGGGTAAGTCTGCTGTCAAGAGACCTCTCCAAATTATTGAGGAGCAATGATGTCATTTTGAAGACTAAGATGCGTGCATCTGATTCTGGCCATGATCTTTTCAATCACTTGCTATGCATCCGAGAACTAGACAATGACTAAGCATGATAGAAGAAGTGATGTCTTTGAGTTGTGGTGTTGAAAAGTACTGATTATCTATCCCATGACTGCCAAAAGATTGGAGGATGGTAAAGCTTCACCTCTCATACTTCGGACATGTTGTTAGGAGAGGCTATATCTTTCTCTCTTTTTTTTTTTAATGTCTGAAAGATTTTAATTTACTAAGTTTTTTTCTCTGTACTAAATGTAGTCATATGTGGTTGTTGTTATGTGCCATCGGGTCGCTTGTGACTCAGAGCAACCCTATGTACAAGAGCCCTAAACGCCGTTCTATCCTGTGCCAACCTAGCCATCTCAAACACTCATTCCCACCACTCCACTCACAGAATCGATCCATCTCATTGAAGGTCTTCCTCTCCTTCGCCGCCCCTCCACTCTCCCAAACATGATGTTCCTCTCCAAGGCCCAGTCCCTCCTTGCAACATGCCCAAAGTATGTCAGACGAAGCTTCAGAATCCTTGACTCCAAGGTGCATTCCTGCTTCACCTTCTCCAGGACAAACCTGTTTGTTCTCCTAGCAGTCCATGGTATATTCAACACTCTTCTCCAGCACCACAGCTCAA
>NW_006399835.1:13833191-13857494 GCF_000299155.1 Elephantulus edwardii | reverse complement strand
GTTTTTTGCCAATTCCTTCAGAGCAATTTGAACTTCCTCCTTCATCACCATAGGTTCTTATTCATGTTATTTCATGAAATTCTTCTGTGTCAGCCAATTCCTTCTGATACAGTGACTCTGTGTATTCCTTCCATCTTCTCTTGATACTTCCTGGATCATTTAACATTCTACCCAAAGTATCCTTAAGTATTGCCACCTGTGGCTCGAATTTGTTTTTCAACTCCTTCAGCTTATCTTCAGCTTAAGAAATGCTGAATGATTTTGGCCCTTTTGATCTTCTGACTCCAGCTCTCTGCACATTTCATTATAGTATCCTGCTTTGTCATCTGGGCTGCCTTTTGAAATTTTCTGGGCAACAGTCATATGTTAGGAAAGGTTAATATTGTGTTTTAAAGATGACTGAACTCAAGGAAGCTCTGGTGGCTTAGTGGCCAGGAGCTGCACTGCAATCCCAGAGATACGCAGTTCAAAAATCCACCAGATTCTCCGTTGGAGAAGGAGGGACAATCTCCTCCTGTACCAGTCAGATTCGACTTGATGGTACACACAGAGAAAATAATTAAAAGAAAAAAAAAAAGAAAGATGACTGAACTCTACACTATGTATTACACATTTCTGCAATCTGTCCTGGGTTAGGCATATAAGCATAACATAAAATTTCATTTTCTCTTCCTAATAAATATAAATTGAGGAAAAACATATATCTACTAGGAACAACTGAAGGACAATATAAGACAGATTATGTTGTTTTTCTGTGAGGTTGTATCTTAGAAAGGGATTAATATGCTTAGAAAAGTGGAGGGTTAGTGAAGAGAGTAAGACCTTCAACGAGGTGGACTGACACTGTGACTGCAGCAATCAGCTCAAGTGTATTGGAGATGATGACAGCACTGGATAGTACTGTGCCACTCTCATCCTCTCGTCTGTTGTTCACAGAGTGGCTATGAGTCGTACTCGACTAGATGGCACCTAACAACCACCACCACCTCCACCATAGGACAGTCTGTAGAGAGTTGTGCTATAAACCCAAAAGCTGTGTAGTCTCCTACCATTGAGATTTATAGCCTTGGAAACCTGACAGAAGGTCACCGAGTCAAAACGGACTCAACAGCAGTGAGTGACTAAGTGGGATAGTATATAAAATGTCAGGATGCTACTCCAAAGGTTGGTGAGTCAAATCCACCAGCAGCGTCATGGGAGAAAGATGGACGGCCTCCTCCCACAAAGAATTACAGACTTGAACTAAAAAATGACTCAGTAGCAGTGGGTTTGCTTTTTTAAAAAAATTTAAGACTTTAACATTTTAATGGCCATCAACAGTAATATATATGTAATGAGAAGTAATAATCTGTAATAAGAAATAAAAGGTGAAGAAAGTCTGCAAAGCTGCCCAAAATGTCTTAAGAACAGGTACTAGAATTACCTTTGCACTTCTATAGTTCCCATAGTTTCATATGCAAAATCACATTTGTTATCAATTTCAATAGCCTTGCTGATAAGTTCCAGACCTTTATCCAGATCTTGCTTCCACTGAAGTTGAAGTAATCTACAAATGAATGAAGGCAGTTAGTTTGAAGTGACCATTGTACAGAATTAGTAGAAAATAGATGTGACTCAGTTTCTGCACTCAATGAATGTATAGTTACAAGGAAATAAAAAGGTTAAAGTCTATAGTATTAATATAAAAATTTTGACCTTAATTTATACTGGCTCTGAGGCATAAGATCCTTACTAAAGGAGAAAAAAAAAACCTGCTAAGCAATCTAGGCATTATTCCTAACTCACAATGTAATCAAATTTTTTATTCTGTATAAATTTAACAAAAGAATTTTAAAATTATACTTCATATTAAACATAATTTTTATTATAATCCACAGGGCAAAGACTGAAAAGAATTATATATTCCCAATTTTTATATAAGGAATATTTGACAGGATATTAAAAAACGAAATTAAAACTCTTAACCCAGAGTAAAAATAGTACATTTACCAATATCTATATAATAATAAGACAATAAGAAATATACTTTTAAAGAAATTTAATACATTAGTGAAGCCATCACAAATATTAAGAAATATATATCCCTTTCTTCTAGGGCTATAGGAAACCCATTTTACTACTACAAAATAAATTTAACTTCCTACTAGAACAAACCACAAAAATACATACCCTTTATGAACATATGTTGTGGCATTATCTGGTTCCAAATCGATACATTTATCATACATTTCATCAGCTTTACCAAACTGTTGTTGATCTGTTAGTGCCTAGTTGAGGAGATATTTTGGTTATAATAAGGTTACTGTCAACCTAAGCTGTCAAAACTTATTAAAATTTACTTTACTTATCCATTTACTATGGAATAGCTTTGTTTTGAGAATACAAATTGGTTTAAAGTGCTACATCCTAAAATAACTATAAACAGTTAAATTAGATGTAACTATTTCTCTATTTGTACAATGATAAGAAAAATTAGCAGAGGGTTCAAAGGACAGAAATTTTAGTGCAAACAGACTATACTAAAGCTAGCGCTGTGCCAGTGCTGGTAAGAGGACAGGTCAAGCAGGTCAAAGCCAAGTTTAAGGAAGCACAGAGACAGAGCTAAGCAATTAGGAAAGTTCCACACAAAGGCTACTTCTCATAATGGCTTCTTTAAAAGCTATTAGGTGGCCTCTGCCTTTATCTGCTCATAAATATCTACATCAAATACCCTTCTGAGTTCTGTGACATGATGAAGTTTGTGCCTTCTCATTCTGGTTTGGTACTAATAAGTACAAGGCATAAAACAGTATCCACAATTTAATGTAAAAGTTGTGATTATAATGTACATTATCCTACTTTAACTTCCAAACATTCTATAAACTTTATTATACAGTACATGCTTTAAAAAAAGTAATTAACGGGAGCATGTAGTAAGCAACCACCTTTTCTAGGAACTGTAAGAACAAAGACTGAATGGATGAGATTATTTCAAATTGAAGTTATAGAACTTCTAGGCCATGTTTCATACCCCAGAATTTCAATCACTAATGCAGTGACGTGTAGGACCTAAAAAGAATAGATCAAACAGAAATCAATCTTCTCATAATTCTGCCTAGTAAACTTTCAAAGTATGTGAGAAACTTTTCTTATGTCTAAAGAAAGCATAAAAGGAATGTAAAAGCAAAACAAATAACAATGGTTTAACGGAATGAGTCTATCAAGGATGGACATTTTTATGTTTCCTGTTTCTGTAAAGTTTGTGAGGGAAATATTTATTTTGTAATTAAAAATATGAGATAAGAGATAGGAAACAGACTATTGAGATGGATAATTTTTGTAAATACCAAAAGCAATTTTCAAATTTAAAAGCTAAGAGAGAAAACAGAAACATTGAAAGATAATTTGAGAGGAAACAAAAATAATTGGCTATAAGAAGCTAAGCAATTTCTTGTAAGATTTATAATTAATATATTTCAGGGACTTTACATTACAATTAAAAAGTTAAACTGAATGGCAATTGTATTTCCCACATTTTCAATTCTAAACCAAGAAATACTTCCAGAGTAATTATTTTAAAAGGCCAGAAAAAAACCTAACCACTTAAAAAAACAGTGATTAATAGAGACTGAAAAAAAATCCCAACCCTTTCTATGGACAGTTCCTACATATAATAAGTTTTCCTAAGGTAATGGATTTTATTTTTTTTTCCTTTAAAAAAACCCCTCATAACAAATACAATCATGAGGAAACGGCTTTGTTAAAGTTTTCTTAAATTATGAATTTAGGCCATGGTTTTCAAATTGTAGGAAAAAAGCCCTAGTGAGCCGACCCAGGACCATGTGGGCAGCCAGGGGAATAACAGCAGGAATAAAGCCATCTGCCTCCATGGGAGCTGCAACCAGGAAGCATGGTCTTCTACACCATAATTCGGCACACATATGTGTTTCTTTAAAATAGCCCCGAAGGGGGAAAAATACTAAAAATTAACAATTACCTGAGCATATAGCGCGTAGCCTTCAGCACATCTTGGGAATTTCTTTATGACTTCTTCAAAGCCTTTCATCGCTGCTTGGATTTGTGAAGAATTGTTTCCTGTGTATGCCTGACGATACTGTTTTTTTAAAAAAACCAAATAAAACAGGCCTGTCAAAATGAAGAACTCAAACCTTGTGGAATGTTGAAACATGCTACAAAAGATGCATAAAATTAAACAAAAATTTCCCCATAATCAGGTGATACGTTAATTTGCTGTTCTTTAAAATGGCAACATTATGGAGTCAAAGGTTTTGTACAGTTAGGATTTCACTTTCACTACGGGTTGAAGAGAAACATCCTGAATACTCCAGAGGAGAGTATATCAACTTGTAAGTTAAAACTTTAACCAAGAGTGAAGATAGCAAGTGGGGGAATTTAAAACCAACTTCATCTAATAATATATCCTCCACCAAATGTGCAATTCTTAACTGTATGTGGCTCACTCTTAGGATTCAAGGATATGGGACTAACAGGAAGTACTTCATTTCATTAGAAATGGACTAAGTTTTTTTTTCTTTTATTTCTTCATTGTTGCACATTTCTCCCCCTCTTCTCTCCTCTAGCTTACCCCCTAATGTGCCCCTTGCTCCAGACTTTTCTGTATAATGCATAATCATATACTCCTTTCAAACAATTCTTCCCCTCATTTGTTCTAAGGCAGTATTCATTATCTGTCCACTCTTTTCACATTCCCTCCCTAACCTCCACCCCATGTCCCCATGCCTGTCCCACTTTGTAACATTGGGGAGCTTTAAGGACATTATGCTAAGTCACAAAAGAATAAATACTACAAAACACCACTGCTCTAAAACAGGACAGAAAAGGACTCCTTTTCTTTTCCTTTTCAGCTCTGTGTTTTTGAATATTGCCAAGAAGTGGCCCTATAAAGGAGAGAGCAGATATATTGGGTCATGATTACAAATGATTTAAAAATTTTTTTTTTGTTCCATATACTGGTTTATGGTAGAGAGGCAACAGAACTGTGCTAGGTAGGGGAGCATAAAATCAGGATATCCATTCAGATGAACACAAATTATCCATTCAGATAAAACATCCAAAAGGAACCCTTGTGACCAAGGAGGATAAACACTGGGTTGCTAACCTAAAGTTTGGTAGTTCAAACTCAGCAGCTGAACTTCAAAATAATGATAAGGCTGTCTGCTTTCCTAAAGATTTGCTGTGAATCAGACCTGACTTTATGGCAATAACTGGCTTGCTGGTTATATTTCAATCCACATGTTGGAAAACATGTGGTTCTCTTCAGGTTTTGCACCCCGCAGTTATACTTTAGGGAAGAAAGGAAATGCTTTTGTAGACAATGAGATACTAATTCTTGTTAACAGGGAGAAATAAATATTGTATTAAGATAATCCAAGAAAGTTGCACCTACCAGTGCAAAACATTTCTGAGCTTGTGCCAGAGCAGACTCAGGCCTTAGTCGGATGCATTCATCAAAGTCTGCCACTGCTTCTTCAACTTGATCAAGAAGTATTTTCAGCTAAGGAAAAAAGAACACATTCAAAACAACACACCAGGCATGCATCCACTGTGCTATTCTTTTAGCTAAATATAATGCTGAGCTAATTCGGTGTAGAATTCCTTTCCAGTGAATGAAAATACATTTATATTTTAAAGATTCTAAAATGCAAAACTACTACCTAATTTTTAAAAAACACTGTAAACTCATCATTATATTGCAGTTCAGATCACTATTAAACAAGAAATGCCTTCTAGAAAATGAAACACCTCTACATTTCTGTTTCAGGGCAGATTAGACATAATTACCTTAAAGACCATGCCACTAAGGATCAAAATATCATAATTTTAAGGGATCATCTCAATACTTCTTAATCACTCTTCAGACAAATATATTAGGGAAACCTTTCCATTCAAAGAAGTTCACTTTTTCTGTAAGTTTATGAACAGTCCATATTTTCATTGTATTGAACTCTAGGAAGCTCTGATAATCAGATGATAAGGATCTGTTTGCCTCAGTTAAGACTGTAATTGGGAACTGCTTCTTCTTGGTATATTCTCCCTGAAAAACTAATCTTTTGAAATAAAACTGCATTATTGTGATACAGGTGAGTTTTGTTTTTCGGAGACAGAGACAACTGCATAGTTAGTTGAGGGTAATTTGTCATTAGCAAGAATCCATATAAACAATTCTGTTTATTCTAGCATTCATGTAAAATTCTCAATAGAGGTTACTAATGTTTTACTCAGTAAAAACGTATAAAAATGGGAGAGATGTGACTAAATAAAGACCAACTCACACTGTCAACCACTAAGACTCTTTGAAAAGAAAACATTGAGAAATTTTCAAAATAGTACCAAATTCTTCAACCCAATGGTCAGAACTCCAGGTATGAAGGATGGATTTACCTGTCCTCGGTGGTGATAAACATCTGCATTCTGAGGATCAATATCAGCAGCCATGTTAAAATCCTGAGTGGACAGCAAAGGCTCCTGCTGTTGCATGTACATGCTGCCTCTTTTGATGAGGGCATTTGCTCGAAGCTATACATTCAGAATGAAAAAATATTCATTATTACTTATTTTTATCATAAACTCAACTATTTAAACAGGTGAATGGCTTTTAGTACATTCACAAAACTGTGCATTCATCATTACTACCTAACAGCAGAACATTTCCATTATTCCAAGAAGAAATCCCACAGACATCAGTACTGCCTTTGCATGCTTTCCCTACTCTTGGAAACCAAAATTCTACTGTCTAGCTCTACCAGTTTGTTAATTTTGGACTTTCAATACAAGTGGATTGTTTTACACTGTTTTTTTTGTGTCTGGCTTCTTTATCTTGGCACAGTATTGTCTAGGTCCATCCATAATGTAATATGTATCAGAACTTCATTCCTTTTACTGATCATATTATATTCTATTTTATTCATCCATTCATTAGTTGATACTAATACATGCATTGTTTCCACTTTTTGGCTATTATGAGTTATGTCACTCTGGTCATTCATGAATGTGTTTTTCCACTGACATTCATATTTATATACTGAATTATCTTGGGTAGAACTCTTGAAGCCTTTTAACTTGATGTATAACTTTCGGACAAACTGCCCAACTGTTTTAAAAAACAATTTTACATTCCCATCAGTAATGTATGAAGGTTCCAAATTTTTCATATTCTTAAAACATTGATGCTGGCATATTCTCATTGGCCCTTTGCATATCTTCTTTGGAGATATATCTGTTCAGATTCTTTGCTAATTTTTTAACCAGGCTGTCTTTTTTTATTGCTACGTTGTAACATTTATTGACATAGAGCTTTTTTTAAAAAAAATTTCTTTTTTAATTATTTTGGGTGTGTGCACCGTCAAATCAGATCTGACTGGTACAGGAGGAGATTGCCCCTCCTCCAGCAGAGCATCTGGTGGATTCGAACCTCATGTCTCTGGGATTGCAGTGCAGCTTCTTGCCACTAGGCCACCAGAGCTCCCTATAACATGGAGCTTTTTCTATGTTTTGGCTGATAAATCCTTTACAAGTAGCTCATTCTGTAATTGTTTTTTGTAGTTTTTAACATTTTAATACCTAAGTTCAATTATCTATTTTTTTCAATTGCTGTTTATGCTTTTAGTATCATACATAAGGAAACAGTTCCTCATCTAGAGGTATGCAAAATTTCTTTTGTGTTTTCTTCCAGTTATTACATTTAAGTTTTGGATAAGTTAAACTCAGTTGAGGCACACTTTCTGGTTGATGACTATTTATACAAAAGAAGATTAGGCTTGACTTGGTAATTAAAATATTTTAAAGCATCATCAATTTACTTTTAATGACTATCTTGGTAAAAATACTATTTGTACTTAATTATTTCATTAATTATTATGATACTTGCAACTGTTGTTCACATATCTGAATGTCAGTTCAGTAAAATGATAAACTATATAATAAAGTATGCTTATTGAAACTTGAAAAAAAGGTAAAGTAAAAGACATGATGAAGCAGTGTATCAGAAATATGCTTCATCTCCCAAATTTTGTCCAAACTAATATATGTCTTCCTCAATAAAACAAACACAAATGCTCCTGACAACTGTACCAACATATAACTAAGTACAACTATTCATAAGGAAAGCCAGTACAAGCAAATTAAAGATATTACTACTAGAGTCTTACTTTGAACCTCTAAAAAATATTTAAATGAAAATTTTTTTGTTTACAAAATGTCAAGTTAATGTAACAATTAGGTATTTATAAACAACTTTTTTATTCATGAAAATATTATGAATGATTCATTTGGAGATGAGAAAGACTACAGGGTTCACTTAATGAAATGAGGTAAGAGACCACAGAAATGCGAACTAGTAAAGAATATAATTAATGATTAAAAAAAGATGACATAATCAGATTCCCTCTAAGTCTTCATTACAGAAATAATTACATATACCTTAAGAACACTTGGAAAATGGCAAACTATTTTAACCATTCTAACTATAAAATGTTGTTGTATGTATTTCAACATACTGGTATATATTTTTGAACTTGTTTTTTAATATAAAATAAAAATGTATTATATTCTGTTTCTTTTTGCTTTAATAAATAGAAATTTATTCTCTCATAGTTTAAGATAATCTCTCTTGCTGCTACTGAGTCAAAACCAAAGTCTGAATTTACAACATGAGGTCTAGGGGAAAAGCTTTCTTTCTGTTAGCTAAAAGTTTAAGAGGAAAGAAAGTCCTTGTTTCCTTTCTGCATTTTATAGAAGCAGAATTTCTCCATAGATCTTGGCCTTTCTCCATGCCCAGTTGGTAACAAATAAAAGATATAAGTCCAAGGATGTACTCTTGGCTCTTTTTTCTTGTTGGTACTGAGGTCCCTGGAGTGTTTTTATTAAATATGTTTTATAAGTTGGTGGCAACAAGCTGTGCTGCAATCTCTAAGGCATGCAATTTGAGGATACCAGCTGCTCTGCAGGAGAAGGATGGGCAATCTCCTCCCATGAGATTAACTGAAAACCCACCACAGCAGTCAGCAATGGGTCAGTTCCGACTGACCAGCAAAAAAAATTATAGGCTACTTTACTATATAGCACTGCTGTACTACTTTCATCATTACCCAAACACTTTCTAATATTAAATATGAAAAAGATAAGTCAGGAGGTTAGCCAATCTTAGCAGATTTTAGAGGGGGAAAATTTTTTTCCCAGTTAAAGAGAAATATCACTGGTAATTATATTTCAGTTTCACTGCACCCAAAGTCTTTTGGAGAATGACAAATGAAATGCTGAAGAACATTTACAAAATAAATTTTTACTTACTAACATCACACACATCCAATCTCTCATATACATGCATACATGTTTTTAAATATACCTTTACATTAGCTTCCTTCAAACTGATGACCTTATCTAAGTCTGGTTTGGCTGCATTGGCATTGCCAATAAGCAAGTAGAAGGTAGCTCGTAGTAACAATGCTTCTGCTATGTATTTGCCTTGAGTATCTATTTCTTTTGAACATTCGCTTATAATTTTATCATAGTTTTCTTCTTCCATATACTGTTTAGCCTTTATATATCCAGAGCTGAAAAGAAAAACAAACACAGGAAACTATTTAATAAGAGAACCAAATTCTAAAACTGATTATAGAGAATCCATTTCTGTTAAGTAATTGCTCATTTGATGCCAACAGGCTTTTCTTGATGCTGTGGGCAGAGAGCACGCGCTTAGAAATGAAACATCAGAGGCAATCACAGAAAGACAGTTTAATGTTAAGGCTTAGATAGCTGTGCAGAATGATGCACTAAGGAAAGCAAGAGATTGAGCTACACCACGAATGAGAATCCTGTGTTGTTCACTTTAAAATCTGTAGCACAATGATGTCATTTCACAATTATTTAATGACTACAAGAAGGAATACAGGAATAGGAAACAATGATGTGGGTGGACAGTTAGGGAAGGCAATGGAAGGGACATAATCAGAGTTGTACTTTATAAAGACCATTCAGTTTCTGATATAGAGAATAGACTGCAAGGGAACAAGGTCAGAAATATCAGAAAAGCTTTCATGATTTATTAGTTACTATTTTACCTAAAAGAATAGGTTAACGGGTAGATCTATTAAGGAAGCAAATTTATAAGATGTTTTTTCCCATCAAATGTTGTTGTTATATGCCGTTAAGTCGCTTGCAATTCATAGCGACCCTATGTACAACAGCCCTAAACTATGCTCTGCCCTGTGCCAATCACACTGTCTCAAATACACCTATCCCAATTACCCCAGTCACTGAATCAATCCACCTCATAGAGGGCCTTCCCCTCCTGCGCTGTCCCTCCACCCGACCAAGCATAATGTCCGTCTCCAAGGACCAGTCCCTCCTTACAACATGTCCAAAGTATGTTAGATGAAGCCTCAGAATCCTTTCCTCCAAGGAGCTGCCTGGTTTAACCCTCTCCAGGATGAATCTATTTGTTTTCCTAGCAGTCCATGGTACACTGAATACTCTTCTCCAGCACCACAGCTCAAAGGCATCAACTCTCCTTCTATTCTCCCTAGTCATTGTCCAACTCTCTGATGCAAAGACCATGGCCTATATCAGATACACCTTAGACTCCAAAGAGACATCATTGCTCTTCAGAACTTTGGAAAAGTCCCTAACAGCAGACTTTCCCATCACAATACGTCTTTTAATTTCCTGGCTGCTGGTGTCAAGAGTGTTGACTGTGGAGCCAAGCAAACTAAAGCTATGAACAATCTCAATCTCTTCACCATCCATCCTGATGCTGCCAACTGGTCCAGTGGTCAGAATCTTTGTCTTCTTGACATTGAACCTCAATCCATATTGAAGGCTGCAGTCCCTGACCCTCAGCAGCAAGCATTTCAGGTCCTCCTCAGTTTCAGCAAGCAGGGTTGTGTCATCTGCGTAGCGCAGATTGTTGACAGATCTTCCACCAATTCTGATCCCACATTTCTCCTCATAGAGCCCAGCCTCCTGGATAATCCGTTCAGCATACAGGTTGAAAAGATATGGAGATACGACACATCCCTGGCATACACCCTTCCCAATTTTGAACCATGCAGTGTTTCCTTGCTCTGTTCTGATGACTGCCTCTTGGTCCAAATATATGTTTTGCATTAGCACAATCAAGTGTTCTGGTATTCCCATTCTTCTCAGAGTCAGCCACAGTTTGTTATGATCCACACAGTCAAACAACTTTGCATAATCAATGAAACACAGATAGACATTCCTCTGGCATTCCCTGCTTTCAGCTACAATCCACCCTGGACATGCTCACCAAGTTGTGCCAAGAAATCTGGAGAACAACCCACTTGGCCAACTGACTGGAAGAGATCTATATTTGTTCACATTCCAAAAAAGGGTGACCCAACAGTGTGGAAACTATAGAACGATATCATTGATTTCATATGCAAGCAAGATTCTACTGAAGATTATCCAAAAACGACTGGAATAGCACATCAGCAGAGAACTGCCGGAAGTCCAGGCTGGGTTTAGAAGGGGTTGTGTTACTAGGGATTGTAGGATTGTTTCATTTAAATAGGACTTGAAAAAACATTCTTCTGTTTTTAAAATATCACTTCTTAGTTTTCTAAAATGATGAATTCTTTGTGAACTGTAAAACTGTAAAAGGGATACCCTCTTCTTACTCTCCCCTGCACTGGATAGTAATTAAGAGTAGACAAACTTCTCAGGAGGGGAGAGGTCTGGTGTCCAAATTCATAGGGAGTGCACTGCTAACACAAAATGCAGTGCTTCTCTGTGGATCAAATCTGCTAGCATCTCTACAGGACAAAGATGGACAATCTCCTCCCTTGCCATTCATAGCTTCTAAAATCTTGCTGGAGGGTCAGCTATGATGCAGTTCCAAATTGACAGCAATGAGTTTATGTTTTGACTTTTAAAGGTTCTTCCAAATAGAAGACATTATAATTTAAAAAACAACAATAACAACAAAAACCAAAACCCCACCCAAACCTGTCAAGAAAAGTTATGTTGGTCAAAATCTTTTAAATTTGGAATAACCTATCCTTTAATTACATTCTAATGTCTGAGACACTCTAGTTTTGCTCCTTAGACTAACAGGGATAGAAAAAAAACTATTAAAAGCAACTATTAATTCAGCTTGGAAGTAATTATAGTTCCCAGTTATTGAGATCATAAATGCTGGGAAATGATGCATGCCATCTCTAAATCTCATGCTGATCCTAACTACCTTTAGCTCTAATGAAGCTAAAGCTTAAGAGTAAAGTGAAATTTAATATCTCAGATAAAATTCCAGTTAGTATTATGGTAAGAGGTTAACTATGTCTTGTCATATCTCACATGCTGTTGTAGTTGTCTTAAAGCAGATTTTGATTCATGAGGAGCCCTTTTATAATAACGGTATCAACTCTTATTGGTTTTTCTCACTCTGATATCACGTCAAGAAAGCTATGCCTTAAATATTTACTTCCCAGCTATAATGTGCTGTAAGGTTTTTGTAAGAACTGACAAGCTGTTAGCATTTTAGCGTATTTATGCACAGTATATATTTCTGAAAAATAGCCTATAACGGTATAAAAGTTGGGAGACAGAACAATTACAGGCATTAGATTTCCCTAAATCCTCTAATATACCATTAATTAACATAAAATCAAATTATGCTTTACTATGGGAACAAACTAATTAAATACCATGTTGGTAATACTGGATCTGTTTTTCAAAGAGTGCTAGCTTTAACAGCCAAGCATAAGTATTGCTCAACAGAAACAGAAAAGATGATTAGATGGCTTATATACTACAAATATATACATGTTGTTGTTGATTGCCTTCGAGTTGACACGACTCATAGCGACCCTACGAACAAAAGGTTTGAAGCCCCTCTAAAACTATCGACATTTATCAAAGTTCATAGGGTTTCTGGAGGCATGTTATTTAGGAAGTGGATGCCACTCCTGCTTCCAAATACAAACATATATACTTGATCTCCAGCTAGAAACACGGCACCCTGTAATTTTGTTTTGGGTCACTATATGATCAAATATAAGAAGGCCCAAGGATATAATTTTTTCTAGACAAGTGGAAAAACTGAAGAAACTCATTGGTCATGCCTAAACATCTAATTGTTTATAAAGAAAAACTCCCCATCTGAAAACATCTGGATGTTCAGCTACACAATAATTTTCAATTTCATGCCAATTATTCCAGTGCAGTTAATGACTCACCAGAAGTTAACTCCCAAGCTGTAAGACACCCACGGTAAAAGTATTTTTATTAGGTACTGTCAAGTCCAACTCATAACTCCACACTGCAGGAGTAGAAGGGACTCAGAAGGTTTTCTTTATACGAACAGATGGCCAAGTATTTTGCCAGTAGAGCCACTGAGTATGAACTTCCAACCTTTTGGTTAGCAATTGAGTGATTAATTATTAATGAATTTATTTATTTATTTATTTATTTAATTCAGAGGCCATCTGGAATCTACACCAATAACTATGCTTGACTTACTTTTCTTTCACTTCTAAAGCTTCTCCTTCTTTGTCTTTATCTTCATCAGATTTCTCTCCTTTGAGCATGGGCTGAGAAATGATATCATCCGTGAAAGAACTAAAGTAAGATTTGATAAATTGTGGAGATGGCATCAGAGGTTCTCGATTCTGAAATTTAATCACATTTAAGAATATCAAAATGAGACAACATTAATAAAAGAAAGTTACTTCTGTAGAACATTCAGAGTAACTGTTGTTATAAAAATAGAAAATGCATTTTAAAAGTAACTGAAGACAAAAGACAGGGGAAATAATAAGGAAGCCAGTAGCAGCTAGTCCACAAAGATTTTAAATGAGACACTTTCAAGTCTCTCAAGATGTAAAATATTAAGAATTCTTAGAATCAGTATGGAAAACGAAAGAAGGCAAAACCTGTAATGCAGAAGGCAAATAACTATCTCTTTTCCTGGTCTCTGTCCCAGGGGATTAACATCTTCATTTGCCACTCAAGATCACTTCTTAAGCTGATGTTGAAAATGTTAAGGTCATTTACCATGCGCTTCACCTGTTCTTTATTCCTATTGAAAACATTATCTATAGATCTTCTATGCTGCTGAATATAAGACCAAAATCACATCTGACTTCTTTTTTGCATGGTGACTTAACTCGTAGTATTTTATTTTGTTTCTCTTAAGAAGCATAATTAGGCTGGTGAATGTTTAAAGAAGAAGGAATCAAAGGGCACTAAAGAAACATTTGATCTTTTACTACAAAGTTCAACTCCAAGAGTTAAAAAAAAAGTCATTTAAAACTATGCCTAACAAAGGCCAGTACCATCATTCTGGTAGCTTCTGTATTTGAAAGAAGTGGGACAGGAGAAGATAAAGTAGATGAATGGGATCTTCTAAGAATCAAATCCTTATGCACATCCAAAAACTTCTCCAACAGAGTAAAAAGGGAAGCCACCGACTGGGAAAAACTATTTGGTAATAACATATCAGATGAGGGACTTATATCCAGTATTTATAAAACACCTGAGCACCACAACAAGATAAAGATAAATAATCCAATAGAAAAATGGGCACAGGATATGAACAGACACTTCACTGAAGATGACATTCAGATGGCTAACAAGCACATGAAGAAATGTTCAAAATCCCTAGTTCTACGAGAGATGCAAATTAAAAAACTATGAGATATCATCTCACCCCAGTCAGAATTGCAAAATTTAACAGAACAGCAAGCATCAAATGCTGGCGAGGTTGTGGAGAAACTGGAACCCTTATTCACTGTTGGTGGGAGTGTAAAATGGTACAACCACTGCGGAAGGCGGTATGGCGCTTTCTCAAAAAGTTGCAAATAAAGATACCATTTGACCCAGCAATTCCACTACTGGGAATATATCGCAAAGAGACCATAACTGACATCCAAGCAGATATATGCACACTCATTTTTATTGCAGCTTTGTTCACAATAGCAAGGAGTTGGAAACAAACTAAGTGCCCATCAACAAACGAATGGATAAAGAAGTGGGAGAGGAGAAAAGAAAAGAAAAAAAAAAAGAAAGAAAGGTAAATTCAAGTAAATGATTTGAAATTTAAAAAATAGCATTCTGGTAAAAGGGTACAGAGCAAGATAGGTTCTTATTTAACAGTTTCTATACATATTTTCCAGCAACCTCGGGATATACTTTATATTCTGTCAATATTCTTATTATTTATTTTCTTTCTATTTGTTCTATTCAGAATCAACTCATAGCTGACCCTCCAGCAGGATTCCAGACACTGTATACTGCACGGGAGGAGACTGTCCATCATTTCTTACGAAGCATCTTGTGGATCTGAACTGAGAATCTTTGAATTGGGAGCATAACTCCTTACCACTAAGCCACTAGAGCTTCCTTTTAAGCAATAAAGTAATTATTGACCATTTGATGTCTGGTGGCCTAATGGATAAGGAGCTGTACCCCTAACCTAAAGGCTTTGAATCTTCCAGATGCTCAAGAGAAAGACAAGTAAGCTACTTGCTGTTGTTGTTGTTGTTTAATGCCATCGAGTCGTAGACGACTCATAGCGACCCTATGAATGAACAGCCTGAGCACTGTTCGTACATAGAGTTTCTGGAGGCAAGCCATTTCGGAAGTGGATGCCGCTCCTGCTTCCAGAAGCTATTTGCTACTGCTATGTAATTTAAAGCCTCTGAATATCCACTGGAGAATTATCTCTGAGTTGGTTGCGACTGGGTGGCAATTTTTTTTTTGGTCTCATATAAATGATTTTTTAAAAGTTGTAGACAGTACTCAAGGTGGGTTTTTTCCCCAGTAAGCTAATCTATTTAACTAAAGATGACTTCTGGATATAGTTTCAGTTGAAAGTTTAAAGAATATTTTAGGACAATAGCTTCAGGGATTCTTATAGCCTCATGCATACAGTAAGTCTAGATTTAAAAACAACAAAAACCTTCCTAAACCATCTGAGGTTTCTTTCCATATTTTTCTCCTTTCTTATCAGGATCTATCTAATTTGACCTTGTTGAGAACATTCAGCCATATAAGCAAGGAACAATTTGGTTCTGCTCTCAAGGTTATTGATCTGACAGTTCATGTAGATAGTCCAATAGAGCCTTCTCTGAGTAACTAAATGACTTACTCTAAGCTAGGAAGAGTAGGACTGTAAATTGAACATGAAATCCACGGGACAAAGCCAGTATTTGTCTTTGTGCTATCTTTTGGGATCTGATGAGTCTAAATTTTAAGATTTTATAAATAAATTTTATATCACGTGACAAAATGTATTTTAGTATTTCAATAAAAATCTTGAACAGAATTGTATTGGCAAGAAGTGTGCCTGATTCAGGCCATGGTCTTCGCAATTACTTGCTATGGATCAAAGAACTGAACAATGACTAAGGATGACAGAAGACAATTGGATTTTCAAAGCTCTGGTAGCATAATTTGCTACACTGCTGCACTTAAGACCAAAAGGTCAGTAGTTTAAATACACCAGTTGCTCCCAGAAATAAATATGGATAGTCTCCTCTCATAAACATTTACAGCTTCAGAACTGGTTGGGGGAAGGTACTATGAACTGAAATCAACTCAGTGGCAATGAGCCTGGGCTGTTTTGTGGAAATTTTCACAGAAGCAGATTGCTAGGCCTTTTCCCCATGGAGCTACCAAGTAAGTCTGAATTGTCAACATTGTGGTTAATAGTTCAGTACTTAAATATTGTATTCTCAGGGTTCCTCCCTCCAGTGACATTTAGTGATGCTAAACAGATTTGTCCTGGAAAGGGTTAAACTGGGTGGCTCCTTGGAGGCAAGGATTCTGAGGCTCCATCTAACATACTTTGGACATGTTGTGAGGAGAGACCGGTCCTTAGAGAGGGACATCATGCTTGGGAGGGTGGAGGGGTGGCGCAGGAGAGGAAGGCCCTCTATGAGGTGGATTGATTCAGTGACGGGGATAATTGGGATGGGAGTGTCGGAGACAGTGCGATTGGCACAGGACAGAGCGGAGTTTAGGGCTGTTGTACATAGGGTCACTATGAGTCGCAAGCGACTCGACGGCACATCACAACAAACAACAACAACAGTCCTTCCATAATCTACTTTTATCCCTTCTTGGATACTTAGTAATAGTTATTATCTAAGTTATGTACATTTATCAGTGGCCTCTCTCGCTAAATTCAAATTCTGTATGGGCAAAGACCTATCACTGTACCCACTCCCATGAATGCTATGAAAATGTATGTTATGAAAAAGTAAAGGATCAGTGAAGGAGAGAAAGACCTCAAGGATACAGTGATTAGGACAATGAGCACAGCTAAGATTGTGAAAAAGACATAAGACTGGGCAAGATTTCAACCTGTTGTACATGGCATCTCTATGTGTCAGAATGGACTCAATAGCACCTAACAGCAAGAACAATGTCAAGGAATCTTCCAATATCCTCTCTCTATAGCACTTTACACTCTCTATGTACTTAAAACAAAGATAAGTCACAAGAGTGCAGTATTACAGGGAAAAGAAATCTAATCATTACCACTATGGGCAAGTTTATGCAGTCAAATTTAGAAATGATCCTTTGAAATGTATACTACATTGATGAGTCAGATTAATTTACCTTGTATTTCTCTTTGGCTTTCTCTTTGCCGAGGAGTTTAAGAACTTTATCAGCTAACAGCATGCTTTGTTGATTTTGGAACCCTTCTAATATACAGACAGCAGTCACATCTAGAAATGAGGGGGGAAAAAAACAAGTGGTTGTATGAAATTATGGCAAAGATTACTATCAGTAGTAAATGGGCACAAGGTGATCACAGAAAGCCTAAATTAAATTCTTGGTCTTATATGGCTATTAATTCACCATCTAATAAATTTATTTTTAGAATTTTGATATATTCAACAATTAAAGTAAAAGTCTAGAAAGGTATTCTATTTTTTTCTGGAGTTCACTTCCTCATCTATACAATGAAGGGACTGTAATGATAATTTCTGATGTTCTTCACTATTCTACTATTTTCTATTTGCAAACAAAATAAGGAAACCAGAAATATGTTCTGATGGGCAATAAATACAGGTTGACTCAGCATCTAACTCTCACATTTGTCTTCTTTAGGCTTCAGCGCAATTCTTTGTCTCTGATAAGATCTTGTTACAATCCTCTAAAATAAAGCTGCCTTAAAATTGTATTTCCTTCTTGTTATACCACATCTTAAGATACTGTGGTTTAAGATTTCAAAAATAAGGGTTTTTTTAACTTCTCAATCTTTCAAAGGACTGAAGAAATTTCTCACAATTCTCACACTTTATTCTGTCTAATAAGCCAATCTGCTGTTATATTCTCCTTACAGCCTGGCCAGTCCCAATATCAATGTCTTTCCCCATCATATTTCTTCCATCAAAAATTCCATTCAACTTCTTCTCTACAAATTATTAACTGTCAGTAAACTTAAGATCTAGTGTAAAACTTAGGATTCTCTTTTCCAATTCACTTCTACCCATTACTACCAAGTACACGATACCACAAAATCCCCTTTTCTGAAATGATCTATATTTTATGTTTACTGATGTTTTAAAATCAGATTTAACTATGCAGTGGAAAAATAATTTAGATTGTAGAAATAGGCCCCACATCACTGAGTCATGTACTTAAATGACAGTAGCTTATACACTATTTGCCGCTGTGGTAGCAGACATGGCCAATCAAGGGCTGTAGAATATTTATAGCATTTACCAAGAAAGCATATATTCACTTTGATGCCTATACTAATCACTGAATTGTCAAACAGGTATAAATATTTGAGATACCAGAGGGGGAAAAAAATTTCCTTAATGATTCTTAAAATTACTTTATATGAATGGAAGATATGAAATGCTAATAATGTAGAAGCTAAGAAAAACTATCGCTTGTTAAAAGCTCTTTAGCATTCCTTAGTACATGAATTACATGAATACTTAGCCAAATCTACGCCCACAGTTAACTCCACATCTGTAATACTTAAATGCAAAATACAGGCCCAACTGGAGAAGAAACTAACATTTAAATATAACTGATTACACACAAGGTAGGGTTTTACAGAAATTTATTAATGACTACAAATCCCTGAGTAATTTTTATACGTAAATACAAAAATCTTCTCACCTTCTAAGCATTCCTTTTTATTGTCTAGCTTCTCGTGGGCTTTTGCACGTCTAAAGAGCGCTTTCACGTATTTGGGATTAAGTTCAACAGCCTTTGTACAATCTTGTGCCACCTCTTTCCATTTTTGCTGTAATTAAGTTATTAAGATTTGAAAAAACAGTCATACTAAAAGAAGCACTATCCGACAGAAACCACTTTCCTAAATTTTGCAAGTTGAATTTCACAGTAAGAAAAATAAATATTTCTAACACTCAATATCCATAATTAGAAATATAAATAGCCCAAACAAGAAAAACATACTGGCTGTTAAAAATAGGCAAAAGATGTACACAGACCATTTTCCTAGCACTAAATCTGTAAACCTATTTAGATCCATGTGCTCACAGCATATCTCTGTTCTTCTAGCTGTGACTAAGAGAGCACCTTTTGCCATCAAAGCCAACCCTCTACAGTGACCTGAGCCCACTTCAAAACTGTATCAATGTATTTCTCTACTGAATCATTTCCAAAAGCTTGCGAACAACTTGTTCTAGTGTTTTCCATGTTTTAAAAGCTCTCCCTATAGTTACAGGGTTGTCACTCCATTTGCCTACTTCATTGACTTCTAATTTCTTTTTCAGACTTCCCCCAATCTCTACATGCTGAATTTCTAAAGGTCTTGTCTCTCTCTCTAGATGATTACATCTATTCCTGGTTTTAGAAACATTTAAATTTAGATGGCTCTCCAGTTTTATCTCTTCAGTTCAGACCATTCTCTTAGAGCTGTATACTAGACAGCTGTACTTAAGTTATGTCACTCTTACAGCTTGTCCCCTTAACTGTCACTGTTTAAAATTATACCTTTTCTCCTCTTTTTTACCTTTACATCTAAAAGAATAGCAAGCTGGTTTTTTTTTTGTTGGTCTTCAGTTTTCTTTTCAAGTCTCATTCAGCCTACTATGTTTTGGAAGTCTCCATTTCCATTCTTGTATCCTTTCAATATATTTTTGACAGAAGAGTGAGAACAATCCCAGATGATGTTCTTGTTCCACTTAAAATCCTTAAATATTTTCTGTCATACTCAGAATCAAACCTAAACTTCTTACTGTGTTTAATAGGCCTTGCCCTATCTGGTCCTTATCTATCTCTAATTTCACCTATGATCCACCAGTGTTTTTGCATC
This sequence comes from Elephantulus edwardii, assembly GCF_000299155.1. Classification (NCBI taxonomy): domain Eukaryota; kingdom Metazoa; phylum Chordata; class Mammalia; order Macroscelidea; family Macroscelididae; genus Elephantulus; species Elephantulus edwardii. The sequence continues at coordinate 13,837,213 of NW_006399835.1, read as the reverse complement.
TCTAAATATACCAAACTCTTCAATGCCATATGCAGTTACACAAAGTGTTCCCTCTATTTGTAACACTCACTTCTCTGTTCTCCCTTATGTATCATTCTCACACTAGTCACTACACCAGTGATACAATTTCGTTTTTTCCACAGCATTTAGAAAAATTTTTCTTTTAATGGTTTACCGTTTAGCTACCCTTGAGTCCTATGCATCCATTTACACACTTTTATGGCAGCCAACAGTTTGAGCAAATAAATGAATATAAAAGCTGAATAAACTTAGAAAAGAATGATCAATTTCAACACTGCAAAATGTAAAATTAGAACAATGAGATAATTCTTTTTCTCCTACTAGGATGACAAAAATTAAGACTGATCATAAATCAGTAAGAGCAGTATGAACATGCGTGCTCAAATACTGCTGTTGGGAGTGTGGGTACTATCTATCTCCTTATATTTCTATTGCTAGAATTTCACTGTAGAGTTACACTTCCCAAAGTCTGCTCCTACTCAACAAGAACACCACCTTACAAAGGTATTTATCATAATACTAATTAAATTGTAAGCAATCCAAATATTTATCAACAGGGTGATGATGCTTTCTACTACATAAACACACAATATGTAGTAACATATTAGCTAGCAATGGAGGAGAATGCAGTCACACCAAAAAACCACCAACCCCACAGAACAAAAAGACCCTCCAAACAACTCGCCCACAAAAACACTTCATTTTCTAATTCTATAAAATCTGAAAATTTTGTAGCTTTGAAATCTTTTTGTAACTAGCAAAAACAAAACCTGTTCTTAAAAAAAGCTATATAATGAAAGGTAAATGTTTTAAAGCCACAAAATATCCTGTACTTTTAAAACTTTTAAAATCCTAGTCATTTGCTACCCTTGAGGGGCATTAACTGATATTTTAAGCAAATAGACACAAACAAAAGGAACAAAATGAAACAATCCAGGATGCATACCAGCTGTTCAAAGGCAGCAGCTCTGTTCTGATAAAACGTGGAAAGGTCAACGTTCTTCTCTGTAGGGCACAAACTGATAGCTTCAGTATAGCACTGAATAGCCTGTTCATATTTTCCTGCTTTAAAATACTTGTTGCCTTTGTTCTTAGCTGCTTGGGCTCTATCAAGAGAGTTCTGGAAAGACAGGAAAAAAATTAGCAAACATTAATACTCCACAACAGACTCAAATCAGTGATTAAACTATTAGGAAAAAAAAAAGATTAGTAAAACAGCTGTTTACACTACAAGTTGCTCAATGTACCTTCAACAGTTGGATTACCAAGTCAGAGTTTATATCGTAATTAAACAACACTCAAACTTTTCTAAAAATGTTGTAATGCTTTAAATACCAATTTCCTTCCACTTCTGCTAGCATTAGGCACATACTCACTTGCTGCTGCACTACTGTGAAGTTAGTTCCAATTCAGTTACCCTTTACAACAAAGCAGGACAGCAGGCATTCTCTATTGATGCCACCTGCCTCACCCTTCTTCTGAGGAGCAGCTGCCGAGTTTGAACCACTGACTTTCTGGTTAGCAGTGCAACACTGGGCCTACAATGCCAACCAGAGCACCTATTAAATGTGATATCTGTGTTTAATTTTTGCTAGTCTGATAGAATTCTTTTGGTGAAATGGTTATATGCTCATCTACCAAATGAAAAGCTAAAGGTTCAAACCTACCTAGTGGCTCCAAAGAAGAAAGTTGTTGTGATCTGTTCCCATAAAAGATTATAGCCTAGAAAATCCTTCACAAGGAGTTATTACAGATGAAAAATTGACAAAGCACCTAGCAAAAGTGGCCATAAAGTAGTGGTTTTCAATCGGGGATGATTTTACTCCCTAGAGCACATCTGACAATGTCTGAAGAGAATTTTTTTATGGTCACAGCTGGAAGGGAAGTGCTATCATCATCTAGTGGGTAGAGGACAGGGATACTCCCAAATACCCTAAAATGCAAAGGGCTTAGGCATAATTCAGAATTATGAGATTTAAAATATGGACATATAAAGTATCAAAGTTGTATAAAAAATTTCAGTATTATTTTAATATGCATTTTCTTACTAATGAATCTAAATATATTTCATGCTTATTGGCCACTGCTTTTCTTATTTTGAAAACCACTTAATTAATGTTGCTAATTTTTTTACTAGGTTCTGCCCATGCACTAGAAATACTTCGCCATTACAAATTTTACCACAATCTACTATAGTCTATCAACTTCATTTATGGTATTTTTTTTTAAAAATTTATTAATTTTAATGAACATTTACAGAGATTATGGTATTTTTTGGTCAAGCAGGTTTTAATTTTTCAGAAACCAGTCCTGAATAAAGCATCTTTATTCCTAAATTATTCATGACTTCCTGTTTTAAGACAAAATTCTGTTGTAAGACAAAATATACTTTCCCCTCCTCCATGTTGTCATTGTTAGGTCTCACTGCATTGAGTAAAACTCTTAGTAAACCCTACGAACAGATCCAGACCCTGTCCTATCCTCATCAACTCTGACATACTACAGCCCATTGCCACAGTCACTCTGTACTATCTTGCTCGGCTGACTCTCCAACTTATCAAGCATGATGTCCCTATGTAAGGAACAGTCCCTCCTAACAATATGCCAAAGCATTTGAGTCACAACTTTGCCAGCTTTGCCTCTAAGCAGCACTCTGACTGCACTTTCTCTAAGAAAATATCCATAGTTCAAATATTTTTTTAAAGGGATAAAAAAAAAAAATCTATCTTTTGTATACGTTTTATCATATACTGAATTCCGACATAGGCTGCTAAGGATCTCTGGTGGCACAGTGGTTAAGTGCTCAGCTGCTAACTGAAAGGTCTGTGAACCCACCAGTGGTTCTGCAAATGAAAAGCCCTGGCATTCTCCTGGAACAACTAAACACTATGAAAGCCCTACAGACAATCAGTTCTACTCTGAGATATAAGGCCACTGTGATTTAGAATCTACCTTGAAGGCACACAACAGAATACAGGCTGGCATACATTCCTAAAAACCTCATTTTAATTTCCTATTTCAATGACAACATAATAATCTATGAGGAGTGATATAGTATACCTTAGTATCTGAAAAGGTAACTTTTCCCTTTGTTGTTGTTGTCTTTGAGTAGAGCATGACTCATAGCGGCCTGAAGCCCTTCAACAACCATTGATATTTATCAAAGTTCATCGTTTCCTGAGGCATGTTGTTTAGAAAGTGGATGCCCTCCTGCTTCAAAACCTGTCACAGAATGTTACTGGCTGAGTCACCTGCAATGCATAGTGACTCTATGTACAACAGCCCTGTCCTGAGCCAATCTCACTAAGTCTGACACACCAACCCCCATCATGCCCATTACTGCATCTCATCCAGGGTCTTCCTCTCCTACACTGTCTGTCCACCGTCCTTCTCCAAGGACTGGTCTCTCCTGGCCACATGCCCATAATAATTGGGTTGGAGCTTCAAAATCCTAGCCTCCAAGGATAGACTTGGTTCCACTCTCTCCTATTTGTTTTCTTGGCAGGCCATGGTGTGTTCAAGACTCTCCTCCAGCACGACAACTCAAAGGCATCACTTCTTCTGTCATCCTTAGTTATTGTCCAACTCTCTGTAGCATAACAAGTAACTGAGAAAACCATGGCCTGGATTAAGTGCATCTTTGTATCTAGACCGACATCGTTGCTTTTCAGCACTCTGGAGTGGTCCATGACAACAGATTTTCCAAATGCAATTTGTCTTTTCATTTCCTTACTGCTGGTGTTGATTGTGGATCTGAGCAAGCTGTAATTGCTAACCACCTCAATCTCTTCTCCATCTATCATGGTGCTGCCAATTGGCCCAGTGGTGAGAATCTTTGTCTTCTTGATGTTGAGCTTCAATCCATATTGAAGAGTACAGTCCTTGACCTTCTTTTGCAGTAAGTGCTTTAGGTCTTCTTCAGTTTCAGCAAGCAAGGTTGTGTCATCTGCATATCATAGGTTGTTAATGAGTCTTCTTCCAATCTTGATGCCACACTCCTC
>NW_006399835.1:13801315-13830636 GCF_000299155.1 Elephantulus edwardii | reverse complement strand
GTTGTGGATTAGGACTACTAAAGTTCTTCCAAGCTTTTCTTGAATGAAGTTTATAGTCCTTGGTTTTAGTCCTAGGTCCATGATCCACCTTGAGTTGTTTTTTGTATATGGAGTGAGGTGAGGATCTTGTTTAATTCTTCTGCAGATAGATTTCCATTTATGTTTCTTATAAAAGGTATTTGCTTTCAGAAGAAAAAAAGTATTTGCTATGAATAAATCATTGATTGTAAAGGATTCTATCATTCTATCCCCAGTCTCATTTCTGTCACCACGTCCATATTTTCTGACAACTGATCCTTCTTTCTGATTCCTAACTTTTGCATTCCCATCACATTATTATTAAAGCATCTTGGTGACATGCTCAATCAATTTCTGACTGCAACAGTTGATAGAAATTATCTATTTCCTCCTCTTTGGCTCTGGTTGTAGGGACATAAATTTGAATGATCGTGCTATTAACAGGTTTTCCTGGTATGCGTATGGATATTGTTCTGTCACTCACAATATTGTATTTCAAGATGGATCTAGAAATGGCCTTTTTAGCTATGAAAGCATAAACTTTAGTTTGGTTTATCCAATCAAAAGGCAAAATAAAATTTGAGAACTTAGTAGGGATTGTACTAAGTAAATATGAACTTGTTATTGTGCTATCAACTACAACTCTTAGTGAACCTATAAACAACGCTCCGAACCTTGCCCTATCTTGAGCCGACCTCACCGTCTGACACACCTGACCCCACTGCCACAGTCACTGTAACAATCCATCTCATCCAAGGTCTTATTCTCTTGTGCTGACCGTCTACCCGTCCAATCCGTCCAAGCATGATGTCCTTCTTCAAGGACTGGCCCTGCCAAACAACATGCTCAAAGTTTGAGAGATGGAGTTGCAGAATCTTTGCTTTCAGAGAGCAACCAAGTTTCACCCTCTCCAGGACAGATCTGTTTGTTCTCTTGACAGTCCATGCTATGTATGTTCAATACTCTTCTCCAGTACCAGGTGGGGACACACACACACACACACACACACACACACACACACACACACTCCCTCCAAGTCATTTATTTTTCTGTCATCCTTAGTTAAGATCTAGCTCTCACATACACATCAAGCAACTGAGAACACCATGGCCTGGAGCAGGAGCACCTTAGTCTTTAAACTAGCATCACTGCTCTTTAGCACTCTGGAGAGGTTCTTGACCACAGATTTCCCAGTGAAACTCATCTTCTGATTTCCCAACTGCTGTCGCTAAGCTGACTGTGGATCTGAGCAAAATGAAGTCATAAACAACTTCCATTTCCTCCATCTATCATGAGATAGATGCCCAGTAGCAGTGAAGACTTTTGTTTTCGTGTTGACATGCAATTAATATTGAAAGCTGCAGTCTTTGATCTTCTGCAGCAAACGTTTCAAGTCCCTCTCAGTTTTGGTAGGCAGGACTGTGTCATCAACATAATGCAGACTGTGTTGGGTTTTTTGTGTGTTTGTTTGTTTGTTTTTAAATAAAGGAAAATGCAAACACAGTCCCCTACTATCACAAATTATGCAGTCGAGTTTCCCACATTTGGGAAGTTGCAGGAGTCAGCATATCCGAGTGCAATGGATAAGCCTCACCTTGGGAAAACCACCTTCGTAATCATGGTATCTCCTCTGCCAGGTAAGTATAGAAAAACTAATTTTATAGTAAGTCTTTCAATCAAGAAGAGGAAATATCATTTTATAAATACAACTATCTTGTTTCAGGAATATAATTCTTTAAATAAATAACTGCTAGAAAATGGCTACAGATTTCCACAGAATAACATATAAAACCAGAAAGATAACTACAGTTTTGTAATTATACAAGCCAGAACAAAACTAAACTCTCAAAGCTAGTGAAAACTTTGAGAAAATACAAATGAACATGCTTTCCCGAATATTAAATCAGCAGTGCATGAGAAAAACAAATTAATGTAAAAGACCTCTCATTATGCTTAAAGTATCAAAAGACCTCCAACAAAATAAAGTAGAATTAGCTATTACAAAAGGTCGATATTTAAGGTTAAATAGTCTAACTTAGGCTACTCAGAAGAGACAAGTATCACTGCCAGGTGAGAAGACTCCTTCATGTTGGAGTACTAACTTCCTTTGTTTGGTATCATCTTCTCACCGTAAAGCGTTAAACTGATAACAGCATTAACAACCACTTGGTGTTTAAGAATCAAAACAAGTATTTACAGGTAGTCCCTGGCTTAACAATGTACTTGAGTTAAGACAAATCACCTAGTAACAATCACTATAGAATGTTGCAACACAGAAATTGCTGATGTTACTCTATCTGTAAGTGTGTAAGTACTGTTTCTTCTTCTTTCATCCCTATTAACTGTCCAGTTCTCATATGCATAGTGAGTGATAGAAAAGAGACCACGGCCTGAATCAGATGCATGTTAGTCCTCAAATAGACATCATTACTCCTCAATAATTTGGAATGTGCAAAGAGCTAAAGTTGGAGAATAAAAAGGGAAGAATTCATCTTGCATTTCTCAAGCTGAAAGAACAGAAAAACAAACTTAAATCTCAAGTGTCAATATTGAAAGATGCTATGGGAAATATACTGAATGACCCAGAAAGTTATCAAAAGAAGATGAATACACTTGTTTCAATCACTGTACTAAAAAGAACTGATTGATACAGAAAAATTTTTGGAACTAACATATGAGCAGGAGTCAACTGTATATGAAGGAGGAAGTGGAATTTGCATTAAAGGCCTTTGGGGAAAAAAAAAAACACAACAAAAGGCACTAAGAATCAAAGGGATACCAACTGACTTGTTTCAATCAACAGATGTTGCCTTGGATGCATTAATCAGGCTATGGTAGGAAATTTGGAGGACATTTGTCTGGCCAGTGGATTGGAAAAGGTCCATATTTGTTCCCATTCCCAAGAAAGATGATCTAACAGAATGTGGACACATGCAAGCAATATATTGCTGAAGATCATTCAAAAACAGCTAGAACAATACAGAGACACGGAACTGCCAGAAGCTGAAGCAGGATTTAGAGTGCTTGAGGCACTGGGATATCACTGCTGATGGCAGATGGATCCTGGCTGAATGTAGGGAGTACTAGAATGTCTATTTGTGCTTTGCTGACTATGCAAAGAGGTTTGACTGTGTGGATCATAACAAGTTGTGGCTGACATTGAGTAGAGTCCCAGAGCACTTGATTATGCTCATATAAAACCTATACCTGGACCAGGAGGTTGTTGTGCAAACAGAGCAGAGGAATGCTGCATGATTTAAAACTAGGAAAGGAGTGCATCAAGGTTGTAGTCCCTCTCCATACCTATTTCATCTGTATGCTGAGCAAATTATTGAGAAGGTGGATTCTATGAAGAGGAATGTGGCATCAGGATGCAGAGAGACTCATCAATAACCTGCATTATACAGATGACACAACCTTGCTTGCTGAAAATGAGGACTTGAAGCATTTGTTGCAAAGGATCGAGGAATGTAGCCTTCAATACAGATTAATATCTCCAATGTCAAGAAAACGGAAGATTCTTACCACTTGACCAATAGGCAATATCAAGATGAATGGAGAAGAGATTGATACTGTCAACAACTTCATCTTAGTTGGATCCACAATTAACACCCTTGGTATGAGGAGTCAGGAAATAAGGAGATGCACTGTACTGGGAAAGTTTGCAGTTAGGGACCTCTCCAAATTATTGAGGAGCAATGATGGCAGTTTGAGGACTAAAGTAAGTCTCATTCGGGCCAAGATCCTTCCGATCACTTGCTAGATAAAGACTAGGCACACAGAAGAAGTGATGCCTTTGAGTTGTGGTGCTGGAGAAGAGCACTGAACATCCCAACGATGGCCAAGAGAACAAACATATTTCTTGAAGAGCGTGCAGCCAGAGTGCTCTTTGGAGACAAAGATAATGAAGCTATGCCTCAATATACTTTGGGCATGTTGCTAGGAGGGCAATCCTTGGAGGGTGACATGATGCTTGGAAGACTGGAGGGTCAATGAAGGAGAGGAAGACCCTTGACCAGATGGAATGACATGGTGACTACTGCAATGGGCTCTAGTGTGTCAGGAAGTGTAAGGATGGCACAGGATTGGATGAGGTTCATTCAGATCCATTGTACATAGGGTTGCTCTAAGTCGTACTCAACGGCACCTAAAAAGAACAACAGCTGCAAAAGTGCTGGTGAGATACTTATTTTACTTGGCCTTAAAGTTAGACAACTACCAGAAATACTCTTTCTCTCCTGTTATATATAAAGTGTTCTGGAACTTGTTCCCACATGTCTGCTGCAAATTATTTATGTAAAAATTACCTCAGAAATATACTTATGGATTCTAATTGACAGGCAGTAAAATTTGATATGCATTTTAAAACTATATATGTTTATGAGATTATTACCCTGAATACTTTGTTTTCTTAAAATGTTTTTTTTAATTGGATGATGGTTTCTGGAGCAGGTTATTTTTCCATTAAATAATTCAGACACATTTTGTTTTGTGACACTCATTGCAATCTCCACAGTCATGACTTCCTGGTACTAGGTTCCAGAATGCTGGAACCGACCCATAGCTGGCTCTCCAGCAGGAGACATTTAATAGCACAGGAGGAGACTTCCCATCCTTCTCACGCATAGTTTATTTAACAGCACTTATTTTACATAGACCCTGTGTTCCTCATTTCCATTACTCTTTTCATAATGCTTTGGCCTTCTGAACTTTGTACCTGGGCAAACGCTACAAATGTGATCTTTAAAGGTTACTGTTTTAAGGAGTACATGCCTCCTGCTGTTTTCACCTTAAAAGACATGGCTGAAAACTGAGTTACAGGGCTGAGAACTTTATTATAAACTTTCTGAAATAATTTTAAAGTGAAGCCATAGTTTAATTAAAAAAGTAAAGATTGTCAATCTTGATTATTGTGCTCTTAAATTATTTCTAAAACCAAGAAGTAGAAAATATTTCTAAAGCACTGATAAGGTTAGGGAACAATGCAGATGAAGTCAATGGTTAGTGCCTACTGACAAGAGTAGTGACTATAGTAGTAACAACTAGAACAAAAGTAACGAGCACATAGACACAATGTAGAGAATTGTAACCAGTGTTACAATGATTTATAGATGATTATGGCTAAAAATTGTATCAATATAGGTTTTGCGTATATGTTGTTGCTGTGTCTCCTCTAGTTGTGTTTATGTATTTACAGATTTTTTTTAAATAAAATAAGATATGAGGATGGCAAACTCCCACCAATCCATTTCTTGAAGCCAAAACCTACCTTTTATCAGTAAGACACATATTTTCAGTAAATAAGACACATACTCAGACTATATAAAGAGAAAGGCAAAACATGAACAGGTAATGATCAGCACATATACATTTACACACCTTTTTTAATGTCAGCTGCTCTACAGGACAAAGAGGTAATCTCTTCTTGTGTGATTCACAGCCTCTGAAAACTGGCCAGCAATGAGTAGGTTCCAACTCAAATGCACACAACAATATGAATAACAAGGAAGAATTTATGTATCTCCGAAGTAAGTACTAACATGATGAAAGGAGAAGCAAATATCTCTACATATAACTCAAAGAGACTGGGACATAGGTTGCTAACGAACAACACTTCCTTTAAAAAAAATGAAAAAGTGTCTCTGTTGCAAATTCATTAGCCATAAAATCCAAAGTATGATCAGCTTCCTTCTTTTCCTTGTTATAATGTTCCAAAATTGTGCTCTAAAGGACCTCAAGTCAGAAAAAGTTTCAGTTATACAGGCAAATCACTGAACTGCCAAGTTTCTTCTATTGGTCCTCCACTGTCACCACAGAAAGAAAACTCCATTTACTGAGTAGCGCAATCTGGGGCAAAGCATCTAAAATTCTCAATCACCTTCTGCTCAAACTCCTCAATACTTTTTGTCCAACTAATCTGCTCATTAATGCAGATAAAGAATGGCAACATGGAAAAGGACAACACAGAAAAAAAGAATCTAGCCTGTTGATGACATTTAGGACAAAAGCTTAGTTTGCAAAGTACCAGTTTATCAACCAAAATCATCCTTCTGCTTTATTTACTACAAAATAGGCAGAAGAAATACATGCACTAGAGGAAAGGTCTGAAACACATCAATTCTCTGTAACAGAATAGACTCCCATTCCATTCCACAGGACTCCTTTATGCAAACTTTAATTCACGTTGTGCCCTCAGTCTACTGTCAAACTATATTAAGACTTTTCAGAATTAATGAGTAAACTTGGAATATAAAACACAATAATTTTGAAACTATAGAAATGATAAATTAAGACACAGAGACCTAAAACATTAAAAAAGTTAAGACAGATACTGAAATATGAGTATCTTTTCATGTGATGTTTTTACATACTCAAAAGCAACAAAGGAGAACACTATAAAGCCATTTATAGCCATTTATAACATTAGTGTTATTGGAAATATTTTTTTTGTTTCACTAGTCTTTTCAAGATGCCAAATTTCATATTCTACAAAAATTCCAATAGTAAAAATGCTATTTCTTACAATGAGTTTTTAATTGATATGAAATTTTTTTAAAAAAATTTATTATTTTTTGTGCATGTACCGTCAAATCGAATCTGACTGGTACAGGAGGAAATTATCACTCCTTCTCCAGCAGAGCATCTGGTGGATTTGAACCGTGTACCTTTGGGGTTGCAGTACAGCTTCTTGCCACTAGGCCACCAGAACTCCCCTTGATATGAAATCTTTTAAAAAAGAGTAGTGTCATCCCACTCCTCAAAACTCTCCAATAATTTCACAATAAATGAACATTCCTATTACCAGTGCTCAGCATCATAATTCTTCACAATAAATGAACATTCTCATTAGTACCATTTTAACTGTTTTCATTTTCTTATTTTCTCAATTTCCTTTTATCTCCCTTTTTTGTTTGAAGGTATAATTGCTTACTGGTCTCACATAGGTGATTTTTAAAAAAAGAAATAGTATTTTATGGGTGGCAATCACTAATGTGAGCCAATCTGTAATTTAGCTACAAAGTTACCTCCAACGGTTAGTTTTGATTCAAGGCTTAAAGAGGTCTTCAGGGCAATAATCTCAGGAATTCCTCCTGTCTCAAACAACTCACTAGGCTGTTTTAGTTTTTGGTTTTTTTGTTTTGTTTTTAAAAAAGGATTCCAGGTTCTAGTCCACATTTTTCTCTCACTATATTGAGGTTGAATTAAAATAATTAGTAATGGTAGCTGGCATCATGAAGTTCTTCTGATCTCAGGGTAAATTATGCCTTGATTTATGTACATGTCCTGTAAGGAGCAGTCCTGCTGCTAATCTGAAGGAACGTGGTTAAAATCTACCTGCTGCCCCATGGGAGAAAGATGAGCAATTTCCTCCAACGTAATTTACTGTCTCGATGATACCTGACAATGATAGACTAAAACAGTTTAAGTCTGATTTTTTTTTTTCATTCTCTTTTGCCCCAGGCTCGTAGACACCAACAGATTTCTTAGATGACCACTACAAGCTTTTAAGACCCCAGGGACTACTCATCAAAACAAGATGTAAGACACAACTTTATAAACTGTACTATGCCCTGAAATGAGATACCCCACAGTTCCAGTAACTTTTCATTAGCATAGCTTTCTATACTGTCTATCCATACTGTCAGTTTGAGGACTAATGTGTGCCTGATTCAGGCATGATCTTTTTAATCACTTGCTATGCTTCTGAGAGCTGGACAAGTAGGTGCTAATATTTCTATTAAATTTACAAAACAATGAAGCCTAGAGAGATCGAGAAACTTCCCCAAGGATGACATAATATTTATATTTAAATATATTTAGGCATTTATGAAGAATATGTACTTTTATCACTATCATTTTATAGTCATGTTTATACTCTGGAACAGAAACAAAGAGAACATACGTAGGTATCATATCTTGCTCGTTACTGATAATAGGGACATTAAATGAAAAGACAGAATCATCAGCACAATTAGATTTTCTTACCCCTTTTGCCAAGCAAATATAATTTAATTTATTTTAGCTAAAAGTACTTTTCATATATGAATTCACTGTACTACAACTAACAGGATAGTCTTTTCCCTGAAGGAACACACTATATAAAAGGCAATGGGACAAAAACAGTTGTTAACGTCTCAAAAAGAACTACTACTGATCTAAACACTGGAATCCTAACCTCTATGAATAAAACACACATAAGAAGATTAAGATATTATACAGTTACAATTAGAAGATTTTTGCTATTAAAAGCAGCAACAACATGTACACATACATGCATCCAAAACAAACTGGTTAAAATAGAAGGATTAAAAAATAATTCAAGTAATAAAATATAAAAGGAAACAATGATAAACCCACTAGATATGTTAGTCAAACTCCCTGTCACCTTCATTGGAAAGGAAAAACCGACTCATAGTTGGACTCCAACGAGTTTTTAAGGCCATAAATTAAATGGAAGGAGATAACTCATCTTTCCCTTAGAGGGGCTGCTGGATTCAAACTACCAGAGAGGTGTGGTCTTTGTGTCAGTAGCACAATTCCCTACTCACTCAGCCACCAGAGCTCTTTATTTTTTTTTTATTTCAATGAAATTTACAGAGACTCTGGATTTCCATTCATTCATTGTTGCACTTTTCTCCCCTCCCAACCCTCCCCCCTAGTACATCACCCTCTTGGAAAAGTAAAAGAAAAATTCTTTCATTGTTTTACAATCCCTCCCCGAAGGTCCACTCCACTATACAGCAGCCTTTGCTCTGGACCCCTGTCATGACAAAAAGACCCAATAACATATCCTTCTTAAACAGTTTTTTCCCTCATCTGTTTCAATGCAGTGTACATTACTGAATCCATCTTTCTCAGTCTTCCCCCAATTCCAGGGTCAATCCTGTTTTACAACAGTGGCGCCATGCAGTATTTGTCCTTTTGTGACTGAGATACTTTGCTCAGCATAATGTCCTCCAGGGTCACCCATTTTGAATAATAATGCATGAGTTCCTTATTTTTCAATTCAGCATGGTATTTCATTGTGTGAATATACCACAGCTTCTCTATCCATTCGTTTGTTGATGGGCACTTAGGCTGTTTCCAACTCCTTGCTATTGTGAACAAAACCGCGATAAACATGGGTGTGCTTATATCTGCTTAGATGCCAGTTATGGTCTCTTTGGGGTATATTCTCAGTAGTGGAATTGCTGGGTCAAATGGTATCTCTATTTGCAACTTTTTTTGAGAAAGCACCACACTGCCTTCCACAATGGTTGCACCACAGAGCTCTTTAATAGGCATGTAAATATTTGAAATTTTTCAGAGACAAAAACACTTTGAAATAAAGTGGATCGATAATGAGACTGCATTGGAACAGATGAAAGAATTGTCTAATATGAATATATGATTAGGTATTATACATGCAACAACAGCCCAGAATAAGAGATATTAGAAGTCTATTATGACTCGATGGTACCTACCATCACTACTACCACATAATCTTAGATATCAGAGGAACTTTCAATTGTTAGTAAAAAAATGGAAACTTCAATTATGCATTCACTCAGTGCCTGCTCTATGTGAGATAACAGTATTAGGTCCTCAAACTACAATATAATATAGCTTTGCTCAGGCTTTAGAATTAACATTGCAACAGGAAAGAATGACTAAGCAACTCTCATATGCAGTATGCATAAATCAGCTTTGGTGGCCTAGTGGTAAGAAACTGCACTGCAATCCTAAAGGCATGTGGTCCAAATACACTAGCTGCTCGCAGGAAGCCAGACAATTTACTATCTCAGGAAACTGGCTAGAGGTCAACTATGGGTCAGTCGTGACTTGATGGCACACACAACAATATGCACTATGGAAAGGAAACCCCAAGGTAGTGTGTTTACATGAGGAAAGGTTTCAGTAAACTGGAAATAATGTCAATATTGTGAACAGAATGGTAAGATGGTAGGAGCCAAGAGCAGTGTTCACAGAATATCCAAAGGCCAGAATCAAGTGTAGCATTAGTCCCTGACTCACAGCAATCAATGCCTAGTCAAGATGCCCAGTACTTGGTCAATCCTAGGATCAATTGTGATTTGAAAAATCACATGTTTTCCATGGACCAAGTTATTTTCTACATAGACTGCAAGGCTTTTCTTCTTTAGTGCAGAGGCTGCAGGGGAATGTGTTCAGTATTGTAAAACCATGCAAGCCCTCAGGAACAGGATGTTATGGCTGTTCATTGGAGGAAATAGACCCCAGGTCTACATGGATAGTATGAATTTTGTGTCCCCAGAAATAGAATAGTAATTATACATTTAAACATATTGGTGTTGTTGCTATGTGCATCGAGTTGCTTGCGACTCATAGTGACCCTATGTACAACAGCCCTAAACTCTGCTCTATCCTGTGCCAATCGCACAGTCTCCCATACTACACCCATCCTAATTACCCCAGTCACTGAATCAATCCACCTCACAGAGGGCCTTCCCCTCCTGGCGCTGTCCCTACACCCTACCAAGCATGATGTAGCCTCTCCAAGGACCGGTCCCTCCTTACAACATGTCCAAAGTATCTTAGACGGAGCCTCAGAATTCTTGCCTCCAAGGAGCCACCCAGTTTGACCCTTTCCAGGACAAATCTGTTTGTTTTCTTAGCAGTCCATGGTACCCTCAATACTCTTCTCCAGCACCACAGCTCAAAGGCATCAATTCTCCTTCTATCCTCCTTGGTCATTGTCCAACTCTCTGATGCATAACAAGTGATTGCAAAGATCATGGTCTGTATTAGACGCACCTTAGTCTCCAGAGACACCCCATAACGCAGATTGTTGATAGATCTTCCACCAGTCTTGACCCCACATTCCTCCTCATAGAGCCCAGACTCCCGGATAATCTGTTCTGCATACAGGTTGAAAAGGTATGGAGACAGGACACATCTCTGGCATACACCCTTCCCAATTTTGAACCATGCAGTGTTTCCTTGCTCTGTTCTGACCACTGCCTCTTGGTCCAAGTATAAGTTTCACATTAGCACAATCAAGTGTTCTGGGATTCCCATACTTCTCAGAGTCTGTCACAGTTTGTTATGAGACACACAGTCAAACGCCTTTACATAGTCAATGAAACACAGATAGACATTCCACTGGTATTCCCTGCTTTCAGCTAAGATCCAGCTAACATTAGCTACAATATCCCTAGTACCATGACCCCTTCTAAACCCAGTCTGGACTTCTAGCAATTCTCTGCTGATGTGTTGTTCCTGTCGTTTTTGGATAATCTTCAGTAGAATCTTGCTTGCATGTGATTAATGATATTGTTCTATTTTATTCACTGTTAAACATTCACATGACTATAAAGCAACTGAAACCACCATGGTTTAGATCAGTGCACCTTGAGTCTTCAAACTGAAACTTTTGCTCTTTAGCATTTAGAAGAGGTTCTTGACAGATTTTCCCAATGCAATACATTTCTTGTTGCTACTATGTGTGTTGATTGTGAATGCAAGTAAAATGAAATCGCTGACAAAGCCAATCTTTTCTCTATTCTGATATTGCTTATTGGTGAGGTTTTTTGTTTTCTTGATGTTAAGAGGTAATCCATATTGAAGACTATAGTTCTTGATTTTCTTCAGTAATCGTTTCAGATCTTCTTCACTGTCTGCAAGCAAAGGTTATGACATTTGCGTAACACAGGTTGTTGATGAATCTATCCTGAAATCTGACTCCACATTCTGCTTCATATCATCTAGCTGCTTTAATAGTCTGTTTAGCATACAAACTGAATAAATGTAGAGAAAAGATACAACAACAATGACGTGTAACTGCCGATTTTAAACCGTGCAGTATTTCCTTGTTCAAACAAATGTTTCTGGGTCTACATATTTTTCTCTCATGAGCACAATTAAATGTTCTGGAATCTCATTCTTCTCATTGTTACCCATAATTCATTATGAATAGTCTAATGTCTTTGCAGAGTCAGTAAAACACAAGTGAAAAAAAATCTTTCTGGTATTCTCTGCTTTCAGTAAGATCCCTCTGGCATCAGCAATGGTATCTCTCATTCCACAGCTTCTTCTGACTCAAGCTTGAATATCTACTAAGTTCCCTGTCAATGCACTGTCCTAGCTGTGCAAAAAGCTGGTCAACCAAAGAATACACAGCATTTCTCAAGCAGAAAGAACTAATGAATAAATTCACACTTCAAGTGGTAATACTTACGGATCTATAGGCAAAATCTTGAATCATGCATCAAAGATGGAAGGAACACAGTAAGTGTATCAAAAAGAACTGACTGACACTGAATCAAGCACAAGACCAAGAACCAATATCAATGAAGAAGCCCAAACTGCACTGAAGGCACTGGCAAAAAATAAGGCCACTAGGAATTGTGCACTACCAACCAAAGCATTTCAACAGATGCAAGCCTAGACATGCTCACTAGCCAATGGCAAGAAATCTGCCAGACAGCTAGCTGAGGTAACTGACTGGAAGAGATCCTTATTCACATTAAAAAAAAAAAGTGATCTCCACACAGTGCGAAAATTTAAGCCACAATGCTTTAAAGAAACACTAAAAAAAAAAAAAGATCTGTATTTCTTAAAATGAAAAACAAAATGGCATATCATGGTAAACTTGATAATGACACAAAATGGGATCTGGTTTAACACTTTAAGCACCTTAATTTCAGATACTATCAATGGCTTTTCTTTCACTCACTGCTGACCCTTCAGCAGGTTTCTGAGGCTGTAAGTTGCAGAGGAGAGGACTGCTCACCTTTCTCCCATGGAGCTGTAGCTGGATCTGAACTGAGTGGCTTTTGGGTTAACAGGGCAACTGCCTAAGCACTACATCACCAGAATTCCCTTTTCTTTAGTTATAAGCTAAAATCTTCATTAAGAAACAAACAAAAAAATGGAATATATATGCTTTAAGAGTTTTAACTACTCTTAAAAATAAAGTAAGTCACTCACTGCTGTCAAGTCTGTCCTTACTCACACCAACAGGAGAAGTCCATCTTCTACTGGAATAGCTGGTAGATTTCAACCACTGGAGATGTACAGCCTTTGGGTTAGCTGCACAACTCTATATGGAGCATTCCACGATTGCTCCCGAAAGGACAATTGGATATATTCTGCACCATACATGAAAAGTCCCAAATCCAGTCTATAGAAACCAAATATTTTTGTCATTAAAGCAAAGAGACAAAACCCACTGGCTTTTACCTGTACTCTTTAATATTAAACCCTGCACAAAAAATATTTACCATTTCCTTCACTCTCTTGCAAGTTTTAACTATCAAGTGAAGATAGAACAGTTTTGACTCAGGAACACAGTAATTAACCACTTAGCAGCTAAGAGATTAGTTCCTTGAGAGAAACATGTGGCCTTTTTCTGTAAAGATTATAGCTTTAGAAACCCCATGGGGCAAGCCTACATATTTTTGTGACTGAAGCAGAGAGTACCAGAAGAATACCTAATTGCATTTGACTGTGTGGATCACAATAAATTGTGGCTAACCTTGAGGAAAATGGGAATCTCAGAACACTTGATCGTGCTTATACGAAACCTATACTTAGACCAAGAAGCAGTTTTCAGAACAGAGCAAGGAAACACTGTATGGTTTAACATCAGGAAAGGAGTCAGGGATGCATCCTGTCCCCATACCTTTTCAATCTGTATGCAGATCATTCAGGGAGCAGAGCTTTATGAAGAGTAATGCGGCATCAAGATTGGAGGAAGACTCATTAACAACCTATGATACACAGATGACACAACCTTGCTTGCCGAAACTGAAGAAGACCTAAAGCACTTGCTGCAAAAGTAGGTCAAGGACTGTACTCTTCAATATGGATTGAAGCGCAACATCAAGACGACAAAGATTCTCATCCCTGGGCCAACTACCAGCACCAAATTAGACAGAGAAGAGACTGAGGTTCTTAGCAATTACAGCTTGCTCGGATCCACAATCACCACTCTTGGCACCAGCAGTCAGGAAATCAAAAGATAAATTGCATTGGGAAAATCTGTTGTCATGGACCTCACCAGAGTGCTGAAGAGCAACAATGTCAGTCTAAGTACAAAGATGCACCTAATCCAGGCCATGGTCCCTCAACTATTTGTTATGCTACAGAAAGTTTGACAATGACTAAGGATGAGAGAAGAAGAATAGATGCCTTCGAGTTGTGGTGCTGGAGAAGAGTCTTGAACATATCATGGACTGCCAAGAAAACAAATAGGTCAGTCTTAGAGAGGGTGAAACCAAGTCTCTCCTTGAAGGCTAGGATTGTGAAGCTCTACCTTATTTACTTTGGGCATGTGGCCAGGAGAGACTGGTCCTTGGAAAAGGACATCATGCTCAGAAGGGTGGTTGGACAGCACAGGAGAGGGAGACTCAGGATGAGATGGATTGATACAGTAACTGGGGAGATGGGAGTTGGTGTGCCAGAATTAGTGAGACTGGCTAAGGACAGGGCAGGTTTAGAGGTAGACATAGGGTCGCTATAAATTGCAGGTGACTTGATGGCATATACCACCACCACCAACAATGGACATGCCACATACAGAAGACTAAAGCTCAAGTGTAAAATAACAACAAATCATAGCACAGTGTAATATATAATTTGAATAAAATATGGTACTCTGTCCTGGAGTGTCACTATGAGCTGGTGCCAACTCAATAGTAACAAGTTTTCAACATAAATTCCTCCAAAGTTAATAAATTACAATTAGTCATCAACTCTACGTAGACAATGAATCTGCTCATAACTCTGAACTATAAAAAAATATAGCCTTTAAGTAATTACTGGTCATCAACTAAAATCTTGAATTTTATTCTGACTTTACTGAAGAATCATTCAGTTTCTAATTCAAAGCAAGATTTCTGATGCATGCATTATCAATTTTTAGGGCTGGAAGAAACATGAAATCTCTAATATTTTAATCCTCTTATTTTACAAGGATGACACACTCAGGTCAAAGAGATAAAATTATTTACCCAAAGTAACCAAGCTGTCCAGCCCAACCTAAATGGTTTACCTCATAATTTTCACAGTCTATGCATTTATCAACCTCCTAGTTCTCACAGTCTATGCATTTATTACACCGTAATGATTTTGTTTCTGCTTTTTAAAAACAATGTTTTACTCGCCCATTAGAACAATTATTTGGCTCATTCATGGCCTACCACTATACACTGTGATAGGTGCTTTCCATATCTAAATGCCCATTAAAACGAATTTGACATTTTAGTAAACATGGCTTCAATCTGACTGGTAAAAAGTATAAATGACTTGCATATGTATATAAACCCGACCCTCAAATAGGGATTTAGCTGAACAAAAGTTTGTATGGACTTTGATTTACTCAGGAGCCCTGTGCTCAGTACAATACTAGGGGCAGACAAAATCCTCCACCCAATTCCAGTATTGTTAAACACAGCCAGGGCAATATTCCACACAGCTGTCAGATACCAAAAGGATTTAACAGTGTCATTTCAAAGTCAGCTCAACCAAACCACAAAGCAGCGCAGCAGATTCTCCAAGAAATCCTGTAACAATCAAGCTGCAGATGCCTGGCATAACATCACAGGGTTTAAGTCAACCGATAGGCTTGGTCATGTAAACTTATTAAAAGAAAATGAACGTGAGATGCTTCCAAACCAAAAGAAGTTTAAGAAGGCACTTGCATAGGCAAGAGAGAAATGCTATTTCATCAGTTCTTTAGGTTTCCTCAACCCATGGTCACAGTATTTGTTCAGGTCCTCTAACTAAAAGGAGGAGAACATGTTCCAAAAAAAGTGGTACGGCTGTTATTAAAAAGTTCTTATATTTACATGATAACGTATCATTCGTTAAGGATTCCTTTACTAGTTGATACAATACAGCTCATCTGCAAATAGTGCAATGTTCCAATCTGTTTGTTCATAGGGTCGCTAAGAGTCAGTCGTAGGCGATCTGAAGGCACCTAACTTCTGCAAATGTTATTCCTGAAACGACAACGTCAGTGATAAATGCTGTGTCACTAAAAAAAAAAAAACACATTTCATAAAACTGTCAAAGAACGCCGTTAACGCCTCGGGCTATGCATTCTCCATAAATGCAGCCAGATATCGGTATCCCTAAACCCAAGCGCTGTCACCCAGCAGTTTGACTGACGGAAGCCCCCTCACCAGCATAACCTGTCATGGAAAAGCTGCACCCGCAGTTTCACATCTATGGCCCAGGGCTGCTTCTCACCATTTCCAGGTGAGCACCAGGGCCTTCAGGGTGTCCGCTGCCCGGGGCCGGACTGGCCCTGCCCTCTGGAGTCTTCCGTTCATTGTTGCGCTTCAGGCCACTACTGTCACCCCGGCCCCCGGTCTCCCGGCGCCGCCGCTGCCGGCTCCACAGGTACACAGCACCCGCACCCAGCAGCAAGGGTGCCCCGACCGCCAGTGCCAGCTGCCATCGCGGTAGGCCTCCTGTGCCCGGGCCGGCAGTCCCACCGCCTCCGCCCACCCCGCTCCCGGATCCTGGTGCAGCAGCCGCGACCACCACCGCCTCCACTGGCTTAGAGGCGGCCATGACGAGTGTCCTCCGTCACTGCCTCCCTACCGGTCGCGGGCTCCAGAGTCACCAGGCAGCGTGCGAAGGAAGATGGGAAGGAAAGGAAGACAGGCAGTATGGGAGCGAGCACGTTAGCTAGCAAGAGCGGACGACAGGAAAGGGCCGGAGGTCACCGGAAGCCCAGGGCATGCCGGGCCAGACCTGGCCGTCCTTCTCCTCCCTTAAGAGTAAGGGGGGCGGGGGGGGAACTACTTCCGGGTTAAGGGAAGTAACTGGCTGGTAAGGAAAGGGCCGTCGTGAGAGCCCTTGCACTTGGGGAATCAGAATTACTTCTGGGACCGTTGATCTTGGATTCACCATCCACTGGGTCTCTCCGGTGTTTAGGAAACGGCAGAAAGTCTTTTTGCCTAGCACAGGGGAAGAGTGGTGTGTATCACAGAAGGCCTGTGATGCACAGGGGATGAAAATTGAGAAAACCCTGCAGCGGCACAATGAATGGGCGAGAGCGGCGGAACCTTATTGGCTGGCAGGACTTGTGGGTGGAGTGTGGGCCGAACTGTGTAGTTTATTGGGTACTTTTTGACTTTCCCCTTTTTTCGCGTTACCATCGTGTTGGCGGCTGTTTGATCTCAGGAGCAGTTCCGTTCCTGCGCGTGTCTAGGAAACCAACGGATTGGAATGGTTTTTAAAGGTGTGTGAGCAAAGAGCTCAGAGCCGAAGATAGTTCGCTTTATTGCAATTGTTATCTCCATCATAACCATTTTATATTGGAGGAATTTGAAGTTCTTTAAAGCGTTAAAGCAGATGCCAGAAATTCGACTGCGTAAAAACAGACAAATCTGGGTCGGCTCCAGTAGAAACAGCGTTGAAGCCTTTTCTGTCATTCACCATCTCACCAGTTAGGAAAATCATGGCTTTCCTCTTACCGGGTTTTCACACTGTAGATAAGAAATGCAACCCGGAATTCTGCCTGCTTTTGGCATTTCTGTATGCATGCATTCGTCATCAGATGAATATTTGCTAGACACCCCAGCCAGCCCACACCAGCTTCCAGAGCACCAGCACTATCCCAAGCGCTCTCCCCACCCCCCGCCCCGTACTTTCTTCTTCCTCTTCCTTCTCTCTCTCAAAATTTCATTTAAATTCATAGCTTTCAGAGATTTGGTTACTTTATCAAATAGCCCTTTTGGCAAAGTGGGTTAAACAATCGGCCACTGAAGGAAAGCTGATTTGAAACCCACCAGCCACTAATCAGCAGTTCTACCCAGACCTTTAGAGTCGCTGTGGGTCTTATAACTCACTTTTAGATTTTAATTTTTCAATTAAGCTACATTGTTCTCTGGCCTACCTACTAAGTAACAACTGTAACTGCACTGAAAGTCTAAAGGAAAAGTTGAAGGTGCTTATTAACTCAACGGAGACTCAGAAGAAAGACCTGACAATGTATTTTTTTTTTAAATGACAAATGAAAATGGCTCTGATTTTCTGACATTCTTGGGGTTGTCAGGAGTCATAGTTGGCTAGATCGCAAATGATGATGGTGGAAACTGAAACTTAGATTACATTGTTGTTGATGATTACCATCGACTCAGCGACCTTATGAACAAAAGACCTGAAGCCTTTCTATAACTATTGTTTCTCCAAGTTTATAGAGTTTCGAGTGGCATGTTGTTTAGGAAGTGGATGTCACTCCTGCTTCCAGATGAGGAGTATTAAGGTATTTAATCCAAGGGTTGAAGACAAACCAGAGGGGCAGCCTCATGACTACTGGAAGCTAAATGAAATTGAGCACAATTCTGTTAAAAGTGATGAAATATTTCAGGAATGGCTGGTGGTGATGATTAAACAATATATAACATGATGGTAAATATATGAAGAATATTGAAATGGTAAATAACATGTCACGTGCATTTACAATAACAAACAATGCAGATGAGTTGTGGTGCTGGAGAAAAGAATTGAACATAAACTGATCTGTCCTGGAAAGGGCAAAACCAGAGTGCTACTTGGAGGCAAGCTCCATTTCACTTATTTTGGGCATGTTGCCAAGAGGGGCCAGTCTTTGGAGAAAGACAACATGCTTGGAAGGGTGGAGGAACAACGCAGGAGGGGAAACCTTTGGATGAAATAGATTGACACAGTAACTGTGGCAATGGGGTCATGGTGTGTCAGAGATGGTGAGGTTGGCTCAGGATAGGCCAAGTTTCAGAGTCATGGTTCATAGGGTCACTATGACCTATGTTGTTGTTATATGCTGTTGAGTTGATGATGAATCAGTTCTAACATTTCTAAATTATTCGAATTTTACTCGTATGGAAGTTCAGTTTTCCTCAAGTCTGTTAACGGCAAAAGATTACATGGAGTAATTTCTTAGTAATAGTGATTCTTTACCAGTTGAGTTTCATTTTTTTGCTATAGTACCAATCTGTTTCCTCTGAAAAAGTTGTTTTGTTATTTAAATGTAGATCCCTCCCCACTTGGTAGGCTAACAGACTTTAATAGAAAACGTTTTCTATGTCTTTGTGACTTCAGAGGTAGATTAGGTAGAAAGTCCACGGGACAAAAATGTGGAAAATCTAAGTTCTTATTCTACATTTTTAACACCATTGAGTGTATGTGATGTGGGCACCTCTAATTGATGTGAAAACTGGATTGTTGTTATTATGTGAAGTTGAGTCACCTGTGACTCCTATGACCCTTTATACAACAGCTCTGATGCCTGCTCTATCCTAAGACAGCCTCAATGACTTTGACACACCTCTACCCCCATTGCCCTATTTACTATATCAATCCAGGATCTTCCTCTCCTGCACTCTCCCTCTCCATCCTTCCAAGCATGATGTCCTTCTCAAAGGATCAGTCCTTCTTGGCCACATGCCCAAAGAATGTAAGATGGAGTTTCAAATATCCTAGCCTCCAAGAAGAAACTTGATTTCATCCTCTCCAAGACAGAACTATTTGTCTTCTTGGTGGTCCATGGTATGTTCAAAATTCTTTTTTTAGCACCACAACTCAAAGTGGATTAGATGATTTCTAAGGCTTCTTTCCATTTTAAAATGGTATTATTTTATCCCTTCAATTGCTATTGCAATATGAGAGGCTTTGCAACAGTAAGGTTGGTAGATGACTGTGAGAGGGTCAGTTATGGGTCATTTCTGACTCAACAAAAAACACAACAAAAACAACCCATGCCTAAGACAATCATATTGGATAACAACTCAAGGTCTTCTATTATAGAAATCCTTAAGATTCCATCTTCACTGTTTACATTCTCTGCATTGATGTCAAAAGCTTCCTAAATCCACAAACATGCTCTATCAAACACACACACACACACACACACACACACACACACTCTCTCTCTCTCTCTTTTGGGTTTCCATTTTCCTTCATGAGGCTTGGGGACTGCCATCTCCCTC
The DNA here is from genome assembly GCF_000299155.1 of Elephantulus edwardii. Classification (NCBI taxonomy): domain Eukaryota; kingdom Metazoa; phylum Chordata; class Mammalia; order Macroscelidea; family Macroscelididae; genus Elephantulus; species Elephantulus edwardii. Next base: position 13,810,678 of record NW_006399835.1, on the reverse strand, counting down.
CACTCTGGAAGTCAGCCGGCTATCGGGTAAGATGGCTGGCGTCTCCATGGCAGCTCCTCTTGGTGGCAGTAAGGCAAAGGAAGTTTCTGGGGTCTTTCACACTGTCCTAATTTTGACCTTTAAAGGCAGATGGGCGGCCCTGACCCTTAGAGTAAGGGTAAATAAGGGTGGGGTTCAGCCTGCGGAACCTGCTCCAGGCCCTAGCTTAAAATCCTATCAGGCCCTCGGTTGCTGCAGCTTTTAATTGTTTTTGGTGAAACATTCTCCTAGGTCCTGTAACCCTGGTATGTCCTCTTGCTGTACAGAGGTAACTCATGGTTGCTGTGAAGCCGAACACTGTGACACTGATGAGTCAAATGCGAGAATGGTCACCCATGGTGGACAGTGTTTGGTGGAGCTCCAGTATTAAAACAAGCTTGGAAGCAGGAGTGGTATCCACTTCTATAGTAGCTTGCCTCTGGAAACCCTTTGAACCTGGAGAGAGGAAGAAAGTTATACAGGTGTCCAGGACTTTCGTTCATAGGGTCGCTATGAGTCATCTGCGACTTGATGGCACTTAACAACAACAAAAACAACAGTGGCCTAATAGTTAGGAATTGTACTGCCAATGTAAAGGCACACAGTTCAAATCTACTAACTGCTCCATGGGAAAAAGAGAGATAATCTACTCTTCCGCAATTTAATGTCTCAGGAAAACTCATTTGCAGCGTCAGCTATGGGTCGGTTTTGACTCGATGTACAAAACAACTATGCCTTCTTCATTGAAAAAATTATTGAAGAGAAATAATCTCCATATGCATCTGTTTATCACGTATTTCACCCTCAAATATCTTGAAAGAAAGTTTTAAAAATTATTATTCAGAAAGTACTTTTGGTGTTGGCTTCCATATTGGACTGTACAGGAATATAGCTTGTCCAATATTACAGAAAATTGCCATCAAGTGCACTAGGACTCATAGTGAACAAATAGGCACCTCGATCTATGCTGCCTGAGCTATCCTCATGCTCTCCACCATGAGGAGTTCATTGTTAAAGTGATTTTGTCAATCCATCTTGCTGCGGGTCTTCCTGTCTTTCCCTGACCCACTTGCTACCTTTTTTAAAAATTTTTAAATTATTATTAATTTTAATGAAAGATTATAGAGACTGAGGATTTCCATTCATTCACTGTTGTACTTTTCTCCCTGCCTCCCCTCCCCCCAATTCATTCTTCAAAGAGAAAAGTCAACAGTGAATGAATGGAAATCCTCAGTCTCTATAATCTTTCATTAAAATTAATAAAATTTTAGAAAAGGTAGCAAGTGGGTCAGTGAAAGACAGGAAGACCCGCAACACTTTGAAAAGTAAAAGGAAAACCCTCCATTGTTATGCAATCCCTCCGCCAAGTCCACTTCACTATGCACCCTTCATTCTGGACTCCTGTCATGACAGTAATACCTAATCACATATCCCTTTTAAACAGTTTTCTCCTTCATCTGTTTCAATGCAGTATACATTATTGAACCCATCTTTCTCAGTTTCCCTCCAACCCTGAGGTCAGTCCTGTTTTACAACAGTGGCACCATGCATGCAGTATTTGTCCTTTTGTGGCTGAGATATTTCACTCAGCATAATGTTCTCCAGGGTCACCCATTTTGAATAATATTGCCTGAGTTCCTTGTTTTCAATGCAGCGTAGTATTCCACTGTGTGAATATACCACAGCTTCTCTATCCATTTGTTTGTTGATGGGTGCTTAGGTTGTTTCCAACTCCTCACTATAAAAAAAGCTGCGATAAACATGGGTGTGCATATATCTGCTTGGGTGGCAGTTATGGTCTCTTTGGGGTATATTCTCAGTAGTGGAATTTCTGGGTCAAATGGTATCTCTATTTGCAACTTTGTGAGAAAAAGCCACACCACCTTCCACAGTGGTTACACCATTTTACATTTCCACCAACAATGAATAAGGGTTCCAGTTTCCGCACAACCTCTCCAACATTTGTTATTTGCTGTTCTGTAAAATTTTGCTCATCTGACTCGGGTGAGATGATATCTCATAGTTGTCTGTTTTGCTAAACTGCTTGGAACCATTAGCCACACTTTCCATGTTTCCCTGGCTTTCAGGAGATAGGATTCTCCTGGTTCTTTACCTCTTTGAGCAACCAGTGCTGTTCAACAGAACTTTTACATGTGGCTTTTGGGATTTGACATACAGCTAGGGCACCTGGTAATTAAACTTTAAATTGTATTTCTTTTTCAAATAAATGATAAGAAGTTGCCCTGCCAACTCAAAGATGTGGTTCAAGTCCACTAGCTGCTTCTTGGTAGAAATATAGACACTCTCCTGTGTGATTAACTGCCTCAAAAAACCTGCTGGAGGGTCACTTATGCTTCAGTTCCAACTTGATCGACAACACACAACAAAAACAACATGTGGCTAAGGCTATCATGTTGTGTAACACAGCTCTAACTTTTCCTGCAGTTATAGAATTATGTAAGAATCATTTTTCATTGTCTACATTCTCTGCATTAGCAACCAAAAAAAATTCCATTGCTTTAAAAGACATTTTTCTGTAGATAATTTCAATGTATGTCTTGGTAGGATCTCTCTCTGAACTCCCAGTCCTATATTTCCAACTACAGGTGAGCAACTTTGCTTTGATCCCTCATTTAGTAAAAAAAAAAAAAAACAAACACTGCACAAGAGTCTTGAACATACCGTGGACCACCAAGAAAACAAATAAGTCTGTTTTGGAGAGGCTGAAACCAAGTTTCTTCTTGGAGACTAGGATTTTTGAAGCTCCATCTCACATTCTTTGGGCATGTGGCCAGGAGGGACTGGTCTTTGGAGAAGGACATCCATCATACTTGGAAGGGTGGAGGGACAGCATAGGCAAGGAAGATTCCAAATGCGATGGATTGTTATAGTAACTGGTACAGTGGGAGTAGGTGTGTTGGTGTCAGTGAGACTGGCTTAGGACAAGGCAGGCTTCAAAACTGCTGTTTATAGGGTCCCTATGAGTCACAGGCAACTTGATGTAACATAACAACAACAAGAAGACTGTACAGGCAACTTGATGTAACATAACAACAACAAGAAGACTGTACAGTGTTGTGAGTGATAAATATTATCCATACACATACATGGAAGATTTGTCAATATGACTATTATTCAAATGTACACATCAACAGCTAAAGTCAAAGAGAAGGAAATTAAAGATTTATACCAAACCTTTTACTCTGAAATTGACCAAACATGAAATTAAGGTGTGTTAATGATAATTGGTGAATGGCATACAAAAGTTGGAAGCAATGAAGAAGGAATGATAGTTAGAAATTATAGACTTGGGCAATGAGGCCAGAAATAGAGGGATTAATTTTTTATGGTCAATGATTTATTCATCAAAAACACCTTAAAAACAGCAACAATAACAACACACAAATGATGACTTTACACATGGACTTCACCTGCTGGAATACATAAAAATCAGATTGACTAAATCTGTAGAAGGGATCATTGGAGCAGTTCAATATCAGCAGTCAAAACCAGGCCACGTGGAAAAGATCATTAATTGCTCATGTGCAAGTTCAAAATGAGGCTGACAAAAATGAAAACAAGTCCACGAGAACCAAAATATGGTCTTGAGTCTATCCTACTTGAATTTAAAAATCATATTAAGAGTAGTTTGAAGCATTGCACACCAGTAATCGAAGGCCAGATAAATTACATCAAGGATATCATCTATGAAGAGAGCAAAGACAGAGGACAACTGCCTATCTGATTAATTGGGGATGATCCATATTTGTTCCCAATCCCAAGAAAGGTGATCCAGCAGAATGTGGAAATTAGTGAACAATATCATTAATATAATGTATGAGATTCTACTGAAGATTATTTAAAAAATGGTTAAAATAACACAGAGACAAAGAACTGCCAGATGTTCAAGCTGAATTTAGAAGAGGCTGTTGTACCAAGGCTGTCACTGCTAAAGTTAGACAAATCCTGGCTGAAAGCAGAGAATACCTGAAGAATGTCTATTTGTGCTTTACTGACTATGCAAAGATTTTTTTATAAATAAAAATTTTATTTTATACTGATTTACTTACAAAGTTCATATACATTGTTTTTCACACCAGATCTTTTCTATTTCCTTTACTCATCACCCCCTCCACCCATCAAATTGTGCATCCCTGTGATTAACCATCTCATCCCATCCTTCTGCTCCTCCTCTTTTCCCCTTGGATCCTCATACATGTTCTATAATAATGGTCTAATACAGTATTTGTCCTTATGGAACTGAGTTAGTTCACTTATATGCAAAGATTTTTTACTATGTGGATCATAACAAATGATGGCTAATATTGGGAAGGATAGAAATCCCAGAACACTTATTTTTTCCTCATGGAAATCTTTACCTAGATTAACAGAGCAAGTGTGCACTGCAGGATTCAAAATCTGTATGCTGAGAATACGACATCAGAATTGAAGGAAGACACATCGATAATTTTTTTATGCAGATGACACGACCTTGTGTGCTGAAAGTGAGGAAGACTTGAGACATTTGTTGCAGAAGATCACAAACTACAGCTTTCAATATGGATTGTAACTCACAGCATCATGAAAACAAAAATTCTTACCACTGGACTGATAGGCAACATGACGATAAATGGAGAAAAGATTGAAACTGTCAACCACTTCATATTACTTGGATCCACATTCAATGCATTTTATACCAGTAATCAGAAGATCAGGAGGCATCTTGCACTGGGAGAGTTTGCAGTCAGAGACCTCTACAAATTATTGAGGAGCAATGATGCTAGTTTGAGGACTAAGGTGTGCCTGATCTAGGCTATAATCTCTTCAGTCACTTTGCTATGCATCTGAGAGCTAGACAATAAGAATGATAGGAGGAAAAATTGATGGTTTTGAACTATGGTGTTGGAGAAGGCTACTGAATATCCCATAGACTGTCAAAAGAATGAACAGTTATGTCTTGGAGAAGGTGTAACCAAAGTGCTTCTGGGAGGCAAAAATGATAAATCTTCATCTTACTTTGGGCATGTTGCTTGGAGAGGGACATACAACTTGGAAAGGTCAAGGGATCGTGAAAAAGAGGAAGAATCTCAACAAGATGGATTGACACAATGACTGTAGCAGTGGGCTTTAGTTTGTCAGAGATTGAGAGATTGGCATAGGATAGGACAGGATTCAGATCTGTTGTTCATAGGGTCACTATGAGTCATAGTCTACTTAACAGCAGCTAAAAATGAAAACCAATAAAGAATTCAAGAAACACTAGAGAACATGAATGCATGTAGAGAACATTATGCTAAGGGAAATAAGTCAGCCACTGAAATGTACAAAAAGAATGAAATACAAATGTACTGTAATATCATTGCTATAGAAAGCTAAGGAAAGGTTTACACACAAATACAGTCATTCTTAAATTATTACCAGGGAGACAGTGGGGAATAAAAATCAGTAAATTGATAAAAGCTACATATTAAAGTGTGTGAAGGGAAAGAGAATACTCAATAAAGAAATGATCAGCACAGAATCACTAAAGAAAGGGAGATATAGATAATGGCAATCAGAATTACAGGGAAGAAGTGGGGAAAGTGTGATTACATTGTACATATTGAAACGAATGTTATAGAAAGAAAAGTATGATTGAAAAGAAAACAATGAAACATTTCCTTTGTAAATTTTTAATCAAGTTACCAAAAAAAAAATTAGAAAAGAAAGTTCTAAAATGAAATACAAGTAAACTGTAAAAAATACCCCTAACAATCAAAAAACAAGGTTAGAGAGTTAAAGAAAAAACAAACAAACGCAAAAACCACAACAACCCGAGTTACAAAAGGAATGAGAATCAAGATAGGAAGGTGAAAAAGAAAAGGTGAAAAGTTGAATATACTGTAAAGGGAAAGTTAGGAAGATACAAAGAAGACAAAAAAGTGGATGAAGAAATTAAAGCAAAGAAAATATACAAGAAAGTAATAAAAAACCCACTATTATTTGAATGGTAAAAGAACATAAAAAAATGAGATAGAAAAAAAGAAGAACCTTGGACAGGAGCTGACTGGGTTCCTGGTTGGTGTTCTTGCTACTTCTAGGGTTAATAGAAGTAAGAAGTCTCGCCAGGGTCTTGCCAGAAGCTGATCTTGCCAGCTCAGAATTTTCTGACTGAGTTGGGATGCCCACTCAGGTCAGAATTTCTGCTTGTCTGAGAGGTAGCTGGGCCATGATGTGAGCTGAACCATGGATGATCCTTTTCTGGTCTATGATGCTACGTAGATTGGTTATTCAAGGTGACTTTCATAGCCATTGGCTTTGACTCTTATCACTTGTCAGAGTGGGGCTATGCTAATTCTATGAAAGAGGTAACAGCACCGTAAGAATGAGAATGCATAGGGTAGATTATTAACCAGGGCTGCTTTTATTTTAGAGCTGCTTCGACCCAGAAGTCAGGCCTTTTTCTATCACACACTCCCATTGGGCTTATGTGAAGCACCAGCATCTACGATCCAGCAGAGACTTCACTGTGACCTTAATAGCCACATCTGGAACATTATCCCATTGTACGCTTCAACACCCACCCAGGAGCACATCCTGTTAAATTAATGCAAATTCAGCTGCATCTGGTAATATGATATTCATATTCCTGATTTGCTATTAAAGTACAACACTTATCTGTCAGTCTGTTGTACTGGGGGAATTCATTGTTCTAATTAGTACAAATAGTACTTGACTGTCAGTTTACTGAAGTATTTTGTGGGTTGCTGTGATGCCAAAAGCTATGCCACTTGTGTGTCAAATACCACAATGGTCACTCATGATGGACAGGTGTTAGTGAAACTTCCAGATGAAGATAGACTAGGGAGCAAGATTGGCCATCCACTTAAAAAAAAAAATGTTTAACATTTTACCTTTATTTAAGCCAAACATGAAGATGCAAACTTTGAGAGAATAAACTAAACTCTTGAGATAGACTGTTAATTCATTGTCCTGTGGTCAGAAATGGTGGCCAATGACTATAATATATTTTGGGATGGTGAAAGGCAATGTGTATAATGCTATACTTATCAAATTGTATGCATGGCGAATAACAGTCTGTGTAGTGTTAGCATATGTTTCTCCAAGTAGATTACTTTTGAAGAGTCATTTTCGTTGTCAAATAAGATAAGAAATTACAGCTTCAATTGAGTTACATACGCTTTTCTCTCTAAGTGTGATATTTCCCAAACAGGTAACAATTAAGCCTTTATTTATTTGCTACCATTAATTTCACATGCAAGCAAGATTCTACTGAAGATTATCCAAAAATGACAGGAACAACACATCAGCAGAGAACTGCCAGAAGTCCAGGCTGGTTCAGAAGGGCTCGTGGTACTAGGGATATTGTAGCTGATGTTAGGTGGATCTTAGCTGAAAGCAGAGAATACCAGAGGAATGTCTATCTGTGCTTCATTGACTATGCAAAGGCGTTTGGCTGTGTAGAACATAACAAACTGTGGCTGACTCTGAGAAGAATGGGAATCCTAGAACACTTGATCGTTCTAATGCGAAACTTATACTTGGACCGGGAGGCAGTCGTCAGAACAGAGCAAGGGAACACGGCATGGTTCAAAATTGGGAAGGGCGTACGCCAGGGATGCGTCCTGTCTCCATACCTTTTCAACATGTATGCAGAGCAGATTATCTGGGAGGCTAGGCTCTATGAGGAGAAGCGTGGCGTTAGGATTGGTGGAAGATCTATCAACAATCTGTGTTATGCAGATGACACAACCCTGCCTGCTGAAACTGAGGAGGACCTGAAGTGCTTGCTGCAGAGGGTCAAGGACTGCAGCCTCCAATATGGATTGAGGCTTAATATCAAGAAGACAAAGATTCTCACCACTGGACCATTTGGCAGCATCAGGATGGATGGTGAAGAGATTGAGATTGTTTACAGCTTTGGTTTGCTTGGCTCCACAGTCAACACTCTCAGCACCAGTAGCCAGGAAATGAAAAGATGTATTGCCATGGGAAAGTCTGCTGTTAGGGACTTTTCCAAAGTACTGAAGAGCAATGGTGTCTCTCTGGAGACTAAGGTGTGTCTGATAAAGGCCATGGTCTTTGCAATCACTTGTTATGCATCAGATAGTTGGACAATGACTAGAGAGGATAGAAGGAGAATTGATGCCTTTGAGCTGTGGTGCTGGAGAAGAGTATTGAGGGTACAAGGGACTGCTAGGAAAACATTCATCCCGGAAAGGGTCAAATCGGGTGGCTCCTTGGAGGCAAGGATTCTAAGGCTCCGTCTAACATACTTTGGACATGTTGTGAGGAGAAACCGGTCCTTGGAGAGGGACATCATGCGTGGTAGGGTGGAGGGACAGTGCAGGAGGGGAAGGCCCTCTATGAGGTGGATTGATTCAGTGACTGGGGTAATTGGGATGGGTGTATTGGAGACGGTGCATTGGCACAGGACAGAGCAGAGTTTAGGGCTGTTGCACACAGTGTCGATATGTCTTGCAAGCAACTTGACGGTACATAACAACAACAGCAACAACAATCCACTTTTTAAATAGCAATCCTCTGAAAACCCTGTGAATAATAAAGGACCATGGACAGTTATAGTATTAGATGTAGAGCCCAGATTCAAAGTCAAACAAAATGAAAAGAAAGAGCCGCAAACATCCATTAGTAGTTGGAATAGGAAATGTACAAAATATGAATCCTGGCAAACTAGACGTTATGACAGATGAAATGGAATGCATGAATGTCAACACTGTAGGCATTAGTGAGATGATGAGAGGGACTATCTTTTACCGTTTTGAATCAGACCATCACATGGTATATTATGTCAGAAATGAAAACGAAAGACGAATGATGTTGCATTCACAGTTAAAAGACAATTTCAAGTTCAATTCTCAAGTACAATGTTGTGAGTGATAGGATTTTATCCATACACATACATGGGAGATCTGTCAATACGACTATTAGTGAAATAAAGCCAAAGAGGAGGAAATGGAAGATTACTATGAAACCTTGTAATCTGAAATGGACCAAACATGCAATCAAGATGCATCAATGATCATTGGTGGTGATTGGAATGCAAAAGTTGGAAACAATGAAGAAGGAAGTGTAGTCATCAAGTACAGACTTGGTGACAGAAACAAGGCCAGAAATGGAATGGTCTAATTTTATATGTTCAATGATTTATTCATCATGTTGTTGTTGTTGTTATGTGCCATTGAGTCATTTGCGACTCATAGCGACCCTCTGCACAACAGCCCTAAACCCTGCTCTATCCTGTGCCAACCGCACTGCCTCTGACACACCCATCCCGATTACCCCAGTCACCGAATCAATCCATCTCATAGAGGGTCTTCCCCT
>NW_006399835.1:13794020-13799575 GCF_000299155.1 Elephantulus edwardii | reverse complement strand
AACTTATCTGGTCTTCGCTCATTAGTGTTCAAGGCCTCAAACCTGTTCCTGAGATGATTCTGAAATTCAGGTGGGATGAAATCAAAGTCATATTTTGGATTGTGGAACAGAGCACCAATTACTCATATGCAAGTCCAAGCTGAAGCTGAGGAAAATTAAACCAAATCCACAGGAGCCAAAATATGACTTTGATTTTATCCCACCTGAATTTCACAAAATGAATACGGATGACAAAATAATTTATGCCTTTGAGTTGTGGTGTTGGAGAAGAGCAGTGAATATCTCATGGACTTCCAAAAGAACAAAAGGTTTATCTTTCAAAAAAGGTACAGTCGGAGTGCCCCTCAGAGACAAGGATGGCAAAACTTCGTCTCTCATTAGGACATGTTGCTAGATGAGGCTATTCCTTGGAAAAGGATATTATGCTTGGAAGGGTGGGTGGTCAGTGAAAGGAAGGGAGACCGCCAATGAGATGAATTGACATGGTGATGGCAGCAATGGTCTAAAGTTTATCAAAGATGGCGAGGCTGGCACAGGATTGGACAAGACTCAGGTCTGTTGTTCATAGCCTTGCTATTGAGTCATACTTGACTCCTAACAGCAACAGTAGCAACAACATCAAGGAAGAAAAAGCAGAGAGTGCTATACTTGAAATTTAAGGCCAGAAGTCCCTGCAGTGAGATAGTGACGGATTAAAATCGAGACTGAACTAGACCAGCAGCCAAGGTGGTTGAGAACAAGACATGGGTGGGAGATAGAACTCACCTAGGACTGCTACCTTAAGGAGTCAGAGCTAAAGGCCTTTGTCTAAGCTTACTGGAAGACTTGTGGAGAGGAGAAGCAGAAATGACAGGGCTAAAAGAGGTATCTAACGCTTACCCAAAACCTCAAGACTACGGATCAGAGGGGCCTCTGAGCATAACTGAGAATCTGTGCTGACTGAAGAATGTTTCCTGTTTCCAACCTGAATTGTAATCTGTTACTTCCATCATAAACTCCGTAATTGTAAATGTGGTCTTTGAATTCTGTCTGTATGGCCACTGCAACAGATTAGCAGACTGTTATAAAGCAGTAAGAGCCCTGGGACAGATGGTTGCTGATTCAATTGGGTGCAGTAACTTGGGGGTATGTCTGATCTCATAGGAATCAGTTTTGTGTTATGAAGGCTGTTGATGGGGACCTTATGAAGTTCCTGAAGGTCAGAAAAGCTGCTCCCAGATATGCTAAGTGTACAGTTTTTACAAGAGTGTCAAGAGATGAGGTATCCAGTCTGTGTTGGAGTTTCTTTTGGTCTAGAATAGTCCACCTGTCAAGGGATGTTGTCTTTGCTAGCCCAAGGGATGGCTGCAGCCAGCATACCAGAGATGGCTAATGTGAAAATATAGTCAATGCTAATGTGGGATGCCCAAGGAGAGCACAATATGGCTTTGGCATATCTTGGGCAAGATAGCAACAAGAATGCCCAGTGAGTGGCAAGGATCCTAGTCAGAGGTAGCACCCCAACCAATCCAGGGGCTGGTGCAGTTCAAACGTAGTGGTGAACTATGTCTACAGGAGGGAGTCTGGGAATGTAGAGCTGCGTACGTATTCCCAGGGCCAGATATAAACTAGAACATGCCTGACTTGAGAGGGAGCAAGGACCAGGCCAGGAGAACACTGTGGTGGGTGGTGGGGAGGCACTCCCTGATCCTCAGGAGAGCACAGGTAACAAGAGGAGGGGAAGATCACATCTTCCCTCTCATCAGCAGGTCTCTGCTATGGTGCATTCTACTACAGTCTGGTTTCCATGCCAACCAGGCAACTGTTCAAAATGACCACACAGTTTACAGTTCTGTGCTGCATCTGTCTCCTTATTGGATTTTTTTCATTTGGTTTCTTCCTTCAATTGATGTTTGATTTACTTAATCTTTTCTTTTTAAACTCAAAGTTCCAGAATTCTCATCCATGTCTGTTATCTTTATTTTCCAGTGTATTAGTTGAAGAGGATCTGTGCTCTGCCATTTGTCTAATCCTTCATCTTACCCGGAAGTCTCTGTACTACTACTTTTCTGTTGCTCATTTTAACGAATGTGAGCATTATTAGAAGATATAACTCTTTTGATGTTAATCTTTGTAAATTATGTATTACCAATTTTAACATTGGATGTAATTGCATAAAAAGCTTGCATCTCAATCCTTGAAAGTCTAGTATTAAATGGAAAAACTTCCAAAATAAAAGAAGATATAACTCTTTCCTCTCCGAAGAATTTTCATCCTACATAGGTTCTGGCTTTTGCAAATGTTATTTTATATATAATATACAGAATATTACAGTATAATACAGTACCTGTAATCCTGAATGTCAGAGAGAAATAATGTTTTCCCTTTTTGTAGTGCACCCAAGACCAATTTATAGTTCCTCCTACAATTACTGTGTTGTCGTAATTATGATTCTCCTGTGTGCTATCATACTCAATTCTCAGTCCCTAGGGAATGGGGATCATGCTCTAGCCATCTTTTACCCTGCATTCCTTACAGTGCTGGGATTAAGGTGGTTTTTGTTGAATGCCTTATTTGCTCAACCTAATTCCTGAAACACGTTGTTTTTGCTATGCGCCGTTGAATCATCTGCCACTTATAGCAACAATAGCTTTGAGCCCTGCCCTATCTTGAGTCTCTAACATACCTACCCTTATTGTTCCACTTACAGTGTCAATCCATCTTCTCCAGGGTGTTTCTTACCTGTACTATCCCTCCACCCTTCCAAGCATGATGTCCTTCTCTAAGGATTAGTTCATCCTGGCAACATGCCCACAGTATGTGAGATGGAACTTTGAAATCATAGTGCTAAATAAAGAGTTGATGAAATGTTTGTTGAATACGTTCCTGCCTGTGGCTTTGTATCTGTTATGTAGTATTGCCTGCATGAATATGTTAGTACTACATTTGCTGTTCAACACCAGTGGTATCAACTGGAAGACCAACTCAACTGCCACTGGTGCCGGAACTGTGAGTGCTGCTACTGGACGTAGTCAGCTTCCATAACTACCACCATCATAACCACTGGTCCAAAGTCTAAAGCATGCCGTAGTCCCCGCTGCCACATCCTTTATTGTGACTGCTTACAGTGGGACCTATTTGGTTTATAATCAGTTTCTCACCTTGTATAGAGAAGTACACAATTATTGTTACTGTTATGTACCATCGAGTTGGAGCTGACCCATAGTTAACCCTCCAATGGGTTTTCAGAGGCAGTTAATCGCACAGGAGAAATGAATCCATCTTTATCTCTCAGAGCAGCTGGCAGATTCAAATCATGTGCCTTTGGGTTGACAGGGCAATTCCTTACCACTAGGCCACAGGAGTATAATTGCAGCTGTCAGCTGGATCCTGGCTGAAAGCAGAAAATACCAGAAGAATGTCTATCTGTGATTTATTGACTATGCCAAGGCATTTGACTGTAGGGATCACAACAAACTATGGCTAACATTGGAAAAAAATGGGGATCCCAGAACATTTAATTGGCTCATGCAAAATCTATACTTAGATCAAGAAACTATTGTTGGAGTGGAGCTAGGGAGCACTGCATGGTTTAAAATCAGAAAGAATGTACATCAGAGCTATTTCCTTTTCCAAACCTATGGTTTGCTCAGTTTGTATGCTGAGCAAATAATTCATGAAGATGGACTCTATGAAGAATATCTGGCATCAAGAGTGAAGAAAGAATCATCAACAACCTGCATTATGCAGAAGGTACAAGTTTGCTTGCTGAAAGTGAGGAGGACCTGAAACATTTTCTGCAAAAGATCAAAGACTACAGTCTAGAGCTCAATATTAACAAAAGGCCTTACCACCAGGCTAGTAGGGAACATCATGATAGATGGAGAAAGGATTGAAATTGTCCATGATATTATTTTGCTTAGACCCACAGTCAACACTTTTGGTACCAGCAATCAGAAGATCAGGAAACATATTGCGTTGAGCAAGTCTGATGTTGGGGACTGCTCCAAAATACTGAAGAGCAATTATATCTGTTTGAATACTAAGGTGATTCAGGCCATGGCCTTTTTAATAATTTGCTGTGGTTCTGAGATCTAGACAATGAATAAGGATGACAGAAGAAGAATTGATGTCTTTGAGTTGTGGTGTTGGAGAAGAATATTCCATGGACTGCCGAAAGAACAGGTATATCTTGGAAAAGCTATAACCAGATATGTAAATAGGTGTTTCCACTCCTTGGGAACTAGAATGGTGAAGCTTTATCTCTCATAGTTTGTACATGCTGCTAGGAGATGCTAGTCCTTGGAAAGGGATATCATGCTTAGAAGGGTGGAAGGTCAGTGAAAAAGAAGATACTCAACGAGGTGGATTGACATGATGACTGCAGTAGTGGACACAAATGTATCAAAGATTATGAGGATGGCACAGGATAAGATTCATATCTATCATTTATAGGGTGACTATGAGTTGTACTCAACTCAGTGACACACAACAACAACAATAATAAGCCACAAAATATAGAAAGGTCTATTTCCTTTGAGACTTCATATTGTTACCTTCTCCAACCTATCTCCTGATTTTTTTTTTTTACTTCATTCAACTTTCATCAAAACAGCAACTGAGTGGGTAGTACTACTTTGCTCCTCAGGAGAAATGTCACTCTCTGATTTAATCATGTGGCTGCTCCTTTTTGCTGTCAGGAGGATCCTCTGCACTTGTCTTCAGGGAGAAATCTACAGAACACCTCCTTCTCTGTTAGCTGTGACTGATAGCTCCTGGGCACACTCTCTGCATTCATTTGCCACCTTTCTGCCCACACACAGCTCTATAAGATCTTTTCATCCTCATTACCTTAGTGCATTGCCACCCACCAGAGCTTGCGTCATTTGCAAGTTATGGAGCAAAGAATGAAGTTTGACTTTTTGTATCTGCTTCCTGAAAATAGCCTGAGCAATTAAAGTACACTTTGTTTCTAAAACAGGCAGGCCAAACTTGTGAACTGCTTTTAAGTCGTTTTGAAATCACAGAGGGAAAGGAAAACTTTCTTGAGGTTTTCTTGGTTGTGACACTATAGTAGAATGTATTATTATAAGTAATAAAAACAGCTTTTTTTTGTATATATATAATTTTTTTGTGATTTTAATGAAAGTTTATGGAAAGTTTTATAGAAAAATTGGATTTCCATTCATTCATTGTTGCACATTTTCTCCCTAACCCCTACCCAGTTTGCTTTTCTCTTTAAAAAATTCATTCATAATTGTACAATTTCTTTCTCCCCACCCCAGTCCACCTTGCTATGCACCTCTTATTCTGGACTGCTGTCATGAAAATAATGCCTAATCATACATTCCTTTTTTTCCCCAAAAATTATTTTATTATTAATTTCAATGAAAATTTACAGAGACTTTGGATTTCCATTCATTCATTGTTGCACTTTTCTCCCCTCCCAAACCTCCCTCCCCAGTACACTCCCCTCTTGGAAAAGTAAAAGAAAATTTCTTTCATTGTTTTACAATTCCTCCCCCCAGGTCCACTCTACTATGGAGCCTTCCTTCTGGACTCCCATCATGACGAAA
>NW_006399835.1:13791192-13792885 GCF_000299155.1 Elephantulus edwardii | reverse complement strand
TCTATTCCTTCATTTTGTTGATGGGAACTTGGGATGCTTCCATCTCTTTGCTATTGTGAACAACACAGCAATAAACATGGGTGTACATATAACTGTTTGGGTGGCAGTTCTGATTTCTTCAGCATATATTCCCAGTAGTGCAATTGCTGGGTCAAATGTTATTTCTATTTCCAACGTTTTGAAAAAGTGTCAACTGCCTTCCATAGTGGTTGCTCAATTTTATACTCTCACCAGCGGTGAATAAGGGTTTCAATGTCTCTGCAACCTCACCAGTACTTGTTGTTTGGTATTCTGTTGAATTTTGCTATTGTTACTGGGGTGAGATGATATCTCATAGTTGTTTTGATTTGCATCTCTCTTATAAATAGGGAGTCTGAACATTTCTTCATGTGTTTGTTTGTGATATGAATGTCTTCTTTGGTGAAGTCTCTGTTCATATCCTGAGCCCATTTTGTGATTGGCTTCTTTATCTTGCTGTGGTGCTTGAGTATTATATAAATTCTAGACGTAAGTCCCTTATCAGACATGTCATTACCAAATATTTTTTCCCAGTCTGTGGTTTTCCTTTTTACCCTGTTGGAGAAGTTTTTGATGTGCATAGGGATTTGATTCTTAGAAGGTCCCATTCATCTATTTTATTCTCTCCTGGTTGTAGGTTTTTTAGGATGCTTGGAAGACTGTTCATATAGTGAATTAGGGTTTCTGTAGTTCTTCCAGACTTTTATGTGATGAAGTTTATAGTCCTTGGCTTTAGTTCTAGGTGCTTGATCCACTTTGAGTTGGTTTTTGTGTATGGTGTTAGGTGTGGGTCTTGCTTGAGTTTTCTGCAGTAGTCTTCCAATTTTGCCAACACTGTTCATTAAAGCCTGGAAGCAGGAGTGGCCTCCACTTCCGAAATGGCTTGCCTCTGGAAACTCTATGTACGAACAATGCTCAGGCTGTTTGTTCATAGGGTCGCTATGAGTCGTCTACGATTTGATGGCACCAAACAACAACAAACAACATTTGTTGAAGAGGCTTTCAATTCCCCACTTAACTGATTCTATTTCAGTTGACCATAGATAGGTAGATGGGCTGATTTCTGAGTTCTCAATTCTATTCTATTCATCTATGTGTCTGTCATTGTACCAGCACCATGCTGTCTTGACCACCATGGCAGTGTAGTAGGATTTGAAATCAGGGAGTGAGATGTCTCCTATCTTGTTTCTCTTTTTCAGGAGTGCTTTGCTTATTTGAGGTCTCTTTCCATGCCATGCCATTCCATTCCATTCCATCCATCTCTTCTCTTTCTCCTCCCCTTCCTTCCTTCCTTCCCTCCCATCTCTTTCTTTCCTTCTCCTTCCCTCTCTTTACCTCAAAACACTTACCTCATATTCCCAATCTTGAGCCACTTACCTCAAGTTTTTATCACACCTCCTTATTGGTTAGTGGAGTTTTTAGACCTCTTGGTGTGATTTGGTTCTTTTCTTTTACAAGTGGACACAGTGAGGATGAGCTTTTAATTCACATCATTATCTAAAACAGATGAATATTAGTTTCTTGCATTTTCCTTTATCTTTTCATTATGTCATCTATCTATCTATCTATCTATCTATCTATCTATCTATCTATCCATCCATCTTCTATCTTCAACACTCTTTCTCTTACTCAACAGGTATGGGATGTATCCTTTTCCCATATCTTTGTTTTTTTT
>NW_006399835.1:13775002-13790440 GCF_000299155.1 Elephantulus edwardii | reverse complement strand
CCCATTACCACGATTGGCACATCACTGTCACAGGCTTCAGCATCACAGCAACACTTATTATTAACATGGCTGCATTCCAAACACTAAGTTCTTATGTGAAAATGAACATTATGTAAAAAAAAGAGGATTGTATCATTAATGGACAAATTGCCTCATTACACAATTGTCAAATAACTGAGAATCATGAACTTAGAAATCCAGAGAGTACTACCTCTACCAAAGAGATCTGACCTAAAAGAATTGGTACTGTCTGATCTCACGTGTATGAGAGTCTGAAACAAACAAAACTATAATAATAGTAAGCAAATCAATATGTTGAGGGAGAGTTTCAGAAGCTGTAAATTGAAATGGGAGGTGAAGGGGGAGGAGAAGTCAGCACCTGGCCTACTTTTGACTGCTAATATAGAGATTTTCCAATAATTCCTTCCACAAATGTAGTCAGTCTGATTCCTGTGAGCTGCTTTCAGGTGAGGGCCATGTAAAGTCACTGCAGTTTTTTTTTTAAAACTTATTTGTGCTGAATAAATCATTGAGCATATGAAATTTGATCATTTGACCTCTGGCCTCATTTCTGTCACCAACTCTGTACTTTCTGAGAACCATTCCTTATTCATTGTTTCTTCTTTTTTAAAATTTTTTATTTTATTTCATTATTTTTTGTGTGTACCGTCAAATCAGATCTGACTGGTACAGGAGGAGATTGCTCCTCCTTCTCCAGCAGAGCATCTGGTGGATTCGAACCATGCACCTCTGAGATTGCAGTGCAACTTCTTGCCACTAGGCCACCAGAGCTCACCTATTCACTGTTTCTAACTTTTGCATATGAAATTTGATTACTTGATTATTTGATTTCTGGCCTCATATCTGTCACCAGTCTGTATTTTCTGACTATCATTCCTTCTTCATTGTTTCCCATATTTTCATCCCTATCAAAAAAGTCTGACTTCCTGACTTTCCTCCTGTAAGGAGAAGGGGGAGGAGAAAAGGGAGGAGAAAAGAAGTAAGAGAGATAAAACAAAAATTCAGTGAAGGCCTTATTGTTTAACTACCAATCCTTCTGCTTTGTTTCCAACTTTTGCATTCCAGGCACCAATTATCATTAATGCATTTGGGTTGCAGTTTTTATCAATTTCAAACTGCAGGAGTTTCTAGAAGTCCTCAATTTCTTCATCTTTGACTTTACCACTTGGTTTCTATGTTTGAATAATAGTTGTATTCACAAGTCTTCTGTGTGTGAGTATCATTAGTTGCCCTTCTCTCACCACATTGTACTTCAGATAGATCTTGAGCCACAGTTTTCACTGATGAATGCAACATCATTCCTCTTCAACTTGTCATTCCTGGCATAGTAGATCACATAATTTTCTGATTTAAAATGGTCAATACTAGTCCATCTTAACTTACAAATGGTGTTTGTCTTTAGGCATTCTTTTTTTTTGTTTTCAATTTCTAATTTTCTAGATTGATACTTTATACATTGTATGCTCCAAATATCAATTAATTACTCATGCATAGGTGGTTTTCCATCATTAAACTATTGCTCTTTTATAATTTGATACACTAATAAAACATGCAGATGACACAATCCTGTTTGCCAAAACTGAGGAGGTCCTCATGCATTTGCTGCAGAGGGTCAAGGACTGCAGCCTTCAGTATGGACTGAGGCTCAAGGTCAAGTAGACAAGGATTCTCACCACTGGACAATTGGTAACATCAGGATGGATGCCAAAGAGATTGAAATGGTTCACAGCTTCAGTTTGCTGGCTCCACAGTCAACACTCTTGGCACCAGCAGCCAGGAAATAAAAAAAAACGTATTGTGATGGGAAAGTCTGCTGTTAGGGACCTCTCTAAAGTACTCAAGAGCAACGGTGTCTCTCTGGAGACTAAGGTGCACCTGATACAGGCCATAGTCTTTGCAAACACTTGTTATGCATCAGAGAGTTGGACAATGACTAGGGAGGACAGAAGGAGAATTGATGCCTTTGAGCTGCGGTGCTGGAGAAAAGTATTGAATGTACCATGGACTGCCAAGAAAACAAACAGATTCATCCTGGAGAGAGCTAAACCAAGCTACTCCTTGGAGGCAAAGATTCTGGGGCTTCGTCTGACATACTCTGGACATGTTGCAAGGAGGGAGAGGTCCTTGGAGAGGGACAGCATGCTTGGGAGGGTGGAAGGACGGCACAAGAGGGGAAGACCCTCTATGAGATGGATTGATTCAGTGACTGGGGTAATCGGGATGGGTGTGTCAGAGGCAATGCGATTGGCACAGGATAGAGCAGGGTTTAGGGCTGTTGTACAAAGGGTTGCTATGAGTCACAGACGACTCAATGGCACATAACAACAACAACAACAACATATAAAACAGCAATCCTCTTCCCACGTTCTGACACTCTTCACTCAGTAAGAACCAGTTTTCCTTTTGTCCCTAGCATGAATCATCATCTTATTCCATCTACATGTACTGACAGGTAATCATCTCTAAAATGTAAAGTTCATGGTGGTAAGGATTGTTATGGACCATGTCCTTAGCACGAATACATGGGTGAATTAGTGAGTTCATGCTTCCATTAGCAGTTTATAAAGGCGCGTCTCTTAACTCATTTCGAAGAACAGAATTTTTCAAGTATATTCTGTCATATAAGTAATTCCTTTTTTAAAATTTTTTATTTTATTTTATTATTTTTTGTGTGTGTACCATCAAATTGGATCTACTGGTACAGGAGGAAATTGCCTCTTATCCAGCAGAGCATCTGGTGGATTTGAACAGCGTACCTCTGGGATTGCAGTGCAACTTCTTGCCACTAGGCCACCAGAGCTCCCTTATAGAAAGAAATTCTATCTATGAATTCAAATAAGCATTTAAAACCTTCTTGTTTTACAGCAAACAAAGAGTATACAACAGAACTCATAAAGTAATACTTAAAGTTTTGGAGAATTTGAAGCACATAATGGATTTTCAAAGTTCAGTGTTATTCTCATTCTCCCCAGATGATCTTCCTTGTTAACATTTACACACTTTTGATCTGGTTCACCCCGCCATCTCATTGTTCAACCTTTCCAGCAATGATAGTAGGGTGTTCTGATGGTCTGGAATCTTTCTGATATTGATCTCTCTAAGAATCCTCTCCTTCCGTGCTTTTTCCAAGTCTTCTTTCCTGTCCAGTGGAGAGGGACCTTTAATAGCATATTAACTAACATAGAGCAAAGCCACATACAAAGGATCTGTTTTCTGTGTTTTTTTTTTTAATGAACGTTTACAGACATTTTGGATTTCCATTCATTCCTTGTTGCATTTTTCTCCCTGCCCTCCCTTTGAAAAGTAAAATAAAAATTCCTTCATTGGTATACAATTCCTCCCCACCCCCCCGGAGTACACTCCACTATGCAACCTGTTTTCTTTAATGTTCAGAAATATATCTGTCCTTCAACAATTCTTTAGCGTAGGATGATGAAAGAATAATTTCTTGGTTTCTACTAAGGTCAACAACTTTCACATTTGTGGGGTTAAAGTGAAGCTTGTGAGCTAAAATTGAAATTAATTTAGTGTCTGCAAGATTATGACTCATCAGGAAAAAAATAAGTAAAAATTGTCAAAAGCAATAGTTTTAATGCTCATCATAGAAATATTTTTGGAGTATTTCTTTAAATAAATACTTTGAACTTTTATCTGTGCAAAGTCTTATACCCTGCAATTTAATCCTTCTCTATCTCATGGAGCTCACAAACTACCAGGTAAGGAGAATAAAAGCTTCATATAAAATTATGTCAATAATTTAAATTGCAATAAATTGCAATAAATAATAGCTGTTGGAGTCAATATTGGGTTCACTAATAATTTTACCACCAAATTATGGGGTGAGTGTTGTGTCATGGTAATGTTTAAGTCACTGAATGATTGAACTTATAAAATAAATATTTACACTTCAAAACTTGACACTTAAAATCGACAAATTGATAAACAAATATTCAAATATTTCTTATTAGGTGCCATTGAGTCAGCATGAACTCATAGCAACTTTTTGTATAACAGAACTAACTATTCTTTGTTCCAGCAGCATCTTCGTAAACATAACTATGTTTAAGCTCATGGATGCAGATGCTTTGTTAATTCATTTCACTGAGGGTCTCCACTGACCCTCTACCAAGTGTTATGAAGTAAATTATGCTAATCTCAAATATGTGTTAGAAATGGAAACATCTATGCCAGTGGCTATAATCCCATTTAGCAATAGGTTGTCTTACTATGTGACATAGTCTGTAGCACCTTGCACTCCAAACAAAAATACTGCACAATTCTACTGGTTCAAGTATACCAGTGGTTACAAAGAAAAAAGGTGGACAGTCTCCTCCTATTATAATTTACAGTCTCAGAAATCCAGTTGCTATGAATCAAAATCAACTGATTTTGATATCCTAAAACGGCCTCTCCTAAAACATTTACAAAGTGTGTGAGATGAAGCTTTGTCATCTCTGTCTGCAAGGAGCATTCTGGCTTCACTTTTCCCAACGTATATCTATTTAATACTCTTCTCCAACACCATAACTCAAAGACATTTGTTGTTCTTCTTTCATGCTAACATTGTCCTTCTCTTAGACACATAGGATATGACTGAGAAAAAAAAACCTATGACCTAGCACACTTTAGGCTTCAAACTGACATCTTTGCCCCGCAATAATTTAGAAAAGTCTTTGACTGCAGACTTCCCCAGTGCAATACATTTCCTGATCTCCTGACTGCTGTTACAAAGGATATTGATTGTGGAACTGATTAACATAAAATTGTTGAAGATTTCAATCTTTATCTATCATTATGCTATCTATTAATCCGGTAGTGAGAATTTTTGCTTTCTTGATATGAGGATGTAATCCATACTGAAGTCTTGGATCTTTTGCAGCTAGTGCTTTAAGTCCTCCACACTTTCAGCAAGTAAGGTTGTATCATCGGCATAATGCAGACTGTTGATGAGTCTTTTATCCCGATGCTACATTTTTTTTCATCTTCTCGAATGATTTTCTTAGGATATAGATGGGATAGGTATGGAGAAAGGAAAACAATTTCAACACACAAATGTCTTAATTTTAAACCATGCAGTGTTCCCTTGCTTTGTTCAGACAACGGCCTCTTGG
Source organism: Elephantulus edwardii (assembly GCF_000299155.1). Lineage (NCBI taxonomy): Eukaryota > Metazoa > Chordata > Mammalia > Macroscelidea > Macroscelididae > Elephantulus > Elephantulus edwardii. The sequence continues at coordinate 13,785,308 of NW_006399835.1, read as the reverse complement.
TCTAAGTATCGGTTTCACATGAGCACAATTAAGTGCTCTGGGATTCTCATTTTTTTTTAATATTAGCCATAGTTTGTTATAATTCACAGAGTCAAATGCCTTTGCATAGTCAATAAAGCACATATATACATTCTTCTGGTATTTGTTGCTTTTAGCCATGATCCATCTGACATCACAATGATATTCCTAGTGCCACAGCCTCTTCTAAATGCAGCCTGAATTTATGGCACCCTAAAGTAAGATTTCTAGCTTCTGTGGGAGAATATATAAGGCCATATACTTGTTGTATTTCTGCTATAGTAGTTTTAGATAACTGTGACATTAAGCATGATATCTTTTTCCAGCAATGGATTTCTCCTGATGATGAGTCCTAAGTGAGCGAGACAAAACCTTGCTATCTCTGATTCACAGGAGCAATCTGTTACACTTTCTCCATGACATATTTGTTCATTTGATTTTGTTCAGCAGTACTATATCTCAGGACACTTGATAGTGCCTATGTGAAACCTATATTTGGACCAGGAGGCAGTAGTCAGAAGAGAGCAAAGAAACACTGCATGGTTCAAAATTGAGAAGGATGTATGCAAGGGAAGTGTCCTATCTCCATATCTTTTTAATTCTATGCAGAACAGATTATCTGAGAGGCTGGGCTTTCTGAGGAGAAATGTGGCATTAGAATTGGAGGACGACTCATTGACAATCTGCATTATGCAGATGTCACAATCGTGCTTGCTGAAACTGAGGAAGTTCTGAAGTGCTTACTTACTGTACAAGGTCAAGGACTGCAGCCTTAAGCATGAATTGAAGCTCAACATCAAGAAAACAAAGATTCTCACCACTGGGCCAATTGGCAGCATCCTGATAGATGAGGAAGAGACTGTTAACAGCTTTAGTTTGCTTGGCTCCACAATCAACACTCTTGGTACCAGCAGCCAGGAAATTAAAAGACAAATTGCACTGAGAAAAGCTGCTGTCAGAAACCTCTCCAAAGTACTGAAGAGCAACGATGTTAGTTTGGAGACTAAGGTGTGCCTGATCCAGGCCATAGTCTTTGCAATTACTTGCTATGTGTCAGAAAGATGGACAATGACTAGGGACATTAGGAGGATTGATACCTTTGAGCTGTGGTGCTGGAGAAGAATACTTAATATACCATGGACAGCAAGGAGAATAAACAGGTTCATCCTGGAGAGGGTGAAATCGGGTTGTTCCTTGGAAGCAAGGATTCTGAAGTTTCATCTGACATACACTGGATTTGTTGCAAGGTGGGAGCAGTCCTTGGAGAGGGACGTCATGCTTGGGAAGATGGAGGGACAGCTCAAGAGAAGAAGAACCTTAGACAAAAAGGATTGATTCAGTTACTGGGTTAATGGGGGTAGGTATGTGGGAGATAATAAGAATGGCACAACATAGAGCAGGGTATAGGGCTGTTGTACATAGGGTCACTATGAATCTCAAGTGACTTGATGACACACAACAACAACAACAACAAACAGCCACTATATTTCAGATGTTAATTCTTACTTCATCTCCCAATTTAATTTTCCAGCTCTTGCATGCATATGAGACCATTTAAAATAGGGTGACTTGGATCTGGTGCCCCTTAGTCCTCAAAATTGCACTTTATTCTTGAACTTTAGAGAGATCTTGTACTGAAGATTGACAAATGGTATTTTGATCCAAGAATAAGGAAATCCTTGATAGCTCAAATATCTTTACAATTTATCATATTTATTTATCTAATTTTAATGATTTTGTTTTCTTCATGTTCAGATGCAATTCATTCTTTGACATCTATGAGTGTTTCAAATTGTCTTCTCTTTTGGCAAGAAAGATTTTGTCATCTGCATTTCTCAGGTTGTTAGTCTTTTTCTAATCCTGATGACACATTCTTCTTCAGTATATTCCAACTTCTTCAATTCTTTGTTCATCATCTAGAATGAGTAATATTGAATAAATATGTGAACAAAATATTGAGGGGAAAATAGAATACCTCCTCCCCCCAATTAATGCATATAGAAAGTATTAACTAATCATATCCCAGAATAATAATTAAAATGAAACCTTATATTAAATAAAACTGTGGCAACTCTGAGAAGACCCTGGATAAAATGGATTGGATAAAATGGGAGTAGGTGTGTGTTTGCATCGGAAAGACTGGCGTAGGATAGGGCAGGCTTCAGAGTTGGTATACATAGGGTAGCTAGGGAGGATAGAAGGAGAATTGATGTCTTTGAGCTGTGGTTCTGGAGAAGAGTATTGAATGTACCATGGACTGCCAAGAAAACAAACAGATTCATCCTAGAGAGGGTTAAATCAGGCTGCTCCTTGGAGGCAAGGATTCTGGGGCTTCGTCTGACATACTTTGGACATGTTGTAAGGAGAGACAGGTCTCTGGAGATGGACATCATGTTGGGTAGAGTAGAGGGACAGCGCAGGAGGGGAAGACCCTCTATGAGGTGGACTGATTCAGTGACTGGGGTAATCGGGATGGGTGTGTCAGAGACAGTGCGATTGGCATGGGATAGAGCACGGTTTAGGGTTGTTGTACATAGGGTCGCTATGAGTTGCAAACAACTTGACGACACATAACAACAACAACAACAACAACAACAACATGATATTCTACTGGACTTTGTGCCTGTAGTTGTGCAGTACCAAATTGTTTTGATATCAAGAAGTGTGAGACACCCTATTTTGTTTTTCTTCTTCAATATCACTTTGATTATGTGAGGGTCTTTACCTCTTCCATATAAAAGAGGAAAATGATCAACCAACATATTCCCCATGAACAAAGATGCAAAAATTCTCAACAAAATCTTGGCCAATAGAATCCAACATTATATCAGTGAAATAATTCATTGCAGTCAAGTATTATTCATACCATGAACACAAGAATGGTTACATAAAAAGAACAATCAGTCAAGAAACTGCACTGCAATCCTGAAGGCATGCAGTGTGAATCCACCAGATGCTTGGCTGGAGAAGGAGGGCTAATCTCCTCCTGTGCCAATTGAATCTGATTCAAAGATAAATGACTGGGGGGGTGGGGAAGAAAGAAAAAGAAGAACCATTAGTGGAATCTACCAAATCAGTAAAATGAAAGAGAAGAACCACATGATCATCTCAATTGATTCAGAAAAAGCATTTAATAAAACTCAACACCCTTTCCTGATAAAACATTCAACAATTCCAAAATAGAAATAGAAGGAAAATTCCTCAGCAACGTTAACACCATATGCACAAAACAGTCAACATTACTCTCAACGTTGAGAGATTGAAGGAATTACCTCAGTGAAAGGCAATCAGACAAGATTGTCCTTTTTCACCATTCCTACTCAAGAATGCACAGGAAATTCTAGCTAGAATATAAGGCAAGAAAAGTAAATAAATGGCATGCAAACTGAGAAAGAAGGAGTAAAGCTATTTCTGTTTGTAGATGATATGATCTATCTCTCATTGCCTATAAATTGAAATGGACTAATAGCTAATACTACTTTAGGTTTCTGAGGAGATTTCTCATCTTTTTCATGAAGAAGTGTGGGTGAATTGGAACTTCCAGAGAGATGAGGCCTGCCTTTTGATTAACAAGGCAACTCCCTATGGACTAGGCCACTAGAACTTCCTCAATGTGTATAAAGAAAAGTCCTGAAAATTCAGCAAGAAAATAACTGAATCTGATTGACCCAGTCAGCAAAGTGGTAGGGAACAAGGCCAGCATAAAAAAAAAATCAGCTGGATTTCTCTACAGTAACAAAGAGAGCTCTGAAAAGGAAATCAGGGAAACAATGCCATCTGCAACTGCCATCCCAAAGATGACATCTTTCATTTCTGCCAAGCTGGAACTGACTCACAGCTCCAGCATGTTTTCAGGAAGCTATAAATTGCAGGGGAGGAGATTTCTGCATCTTCTTCGCTCAGAGGCCCTGGTGGATTTGAATTGCCAGAGATAGGCAGATTTTGGATTAGAAGTGCAACTCTATGGACTTGCCACCAGGGTTCTACTGAATGAGCTGTTGTTGTTGTGTACCTTTGAGTTGGAACTGACGCATAGCTGATCTTCTGGACAATTTTCAAAGGCATTAAATTGCATGGGAGGAGACTGTCCATCCTTTTCCCATGAAGCAACTGGTAGATTCAAACCACGTGCCTTTAGGATTGTAACTATGCTGCAAATGTGGAAAACCAAAGTTCTTATTCTACAGTGTAACACAATCGAATGCTTTAACATGGGCATCTTTGCTTCTAAATGATATGAAAATATATTAAATGATTTCTAAACTTCTTTCAGTTTTAAAATTGTGTGATTTTATCACCTTAATTTTTGCTGATATTTGAAAGGCAGATGACTGGCCGGTTGATTTCCGAAGCTCTATGAGTTCATAAAAATGCCTGTATTACACGTTCACATACATACACGGACACGCTTTAAACTGCATTTATCTTGAATTTTCCCCTTATATTTTCATTCTCTCATTGCTTCTCTTCACTCATAAATATTACTGGAAAGAAATGATCTTCTCCAATTGCCTCACTTTATTACCTATTTCACCCTCAAAGAAGAAAGCTGAAAAAAACACAAAACACTAGGTCAACAGAGGTCTCTAAAAAAAAAAAAAAGATGACATACTTAGGACTAAACAGACCAGAGATACAGAAGACCTATACAAAGAAAACTACAATGAGGACTTAAAAGATGCCCACTAAGTGAAGAAATGTACTATGCGTAGGGACTGGAAAAATGGACAGTCAGTAAAAGACAGGAAGACTTGCAATGAGGTGGACTGACGCAGTGACTAGCAATGGGCTCAAGTGTGTCAGAGAGGATGAGGCTGACACAGGATGGGACAGAGGATAGAGAAGCTGTGGTATATTCACACAGTGGGATACTACGGTGCATTGAAAAAACAAGGAACTCGTGCAATATTATTCAAAATGGGTGACCCTGGAGGATATTATGCTGAGTGAAATATCTGTCACAAAGGGACAAATACTGCATGGTGCCACTTTTGTAAAATAGGACTGACATCGGGGTTGGGGGGGAGACTGAGAAAGACGGGATACATTATGTATACTGAATTGAAACAGATGAGGGAGAGAACTGTTTAAAAAGGATATATGATTAGGTACCATTGTCATGATAGGAGTTCAGAACGAAGGCTGCATAGTGGTGCGGACTTGTGGGGATGGATGGTATAACAATGAAAGAATTTTTCTTTTACTTTTCATAGAGAAGTGTGAAGTGTGGGGCAGGGTAGGCAGGGAGAAAAGTGCAACAATGAATCAAAGGAAATCCAAAGTGTTTGTAAATTTAATGAAAATGAATAATAATAATAATAAAGTTAAATTAAAAAAAGACATATCTGTTTGTTCTTTTGGCAGATCATGGGCTATTTAGTGCTCTTCTTACAATACCACAACTCAAAAGCATCAATTATTCTATTACATAGCAAGTGGTTGAAAAGATCATGGCCCAAATAGGCATACCTTAGTCTTCAAAGTGATTTCATTACTCCTCAGTAATTTGGAGATGTCTCTTAAGCAGACTTTTCCAATGCATATTTCTGATGATCTTCTGAGTGCTAGTACCAAGGATGTTGATTGTGGATCCTCTTAAGACAAAATTGTTGATAATTTCAATCTTTTCTTCACTTATCATGATGGTGTTTATCATTCTATGGATGAGAATTTTTATCTTCTTGATTTTGAGATAAAATCCATATTGAAGGCTCTACTCCTTGATCTACTGCAACAAGTACCTCAAGTCCTTTGCCCTTTCAACAGGTAAAGTTGTGTCATCTGCATAATGCAAGTTGTTACTGAGTTTCCTTCCCATCTTTATTCTACAATCTTCTTCATAGAGTCAAGTTTCTTCAATGACTTGTCAGCATACAGATTGAATAGGTATGGAGAAAGTGTGCAACCCAGAAGCGCACACCTTTACTGATTTTAAAGCCATGCAGTGTTTCCTTGCTCTATTTGGACAACAGCTTAGTATAAACTATGGTTTCATAGGAGCATAAAGTGTTCTGTGATTTCCAGTCTTCTCAATGTTAGCCATAGTTTGTTATGATCCCCACAGTCATATGCCTTTGCAGAGTCATTGAAACACATATAGATATTCTCCTGGTTTTCTTTTCTTTCAGACTTATGATCATATAGTTATACTCATGATTAAGATTTATTAATTTGAAAGGATAGGAAACAAAGCTGGTGAAGTGAAAAGGCACATAATATGAATCTGAACAAGCCAGGAGTATACTTCCTTTTCAGACTCCTCTCCCAGTGGAATTGAACAGGTTATTCTTAATTCCTCCAGGACTGAGTTGTAACAACATACATGGAATGCTGTCTCAAGGGAAGGTCATTAGAAATGCGGTATGCAAGGACTTTGTTAGGCTCTGGGCATGCAAGGAGCCCTTGTGGCATGGTGGGGTATGTTGGGGAACTGGTAGAAGCTAGTGCTTTAGATCCACCAGGTGATCTGTGGAGATAGAGATGAGGTAGTATTCTCCTGTAACAATTCACAGTCTTGAAAGTCCAATGCAAGGTCACCTTCAAGCCAGAGTGGACTCATTGGCAGTGGGTTTATCTTTGGGTCACCTATGAATCATTTTTTTCTAGTATATACCAATAATTCAAGACACCAAAGAAGGCAAGTAGGTGTTCAGTATAAATGACATTGTGTTTATGCAGTTTAGGTCCTTTTTACCATTTGCTGTTGCTTTTGTTATGTGGCATCAAGTAGCTTGCCACTCATAGCAACCCTATGTACAACAGCCCTATACCCTGCTCTACCCTGTGCCAACCTTATTTTCTCTGACACACTCACCCGTTACCCCAGTCACTGAATCAATCCATCTCATTGAGGGTCTTCCTCTCTTGCGCTGTCCCTCTACCCTCCCAAGCATGATGTTCTTCTCCAAGGACAAGTCCCTTCTTTAAACTTAGAGAAAGTTTTGTATTAGTGTAAGGAACAATTTACCAATCAAAGGCTGTTTCAGACCTACTATGCTGACTCATACTGTACAAATTATGGTCCAACTCTGGCCAAGACAGAGTTATAGCAAATTATTATTATCATTAGTGTCCTGTGCTGCAGGTTGAAAGAAATCTGTGGTATTTGCTTCAGTTATGCTACCCAAAATTCCTGGATCTTGCAAATTAAAAATCAATGTTCACTTTGAGAAAGATAAATAGCTTTCTCTTTAACTTTTTGTGTTAGCCTTCCCCTCGTCTATCCCTACTTGGTTCAAGCCATCAATTCAGGCACAGTAAAGCTTGGACCAGTACTTTAAAGCCAATCTGCAGGTCTTCCAGGGCTGAGGGAATTCATGACAATAAGGGTACACACACACACACACACACACACACACACACACACACACACACACACACACAGAGTATAATACCATCAGGGATTCCTAGAAACAAAGAGTTTTACAGTGGTTAATTCATCTCAATCTTAGCGCGCACAACAGCAGGAAGCATAGGTTAACAGGATCCGCAGCGTCTTCGTACCTGAGCCCCTCTGCCCTAAAGTTCCCAGTAATTCATTCTTGTCTTTGGTCTAGAGATTGTGTGGAGTCATCAGCCTCGATCTCTTTTGCCTGCCTGTGACGTCAGTTCCTTTGACTCACGATGTGGCCTACATCTGGAGGTGTTCTGCACAGCAAGTGCAGGAGTTGTGCCCACCTCCTGCTTCCTTCTAGTTAAGCTGTCAGCAAGTCTGAAGTCAAACTGTTGGCAGAATTTTGGAAAAGCAGCCCTGACATTTTTCTTAGGGAGGAAGGGAAAGATGTCAGAAGCAGTTTTGAAAAACAAAGATTAGAGTCCTCCTCCTTTCCAGGTGCTGGGCTTTTTTTGATTTCGCCCCTGCACCTTCATCTCAGTTATTACAAAATCTCTTTTATCTTACTAGACAATAATGATTTTACATTTTTTTGGCTGATTTTTCATGCTCATCTGGCCCTTGCATCTGGAAAGGTTTGTTGGAAGAGGGATAAAAACCTTAATAAATAATTCCAAGGTCTGCTTTGTTTGAGAGGGGGCTCTGGTAGCAGTCTGTAGGCAGTTTCTCTATTAACTGAAAGGCCATATCCCTCTGTGTATTCAAATCCGACAACTGTATGGGAGAAAGGTGGGGAATCTTTTTTTCCAGGTGGGTTACAGCCTCTGAAAACCAGTGGAGGGACAGTTATGACTTGCTTCTGACTCGACAGCAAAAAATATATTTTATTTTCAACTTAAAATGCAATATATTTTATTTTTAAACTTCTGAAACTTGAAAACAAGTTAACCAAACATAAAACAACTCAAATCTGATTACAGTCCTGATTGAACAATATAGTTTTCTGAAGCTCAATGTGTTCATTTGGAACTCAGTTTTGCGCCTCAAGATAAAAAAGAAGATTTGCTGAAACTCTTACGTGAGAACACTATTGCTCTGATGATCTGGATTAGATGCACTGTGTGAACTCAGTAACATTCATTACTACCAGGGCTTTAAAAATTCCAGAAAAGATGCGTTTTGCAAGTTTTACACAGATAATTTTACTTTCCTGTCTTCTGAGAGGTATTAACTACTTATAGGATCCATCCTCATCTTTCTTGTTTATATACAAGTCAGAAATCTGGTTTGAGACACTTATGATTAACACCACCTTGCTTGCTGAGAGTGAGGAGAACTTGAAATGTTTACTGCAGAAGATCGACGATTACAGCCTTCAATATCAATCAAATCTCAACATAAAGAAAACAAAAATCTTCACCACTGGGCCAATAGGCAACATCATAGTAGATACAGAAAAGACTGAAGTTGTCAACAATTGATTTCATCTTGCTAGGATCCACACCTAACATTCTTGGTACCAGCAGTCAAGAAATCAAAAGAGATATTGCACTGGGAAGGTCTGCTCTTGAGCACTCCAGGATGCTAAAGAGCAATGATGTTAGTTTAAAGACTAAGATGAGCCTGATTCAAGTCTTTTCAATTACTTCCTATGCATCTGAAAGTTGGACAATGAATAAGGATGAGAGACTAAATACCTTGGAGCTGTGGTGTTGAAGATTACTAATTATCCCATGGACTGCTAAAAGAATAAATATGTCTTGGAGAAAGGGCAACTAGGTACTCCTTGGAGACAAAAGTGGTGAAGCTTGATCTCACATAACTTTGGGCAAGTTATAAGGGTCCAGTCCTTGGAAAAATGCATGATGTTTGGAAAGGTGGAGGCTGAACATGCTGAATTGACACAGTGACTGTAACAATGGGCTTGAGTGTATCACAGATAATGAGGATGGCACAGGATAGGGCATGGTTCCAATTGGTTGTTCATATGGTCACTATGAGGCATAGCTGACTTGATGGCACCTAACAATAACAAAAACAACCATGCCATGCTGCATGGCAGAAAGCTTGGTTAGCTTTCAGCTTGAAGTGTCTTCTCATATGAGTTCATGCATGTTGACATGATCTAGTACAAAATATTTTCTTTTGTACAGGTCAGGAAGCAGCTTCTCATCCTCTTATCTTTCTATTGTCACTGAAATTTGGGTAGGATGCATCTCCCAGGTAAATAGACTTCTTCCACTCTTTGTTGGAAGGCATGGCGCTGCTTGAAGTCTTCTCTTATGGTGTGGATCAGGACAGAGGCTGTTAACCTGAAGGTCGTGATGGCTTCTGGAGGCAGCATACAAAAATATGTTGTTGTTGTTGCATGCTGTGAGTTGGAACTGACTCATAGCTGATTCTCCAGCATTTTAAAAAAAAGATTATAAATGGCATGAAAAGTGATTGCCCATCTTTTCCCTGCCTAGCAGCTGGTAGATTACAACTGTATGCCTTTGGGATGGGATCACAGCTCCTTACCATTAGGCCACCAGAGCTCCAGGTAAAATTATACTTTACATAAACATTATTTACAGTATAACTTAACCAGAAAGATTTACCATGTTCACTATTTGATTGGGATGAAATTCTGAATTTCTCCAAAATTTCAGAATGATTCTGCATAATTTCTTACTCCTTTTATCCTTCTAACATATTTTTCAATGAGCGGTCTAGAAAACATGAATCCCTGTTTGACAGCTTCATTTAAGAAATACTCAGGAGTGTAGCAGGACAGAGATGAGATACTTACATGCAAGTCATTAATCCATTGCTACGAATGTCAGCTAATCTGGAAAGCTGAATATAAAACTCAAATTCATTGCCATTCAATTGGAACAAACTCAGCACTGAGTCTTTAGTGGGTTTTGGGAGACTATAAATTGCACAAGAAAAGGTTACTCATCTTCCCCCCCC
>NW_006399835.1:13765638-13774462 GCF_000299155.1 Elephantulus edwardii | reverse complement strand
TCTGAAGGACACTTGGCCAAGGTGGCCCACATCAGGTCCTCGTGGCTGACAGGACTGACAGGCCCCAGCTCCAAGCTGGAAACAAAGGAGGACGCTTCAATGATTCAGACCCTCCCAGAAGAGCTGTGGGTGAGCATTAACATTACTGGTAAGTATATTCATTTTCTCCTCGACACAAAAGCCTATTAATTGGTCCTAAAAGACTTTTATTATTTTTAAAATTTATTGTTACTTTTGTTGTTGGGAATATACAAAGTAAAACATGACCAATTCAACAATTTCTATGTACAATTCACTCACACTGATTATGTAGTTGAGTTATGCAATCATTCTCATTCTTAGTTATACCTCTCTGGTTAACGTAACTCACTGATCCCTAAAGGTTCCTATCTAATCTTTTGAGCTGTATGCAGAACAGATCATTTGAGAAGCAGGGCTTTATGAGGAGGAATGTGGCATCAGGATTGGAGGAAGACTCTTTAACAACCTATGATATGCAGATGACACAACCTTACTTGCTGAAACGGAAGAAGACCTGAAGCACTTGCTGCAAAAGTTCAAGGACTGTAGTCTTCAATATGGAAAGAAGCTCAACATCAAGAAGAAAAAGATTCTCACCACTGGGCCAGTTGGCAGCATCATATTAGATGGAGAAGAGATTGAGGTTGTTAGCAATTACAGCTTGCTCGAATCTACAATCAACACTCTTAACACTGTTGTTGTGCCTTTGAGCAACCTGTGACTCATAGAAATCCTATATACAACAGCCCTAAACCCTGCTCTATCCTGTGCCAATCTCACTGTCTCTGACACATCTACTCCCATTACCCCAGTCACTGAAACAATCCACCTCATAGAGGTCTTCCTCTCCTGTAATGTCCCTCCAATCTCCCAAGCATGACATCCCTCTCCAAGGACTGGTCCCTCCTTGCAACATGGCTAAAGTATGTCAGATGAAGCTTCAGAACCCTTGCCTCCACGGAGCAGCCTGGTTTAACCCTCTCCAGGACATGGTATATTCAATACTCTTCTCCAATACCACAGCTCAAAGGCATCAATTCTCCTTTTATCATCCCTAGTCATTGTCCAGCTTTCTGATGTATGTCAGATGAAGCCTCAGAACCCTTGCCTCCACGGAGCAGCCTAACCCTCTCCAGGACAAACCTGCTCATTCTCTTAGCAGTCCATGGTATATTCAATACTCTTCTCCAATACCACAGCTCAAAGGCATCAATTCTCCTTTTAGGCGTACGCCCTTCCCAGTTTTGAACCATGCAGTGTTCCCTTGCTCTGTTCTGACGACTGCCTCCCGGTCCAAGTATAAGTTTCGCATTAGAACGATCAAGTGTTCTAGGATTCCCATTCTTCTCAGAGTCAGCCACAGTTTCTTATGATCTACACAGTCAAATGCCTTTGCATAGTCAATGAAACACAGATAGACATTCCTCTGGTATTCCCTGCTTTCAGCCAAGATCCATCTAACATCAGCTATAATATCTCTAGTACCACGACCCCTTCTAAACCCAGCCTGGCCTTCTGGTAGTTCTCTGTTGGTGTGCTGTTCTAGTCGTTTTTGGATAATCCTCAGTAAAATTTTGCTTGCATGTGAAATCAGTGAAATTGTTCTGTAGTTTCCACATTTGGTTGGGTCGCCTTTCTTTGGGATAGGAACAAATATCGATCTCTTCCAGTCAGTTGGCTAAGTGGTCGTTCTCCAGATTTCTTGGCACAACTTGGTGAGCACGTCCATGGCAGCATGTTCAGATTTAGAGAAGTATCAGACAGACCAGCAAGTTAAAGGTATATCCCTTATTGCGGAGTTAACTTTAGTGTCAGTAGATGAAGACAATTAGCCATACTTAATTTCTTTCTCTCATTTCTGATTCTCTTACTTTCTCTGTTGTTCAGGCAAATGGAGACCAATTGTTGTGTCTTGATTGGGCACCTGCGATCTCTCTAGGTTCCAGATATTATGTAATGAACTAGGAGGTGAGACAGAGCAATAAACACTTAGTAGATCAACTAACTCGGCTGTCCCACGAAACCATGATTCTATACTTGCTGAGTAAGGGATTGAACCCATAAGGTGTTTGGGTATGCATAAACAGCCTCAGCAGCTGCTTTTTTGTGGGGGGAGTAGGGGAGCAAATGGTTATAAGTATATAAATACAGTCATTCCCACCCCCCATTTAACTTTTTACAGGATTACAACTTGACAGGTATTAAAATAATCAATATTAAAATAATAGCCTAAGGCTATCTTTAATTAGCATAACTTCATTTCTCTCACTGAATATTGTCAGTACATTCCACATTTTGTTCATTCATTCATCTACTGACTGGAATTTAGGCTCTTTTTGCCTTTTGATTGTTATGAACAGTGCTGCAGTGAACATTGCTATATAAGCAACTGTTTGAGTCTCTGTTTTCAAGTCTTTTTATTGTATACCTGTGAGTGGAGCTGTTAGGTTAAATGATGATCTTATTTTTAGTTTTTTAAAGAACCCACACACTGTAATCCCTGAAGACTATACCAATTTGCATTGTCACCAACAGTGGATAAGAATACCAATCCCCCCCATCTTCACCAACATTTCGTGTTTTCTGTCTAATCTTGCAATGGGAGTAAAATGATGTTTCATTGTGATTTTGATTTATACCCCTCTGACACCTAATTATGTCTAGCATATTTTCCTGTCATTGGTGGCTGTTTTAATGCCCCATTTGGTATAATGTCTATTCGAGATCTTTGCCTGTTTTATAATGGTGTTAGTATATCAAAATAAAAAGAAAAAAGATAAAAAAACATGATGGCTTGAGAAAAGTATGCTTCTAAGAACCTCTCCAAAGTGCTAAAGAATAAGGATATTAGCTTAGAGGCTCAGGTGTGCCTAATCCAAGCTATGACATTTTAAATTTTTTTTGAGCCACACTTTAATTTATTGGCACTATCAATTTATGAACAAGACATACACATCCTCTGCCCCTTCAGAAAGATCATATTTATGCCACCGTGACTTGTGCCCATGTAGCTTCACCTGGAAGTGCATCTGAAGTGTTAGTCATGGGAGATTACTTCTTTTTCACTTTGATAATTTTGATGTTGTGGCCAGAAGTCTTCTCTATACTCATCTTTAATTCCATCTTCTGGGGACCCGTGAAGGCTTTAGTACAGATCTGGGAGTAATGAATGTAGCCTGTAGCTGAGCCTATCCTGTAGCCTGTATGCCACCATGATGTTGCCAGGTGGTGGGAGCACATTGATCTGAATCATGAGGATGATGTCAATCCTATGGTAATTTGAATTGACACTCCAAAGAGAGAGTGCAGCTACCTGCTGGGGGAATGTGGTTTCTGGCTGTTGTGCTAATCAGCACCACCAAGGACAATTCCAAACTTTAGAAGAGGCAAGCAGCAGTCAGGTGAAATTCCTGCAAGGCTGCACTAAAATTCAAAGGGAAGTTGAAGAACCTTGCGAAAAGGGAGCTTTCCCACAGCATGGGCTCCTAGCACAGTGAGTTGACCTCTCCCATAAAAGGAACACTTTAACTCTGCAAGTAATCAATAACATCATAAAGATAAAGAACTGTCAACAACCTACAGTGATACAATAGAAATGGCCTAATATACACCAAGAAGAAATAAAAACTTCAAATGTCAGAAAAACATCAAGCAGCTTCAAACATTGTGAGACAACAAAATAATTCTTCTCCTAAAAAAAGCATAGCATATTAGAGACCCAATGAATACCCCAGAGAGAGAGGCAGAAGACATACATTGATGGTGGAGCCATATGAACAACAGTCACTAAAGAAGGTACAAATAATGGAAGCCATAAATAAAGCAAATATCCCAGAGAATGTGAACAGAAGAACTATATCAATGTGGAGTAACATGAACAACTACTGAAGTAAGTGCACAAGATGGAAAAAAGAATTAATGCTATAGATAAAAAGGTAGAAGAAATTAAACAATCAACGCAAGACAGAGAAGATACAGCCAACACAGTATGGAATTAACAAAAATGCATGAAAACTCAATCCAGAATATCAAGACCGAAATGACAAAAGTTTCTAACAAGGAACAGAGTGAGTTTAAGCCTAGAATATCAGGGAGAATATACTAGAAGAGAAAACAGAAAGTTGTTGTTGTTATGTGTTGTCGAGTTGCCTGCAACTCATAGCAACCCTTATGTACAACAGCCCTAAACCCTGCTCTATCCTTTGCCAATTCATTGTCTCTGACACACCTACCTCCACTACCACAGTCACTGAATCAATCCATCTCATCAAGGGTCTTCCTCTCCTGCTCTGTCCCTCCATCCTCGCAAGCATGATGTCCCTCTCCAAGAACTGGCCCCTTCTTGCAACATGTCCAAAGTATGTCAGACAAAGTTTCAGAATCTTTGTCTCCAAGGAAGAGCCTGGTTTAACCCTCTCCAGGACATGGTATATTCAATACTCTTCTCCAATACCACAGCTCAAAGGCATCAATTCTCCTTTTATCATCCCTAGTCATTGTCCAGCTTTCTGATGCAAAGCAAGTGATTGCAAAGACCATGTCCTGTATCAGGTGCACCTTAGTCTCCAGATTGACATCGTTGATCTTCAATACTTTGGAGAGGTCTCTAACAGCAGACTTTCCCATCACAATGTCTTATAATTTCCTGGTGTTGATTGTGGACCCAAGCTAATTAAAGCTGTTAACAATCTCAATCTCTTCACTATCTATCGTGATGCTGCCAACCGGTCCAGTGGTGAGAATCTTTGTTTTCTTGATATTGAGCTTCAATCCAAATACAGAAGGAAAATGAAGAATACATTAGACATTCTACTTTTTGTTAAAACCGCTGATGAGCAAACATTTTCGTTATGAAGAGGTCTCTTTTATTTAATTTTTGACTATTTTGTGCTTTTGTTATTAGGCGCATTGCCATGGGAAAGTCTGCTGTTAGGGACCTCTCCACAGTACTGAAGAGCAATGGTGTCTCTTGCAATCACTTGTTATGCATCAGAGAGTTGGACAATGACCAAGGAGGATAGAAGGAGAATTGATGCATTTGGGCTGTGGTGCTGGAGAAGAGTACTGAGAATACCATGGACTGCTAGGAAAACAAACATATTTGTCCTGGAAAGGGTTAAACCGGGTGGCTCCTTGGAAGCAAGGATTCTGAGGCTCCGTCTAACACACTTTGGACGTGTTGTGAGGAGAGACAGGTCCTTGGAGAGGGACATCATGCTTGGTAGGGTGGAGGGACAGCGCAGGAGGGGAAGGCCCTCTATGAGGTGGATTGGTTCAGTGACTGGGATAATTGGGATGGGAGTGTCAGAGACAGTGCAATTGGCACAGGACAGAGCAGAGTTTAGGGCTGTTGTACGTAGGGTCACTATGAGTCGTAAGCGACTTGACAGCACATAACAACAACAACACAATCTATTGTGAAAAGCTCAGCTTAACAGCATTGCTACAGCGTTTTTTTCTAAGAGTTTCATGATTTTGTTGGCATGTTGAAGTCTTTAATCTCTTTTGATTTGTTTTTGTTTATGTGTAAGACATGAAGCAAACAAGACTCATCTATGGATATCTCCAAGGGTCCCATACAGTCCAGCCAATGTTCATGACACTTGCTAAGATTATTTGTTAGGATACAAACCAATCCACGCTGTTGCTTGTTGCATCTTAGGCCTATGTGTTACAAAGTATAATACTCTCTGGGGTTTTCTTGGTTATAATTCCAGAGAGGCAGAGCACTTCTGTCTTTTCTGTGGCACTGCTAAGAGGGTTCAAACCACTGACATTTTAGAAAGCAGGTGAACATTTAACCACTGAGTCACCATGGCTCCTTAGAATCAACTGTAGGAAACCTTAAACCGTGACTGGCAAATTGTTGAAGGTTCAGTGTGGACTAACCTGGAGCTAAAAACTTTCTCTGGAGATTTTCTAAGCATGAGTAACCTCCAATGTACTATATTTCTTAATGGACATGTTAGGCATCAAAAACAATAAACTAAGAATTAAAAGTGACAGATATCATTTATATAGGTTCTAGGACAAATCTCCTTATCACCTGCTATCTTCTCCAACTCTCTGCCCATAAGATTTCTTTAGTATTACTATTATTATCATTATCATCATCATTTTGATCCCAGATGTTAAGAGAAAAGATGTTCCTGGTTTAGGAGAAATAGGAAAGTTCATCCGTAATCCAGGTTCATGAGTATGAGTTAGCGCTCCTTCCCTCAGGGAAGTTATCTGATTTCTTTCTTTAATAACAGAGAAAACCAATAGAGATGGCATTGTTATAACTTCTCCTTTCTCATCTGGGTCGTTGACAAGTAGGCTTTGTCCATTCTGTCAACAGAAAGAATACTACAAGGTAGCAATCATGTATTTTTTCCATGATTTAAAATAAGAAATAAAAATGTTCATTGTGGTTTTATTCTTTGATTGTCCCTCCTGAGTAACAGAAAACCTATGGGACCATGTTGAGGAACACTGGCCAAAGTTAACAAGCCTTTTATGTAGATGAAGGAAAAATTTTATATAGAAAATAGTCAAGAATTTCTTAGACTAAAAAAATCGGTATTTCTCAAATGTCTCTTGGACTAGTGGTAGAAATATGAAAAGAGCCTGGAATTTGTTATTCTTTTCTTTGCCTGAAACTTGGCTATGTGACTTGGTAGTCATTTACCTCGGACAGGTGACAGTACATTGAATCAGCATTTTTTCACCTCTAAAATGTTGGTAGGAACCCTGGCTGTGCATATGATTAAACATCCTGCTGCTGATTGAAAAAATGGCAATTTGAATTTACTCAGTGACTTAGTGGGAGAAAGACTTGACAATCTGCTCCTATAAAGACTGAAGCTAAGAAAACCCTTTAGGGTAGTTCTACTCTGGTACATGAGAGAGAACATAATAAAAAAGCAGTTCCACATCACCGAACAACACCATAACAAAATTCTTGTATACATCTTTCAGTCACAGGCCTCAGGCATGGAAAATTCTACCACAGCAATCTCATGGAAGAAGCAGATTACCTCAAACCCTACACAAACACAAAACAAGATGTCACCTCCAAAAAGTGACAAAGTAAGCCAGAAAGTCTGATGGAACTTTCTGACACAAGATTCAAACAACAATGACTGAATATTTTCAATGGGTGAAAGACAAACTTGAAGAACTATAGGACTCTGCAAGCAAAGAACAAGAGGAACTTAGAAAAAAATCACCACAAACAATCCAAGATAATGCAGATTAAACACCACCACCCCCATCACAGATATTAGAGGCTTAGGAAAAACAAGAAACCATAATCCAGAATATGAGGATTAATGTTTCAGATGCTGTCAACATATTGGTCGGATGAATGAACAGAGTTGAAGAGATGGAACACAGACCAGCAAAATACAAGATATACTTGTCACCACGTTCTGCTAGAACGAAAAACAGAACCAAAAGGGAGGGAAAAAGAAGAAAGCCTAAGAATAATGTGGGACACCACCAAGAGGAATAATATGCACTTAATCAGAATCCCAGAACAGGAAGAAGCAAGCTAAAGTGCCAAGAAAGTTGTGGGAGAATTAGAAGAAGAAAATTTTCCAGGCATAATGAAGAATGAAAGAATATATATTCAACAGCTTGAGTGAACACCGTATAGAATAGATCTCAAAAGAAAACAACCAAGGCATATGGTAGTCAAATTTGACAGAAACAAAGATGAGGAGAGAATTCTGAAAGCAGCAAGGGAGAAACAAAGAATAACCTACAAGGGAGAGCAATAAGATTAAGTTTCAATTTCTCAGCAAAAAAACATGCAAGCAAGAACACAGTAGAACGGTGTCAACTAAGACTGCTGTACCCAGCAAACCTGTCCATCAAATATGAAGAAGAAATCAAGATACTCTCAGAAAAGCAGAACTGAAGGGAATTTGTAAAAACAAGACCAACATTGCAGGAAACACTGAGAGATGTTCTTACAGAGGTGCCACAGAAAGCAGGATGTACCAAAGCAGCCAGCAACAACACCAAAAAGAACAATGTGATAGCAATGAAACCTTGCCTCTCCATAATTACATTGAATTTGAATGGTTTAAATGAATCACTGAAAAGAAAAAGAGTAGCAGAAAAACAAAACCCATCTATATGCTATCTACAAGAGACACACCTGAAAAGTGAAGATAAAGACTAAAAATAAAAGGGTTGGAAAAAATATACCATGCAAATGGCAACCAGAAAAAAGCAGGAGTAGCAATATCAATCTCTGATAAAATAGATTTTAGTATAAAAACCATCACAAAGATCAAGGAAGTTCACTACATAATGCTTAAAGGGTCAGTGGAACAAGAGGACATACAATAATAAATATCTATGCACCAAATGATTTGTTGTTGTTATGTGCTGTCGAGTACTGCAAAATATACAAGCAAACATTAACAGAACTAAAAAAAGAAATAGACAAAACCACTGTAGTAGTAAGAAACTTCAAAACACCATTCTCAAGAAAAGATAGAACTACCAGAAAGAAACTCAACAAAGATGCTGAAGAACTAAACCACACAACAAACCAACTCAATCTCATAGATATATACAGGCCAATGCATCCCAACGAAGTGCAGTATGCCTTCTTCTCCAATGTACATGGAACATTCTCCAGAATAGATCATATTTTAAGTCACAAGACAAGAATAATCAAACAAAAAAAGCATTGAAATAAAACAAAGCATCTTCTCAGACTACAATGCAACAAAGTAAGAAATTAGCAAGAAGGAGCTAAAAGAGAATAAAAACATAAATTTGGCAGCTGAACAACACCTTGCTTGAA
>NW_006399835.1:13739670-13763348 GCF_000299155.1 Elephantulus edwardii | reverse complement strand
TATCCTGCCTAAAGCATTCTTAAATGTCATAAGGGAGGTAACTAAAACAAATAAAGAATAACAATGGAATATTATGAAAAACTATACTCAACCAAATATGAAAATCTAGGGGAACTGGACAAATACTTAGAAACTCACAACCTACCTAAACTGACATAGGCCAAAATTGAACACCTGAACAGACCCATTACAAAAGAAGAAATTGAACAGGTAATAAAACAGCTTTGAACAACAACAACAACAAAACCCCCTTGGCCAGATGGCCTTACAAGTGAATTTTATCAAACAGTCAGAGAAGAATTGTCACCAATTCTACCTAAAGTATTTCAGAAAATAGAAAAAGATAGAATTCTCCCAGACTCATTTTATGAAGCAAACATATCCTTGGCCAAAGTAAGGGAAAGACACCACCAAAATAGAGAACTATAGGCCAATATCTCTCATGAACATTGATGCAAAAATCCAACAGTACATAAAAAAATAATTCACCATGACCAAGTGGGATTCATAACAGTTATGCAACAATGATTCAATGTAAGAAAAACAATCAGTGTAATTCATTGCATTAACAAAGCAAAGAACAAGAACCACACAATCCTATCAATTAATGCAGAAAAGGCCTTTGACAAAATCCAACAGCCTTTCCTGTTTAAAACACTCAACAAAATAGGAATAGAAGGGAATTTCCTCAACATAGTAAAAAGTACATATGCACATCTGACAGCCAACATTGTTCTCAATGGAGAGATTAAAGGCATTCCCTTTGAGAACAGAAAGTAAGCAAGGATGCACACTATCATCTCTCCTATTTAACATTGTATTGAAAGACTTAGTGATAGCAATAAGACAAGAGAAAGAAATAAGAGGTATTCATATTGGTACAGAGAAAGTAAAATTATCTCTACATGCAGGTGATATGATAATATGCTTAGAAAACCTTTAAGGGTCAGCAAGAAAACTACCAGACATATTTGAACAATTCAGTAAAGTGGCAGAATACAAAATCAACATACAAAATTGAATTTAATTTCTCTACTGTAACAAAGAGAAAACAGAAGTGGAACTAAGAAAAACAATAACCATCACAAAAGCTAATCATAAGATTAAATATTAGAGTAAATCTAACTAGAAACACAAAAGACTTACTCAAAGAAAATTACAAATCATTACCACAAAGAAACCAAAAGAGACCTGGAGAAATGGAAAAACATACCTTGTTCTTGGATAGGAAGACTCAATATTATGAAAATGACAATTCTACCAAAGGCAATGTTCAATGCAATCTCAATACAAATACCAATTTTGTTCTTCAACGAGATGGAAAAGACAATTTCCAATTTCTTCTGGAATGGAAAGAGACTCTGAATAAGCAAAGCACTCCTGAAAAAGAAACAGGTCGGAGGCATCTCACTCCCTGATTTCAAATCCTACCACATTGCTGTGGTGGTCAAGACAGCGTGGTACTGGTACAGTGACAGATATGTAGATGAATGGAATAGAATGAAGAATCCAGAAATCAGCTCATCTGCCTATGATCAACTAACTTTTAACAAGGAGATGAAGTCAGTTAAGTAGGGAAATGAAAGACTCTTTAACAAATGGTGTTGACAAAATTGGAAAACTGTAGAAAACTCAAGCAAGAACCACACCTCACATCATACTAAAAAATGAACTCAAAGTTCATCAAGGACCTAGGCCTAAAACGAAGGACTATAAACTTCATCAGAGAAAAGCTTGGAAGAACTCTAGAAGCTTTAATTCACAACATGACCAGTCTCCCAGGCACCCTGTAAAAACCTACAATGAGGAGAGAATAAAAGAAGTGAATGAAACCTTCTGAAAATCAAATCCCTATGCACATCCAAAATCTTCTCAAACAGGGTAAAAAGAAAAGCCACAGAATGGGAAAAAGTATTTGGTAATGACATGTCTGAGAAGGGACTTATACTTAGAATTTAAAGAATTTATCAGCTTTTCAACAAGATAAAAACAACCTAACTGCATAATGGGCACAAGCTATGAATAGATACTTCACCAAAGAAAACATTCAGATGTCAAACAAATGAAGAGCTGTTCAAAATCCCTAGCTTTCAGATAGATATAAATCAAAACAACTAAGAGACATCATGTCATTCCAGCAACAATAGCAAATTTCAGCAGAGCAGCAAACAACAAATGTTGGCAAGGTTGTGGAGAGATTGGAACCTTATTCACCACTGTGGGAGTATAAAATGGTGCAACCATGGTGGAAGGCAATTTTGCACTTTCTGACGAAGCTGGAAATAGAAATATCATTTGACTTTACAATTCCACTACTGGGAATATGGCCTAAAGATACCAGAACTGCTGCCCAAGGAGATATATACACACCTATTTTTATTGCTGCATTGTTCACAATAACAAAGAGATGGAAGCAACCAAAGTGCCCATCAACAATGAATGGATAGAGAAGCTGTGATATATTCACAAATGGAATACTACACAACACTGAAAATAAGGAACTTATAAAATATTATACAAAATGAGTGACCCTAGAGGACATTATGCTCAGTGAAATATCTCAGGTACAAAAGGACAAATACTGCATAATGCTACTGTTATAAAACAGGACTGACATCAGGGTTGGGGAGACACTAAGAAAAGAGTAGATAAATAATGTACACTGCATTGAAACAGATGAGGGAAATAACTGTTTATAAGGAATATATTATTAGGTATTATTTGTATGACAACAGTCCAGAGGTGCATAGCAAATTGGATTGAGGCTGGGGGGTAGGGAGGAAATTGTGCAACAATAAAACAATCTTTTTAAAAGAAGTTTTCTACTAGTTCATTTACAAAATTCAAACACATTGTTTTTAAGAACAAATTATTTCAATTTCGCTCACCCTGATCCCATCAATTTGTATAACCCCATGATTAATCTACCCTCTCCCTGCGTGTGCTCATCCCTTTGTTTCCACCCTCTCCCACCCCTCTTGGATCCTTATATTCATTCTACAATAATGGTTTTATACAATATTTATCCTTGTGGTACCGAGTTAATTCACTCAGCATAATACTCTCCAGTCCCTCCCAAGTTACACAATAATTTACAAAATCATTGCTTCTGCATGCTGTGTAGTATTCCATTGTGTGAATATACCATAATTTCTCAATCCTTTAATTTGTGGTTAGACATTTTGGCTGTTTCCATGTTCTTGTGGTGGTGAATAATGCTGCTATGAACATTGGTGTGCAAATCTCCATTTGTGCTTCAGTTCTCATTTTTTCAGGATATATTCCAAGTAGTGGAATAGCTGGGTCATATGGAATTTCTATGTTCATCTTTTTTGAGAAAGAAAACTTTTTAAAGAGAACTGGGTGTGGGGTAGGGAGGAAAATATACAATAGTGAATAAATGTAAATCTAAATCTAAGTTATACACACACACACACACACACACACAGATGATCACAACAATTTAAGACTACTTGCCTATCATAAATAAAACCAGAAAAAAAAATAAAGAAAAGGAGCTCTGGTGGCTTAGTGGTAAGCCATTGCACAGCCAACCCATAAGCATGTTGTTCAAATCCATCAGCTGTCCTACAGCAGAAAAATGAGCGATCTCTTCCTGTGCAAATTATAACTTCTGAAAATTCACTGAAGGGGTCAGCTATGAGTTGGTTCTGACTTGCCAGTACATAGTAATAACCCCCTTGAAAAATTGCCTTACTAAAAGTTAGAGATTATAATATTCACAACAAATTGCTGTAAATTTGTTATTATTATTTTTTGTTATACACTATTTTAATTCAGTTATATGTGCCATTTAGAGGAAGAGGGCACTGGATAAGAACTACATCTTTTTGATGTTTCATGTCATGCTTTATAAGTTCTCAGAATATAAAAAATCTTTCACGGGTCAATGACAAAATTCCAAAGTACATAAGCTACAGGTTGTTGCTGTTTGTAGGAGCTTTTGAGTAGAGTACGACTCATAGTGACTCTATGTATAAAAGATCTGACCCTTGTTCTATCCTGTGTCATCCTCACACTTCATGACACGCAAGAGCCCATTGTGGCAGTCACCATGTCAGTGCACCAATTGAGCATCTTCTTCTCTTTCACTGACCCTCTATTCTTCCCAGTATCATGTTTTTTTCCAAGGAATAACCCCTCCTACCAACACACCCATAGTATGTGAGGCAAAACCTCATCATTCTTCCACTCTGGCTGCATCCTCTCCAAGACATACTTGTTTGTTCTTTTGACAGTCCATCAGATGTTCAGTGCTCTTCTTCAAAACCACAGCCCAAATACATTAATTCTTCTGTTGTCCTTACTCATTGCCCTACTCTCAGATGCATAGCTAGTGATTGAAAAAACCATGGCCTGAATCAGACACACATTAGTCCTCAAACTGGTATCATTACTCCTCAATAATTTGGAGAGGTCCCTAACTGCAGATTTTCCAAGTGCAATGCGTTTTATTTCTTGACTGCTGGTACCAAGGGTGTTAATTGATAATTTCAATCTCCTCCATCCATCATGATATTGCCTATAAGTTGAGTGGTAAGAATCTTTGTTTTCTTGACATTGAGATCCAATCCACACTGAAGGTTGCATTCCTTGATCTTCTGCAACAAGTGCTTTAAGTTCTCTTCAGAGCCTGTGAAATTATTCATGGCTGACACTGATGAGAGGATCAGAGTTTTTACCCTAAAGGCAGAAGACAGTATGACACCCAGAGACTCTTGTTATGTCCCAGGAAAAACATATCTGTGGGATATTTTGATATAACCTATTGCCAGTATGCTAAGATTTTTATAAATGCATGTAATAATAATGTTTTTAGCTATTGCTATTGTTGTTGTTATGTGCCATCGAATTACCTGCAACTCAAAGTGACCCTATGTACAACAGCTCTGAAACCTACTCTGTCCTGAACCTGTTTCATTGACTGTGACACATCTACCCCCATTCATCTTCTCTGGGGTTTTCTTCTCCTGCACTGTCCCTCCACCCTTCCGGGCCTGATGTCCTTTTCCAAGGACTGGCCCCTTCTGGCCACATGCCCAGTGTATGTGAGACAGAGCTTCAAAATCCTAGGAAAGAGCCAATGTGAAAAACTACGTATATGAACTTTGGAAGTAAACCAGTATTTAAAAAAATTGATAAATCCTGGCCTCCAAGGAGAAACTTGGATTCATCCTTTGTAAGACATACCTATTTATTTTTCTTAGCATTTCATGGTATGTTCAAGACTCTTTTCCAGCACCACAACTCAAAGACATCAATTCTTCTGTCACCTTTAATAATTTTTCCAATTCTGTGATACATAGTAAGTAATTGTCAGGACTATGGCCTGGATTGGGCACACCTTAGTCCCTAGACTGACATTGTTGTTTCTCAGTACTCTGGAGAGATTGCTGCCAGCAGATTTTCCCAGTGCTATTTATTTGTCTTTTGCTTTCTTGATTGCTGGTGCCAAGAGTGCTGGCTGGGGAGCTGAGCAAGCTGTAGTTGTTAACAACCTCAGTCTCCTCTCTATCTATTATGGTGCTGCCAATTGGCCCAGTGGTGAGAATCTCTGTCTTCTTCATGTTGCAAGGAGAATTTATTCCTTGGAGAAGGACACCATGCTTGGGAAGGTGGAGGGTCAGAGAAAGAGAGGAAGACCCTTGACCAGCTAGATTGACATGGTGAGTGCCGTTATTTGCTCTAATACATCCGAAAGTGTGAGGATGGCACAGGATAGGACAGGGTTCAGATCAGAGTTCATAGGGTTACTATGAGGCGTACTTGACTCAGTGGCACCTACCAACGACTGTAGAATTCCATTAATAGGAAATAGAAAACCACGGAAAACTAACCTATGGTAATAGCATCATGATAGATGGTGAAGAGATTGAGACTGTTGACAGCTTTAGTTTGTTTGGCTCTATAATCAACACTCTTGGTACCAGCAGCCAGGAAATGAAAAGATGAATTGCACTGGGAAAGTCTGCTGTCAGAGACCTCTCCAAGGTACTGAGGAGCAACAATGTCAGTCTGGAGATTAATCTGCACCTGATCCAGGCCATGATCTTTCCCATTACTTGCTATGCTTCAGAGAGCTGGACAATGACTAGGGATGATAGAAGGAGAGTTGATGCCTTTGATCTTTGGTTCTGGATAAGAGTATTGAATATACATTGGGCTGCTAGGAAAACAAACAAGTTCATCCTGGAGAGGGTGAAGACAGGCTGCTCCTTGGAGGCAAGGATTCTGAAGCTTCATCCGATGTACTTCAGGGATGTTGCAAGGAGGGACCAGTCCTTGGAGAGGGACATCATGCTTGGGACGGTGGAGGGACAGCACAGGAGGGGAAGGCCCTCTATGAGGTGGGTTGATTCTGTCATTAGGGTATTGGGGATAGGCATGTTGGAGACAGTGAGTTTGGCAAGGGATAGAGCAGGGTGTAGGGCTGTTGTACTTAGGGTTGCTATGAGTTTCAAATGCCTCGACGGCACATAATAACAACAACAACAACAATAGATATCAGCAGTTAGTATATTTTGGGGTGTGTGGAGTCTTTTGAGGTGCCGAAATGTTTGTTTCTTTATCTGGGTGCTGGTCCTGTGGGAATATTCGTACTAAAAATGTGTCAAGTTGTGTTATTAGTATTTGCATATTTTCCATATTTTCTTTTATGTAACTACTTAATACTTGCATCAAAAAGAAAACAATCTTTGCATCCTTTGTCCTGAGAACTGTATTTTATATTACCATCAATTTTATTAGGGGCTCTAGTGCCCCAGTGGTTAAGTATTCAGCTGTTAACTGAATCATGGGTGGTTCAAATCCACTAGCTTCTCTGTAGGAGAAAAGACCTGGTGATATACTCCCCTAAAGATTATAGTCTGAGAAACCCTGTGGGCGGTTCTGCTTTGTTCTATAGGGTCACCATGAATCAGAATCAACTCAACAATACACAGCAACAGTAATGTTAAATGTTCAGAGGGTTTCCAATCTTTAATATCCTTTCCTGTGCATAAAGATGTGCTGACAGCTGGACACCTTACAGGCTGCAGCCCATCTAACCTTGGTAAGTGGCCCCATTTCAGAGTTGGCCTCGAGCTGACAGGCATATTGTGAGGGTCGTGCTTCATCTCGTTGACAGCTGGAGTTGTCACGGCAGCAAAGCCCAGAGAAAACCAGGCAGTGGACTGTGCTTCCCACCCTTAGGCTGCGAGGCACAAGCCCCAGCAATGGAAAGATTAAAAAGCCTCTCAATTTAAAGAGACAAGGGGGAGGGGAATGTGGGCTGCACAATTTATAAATAGACATTGCCCGAGGCTGCCTGATGGTGAAATGGTTGTTTAGTAAATCTTTCTCCTTTAGGGATTCTATTACCAGGGACTATTGTGAAAGACCACTTTTGCTTTGTCTTTTGGGGGGAGAGCTTGGGTTTCACCAAGCCAGCCCTGTTGGATACTAGTTCTCTCTGCCGGATTCAGGCACAGGCCTTCAGCATTTTGAATCACCTTTCCATGGAGCACAAAGATGATGATGATGATGATATATCTTTTGCCAAATGGATGAGCAGCTTCTGGGGTCACAGCTGCACAGAGGAGGATGAGAGGAAACTCCGGGAGCGCCATCGACCACAAGCCGCAGGTTACAGGAAAACCTCCCTGCCCTGCCCCGTGAGTCATACAGGGCAGGGGACACCTGGGATTGGGGGGATTGCTTTTAGATAATCTTTGGAAGCACTCTGGGAAGTACAGTTTTCCTTGGCTCAAAATTTTCCAAACCATATTTTTGTTTGTTTTGTATTGACAAAAATTGCTTTTAAATAAGTCTTATCTTCAAGGGGGCCTGATTGTCATCTAGGAGGTAAATGATTTATTCATTTTCAGTAATCTGAGATCTTAATCTGCCAGTTGGGAGCTCCTGGTAAGCCTGAGATAATCCCACTGAGTGATGTGTTGTTGTTGGATGCCTTTGAGTGGGTCGACTCATGGCGACTCATGTGTTTCTAAGCAGAACTGTTGCAGAGAGTTTTCTTGACTCTAATCTTTATGGAAGCAGTTTGCCAGGCCTTTCTTCTGTGGAATCATTTGATAAGTTTCAACTGCCAGCCTTTGGGCCAGCAGTGAACTGCTTGCTGTATCTGAGCAACATGATTCAAACTCAAGGAAAGAAACTCGTTATGATTAGTGGTGTGTGCAGCATTGTTCTGAGGAAGTGTGTTACTTTCCACTAGAGAGGTTTTGAAATACTGAAATTAGCTCAATTGGTGGACATTGGGGGCCTGGGGGTTGTAGCTAACAAATCACTCCCTTTGGTGCATTTTTAATATATTTTTTTCTTCTCTGCTGTTACCTGGTTTTTGAATAGGGGAGTGATGCAAAATTCTTTTGCCTTCAACACTGTTTTCCTATAGCTAAGCAGAGGGTTAAACAGAGGCCCTAGGGTCTAGGGAGCAAGGGTCCAGCAAGAAAGCAGAGAAGGGAATGAGAGGCCTTGGAAGACAGCACAGACAGCAGATCTCTCTGCTCAATTGCAGTAACTCGAAGGCCACACAGAGCATACGCATGTCTTCTGCTTCACAGTTACACAGCCGTAAGACAGTCTTTCTTTTTCACAAGTCACCTCATAGAATTCCAGCCACTGGAAAACAGTTTCCTGACCCTCTGTGTCTGAAGACTTTAGAACTCTCAAGTAAGATTTGTTGTTAGATGCTGGACAGTCAGCTCAGACCCCAGAGGGCATTAAATACAACAGAACAAAAGTTGCCTGTGTAATCTTCTGTTGGAGTCCATTGTCTCAGTGACACTGTTCTCTATCAGTCCATCTCAGTGAGTGTTTCTCCCAGCTCTTCAGTTAAAAATAAAATTTCAGGGCAATGTTTTTTTCTTTTTTTTTTTAAAAAAGGTCTAGGGTTCCCATGATGTACAATGCCTGTGAGATACATTAAAATATGTAAGGCAACCTTAATTATTCCCAGAGATTAGCAAATTTGAGGGATGAGTTCTCTTGAGACACAAGCAAAATAACTCTCTTACCAAATACATATTCAAGGACAAAGAGCAAGTTTCAACATCTGTCTGAGCTTTTCTTCAAGTGAAATATGAAATGACTGGATGACCTCAGGGGCTCCTTCTACCTCAAACTTTCCAGAATTTTTATAAAATAGACCCCTTCTACTCTGTGTTGCATAAGATAGAGACCACTTCTACTCTGTATTGCTTGGGGTTGCCAGGAATAAAAATTAAATCAATAGTCACTATCCTTTTTCAAATTAATATAAGCTAAATATTAGATTATCACACTCTTTTTAATCTCTTATGTTCCACTAAATGAGGTATTCATGGTGTATGAAACAGTAGCATAATTAGTTTTATCACTACTAATTTTTAGAGAGTAAGAGCCAGGAACAAACAGAAAATCCCCCGATTTTTAATTTAGCATAAGAGCCTTTTGGAGTCACAGAAAATACGAAACCAAACCCCCCCCAAAACAAAAAAAACCAACCCCAAAACAAAAAAACACACACTTGCAAAATACAGTTTTTTAAATAAATTGTAGCATCAACCAGGCTTTTCAAACTGAGATAATTCACTCTATTTAGAGATACTCACTTTTAGGTTGCAATGTTCTTCTTAAACTATTGAGAAATAGCAGAATCTGTTATGGATAGCATTCTTAAATGGGGTTCAAATGACCTCTTTTTCTGCTTGCCCTTGCTGCAGGCAGTGACCTGAATTAACCTGTTCAGATTCTGAGTAAACAGTGAATTCCATAATTATCAGAACAACCTACTGAAAGCATGTCTTTATTCAGGGAGAAAAAAACTCATGGAACAAAAGTTAAAGCCTGATTGAACAGAGTTGAAAAAGAGCAAATACAGAATACCCACCAGGAGACCCAGAGGAGCTATTGCGCAGAGACCTGGAAGGTCATTTCGATTCCTGTTGACCTGATTGGAAAGAGTAGATCTACCATGGGGTTGCCAAGGCCGTATATCTTTTTGGAAGTGACTACTGCATCTTTCTCCCACAGAGTGGCTTGGCCTGTTTCAAATACTGAACTTCTAGTTAGCAGTCAGAAACTTTAACCAATAAAGCACTGAGTTTCCTTTGAAGATAGTTGTTGTTAGGTGCCATTGAATTGGATACAACTCATAGCAACTCTTTGTTGTTATTTTTTTAAATAAAACTTATTTTTATATTTGTTTGCTTACAAAGTTCATATATGTTGTTTCTCACACCAGATCTTTCCCATTTCTTTTACCCACTCCTCCCTCTACCTATCAAATTGTGTGACCCTATGATTAACCCCCCACTCCACTCCCACCCATCCTCACCACTCTGCTCCCGCTCACCCTCTTTTGGATCCTCATACACATTTTACTAGTTATCTTTCTATTTCTACAATAATGGTCCTATACAGTATTTGTCTTTATGGGGCCCAAGTTAGTTCACTTCATAATGCTCTCCAGTCTCTCCCATGTTATGTAGTAATTTTCAAAATGATTGTTCCTGCATGCAGCTTAGTACGCCATCATGTGAATGTATCAATTTCTCAATCCATTGTGGTTGAGATTGTGGTTTGACATTTGGGTTCTTTCCATGTTCTTGCATTGGTCAATAACACTGCTATGATCATTGGTGTACCATTAGTGTCCCAGTTCCAATTTTCTCTGGCTACATTCAAAGCAATGGAATAGCTGGTCCATATGGGATTTCTATGTTCACCTTTTTGAGGAAACACACAAACTGCCTTCCAGAGAACTTGTCTCATTTTACAATCCCACCAACAATGTATAAGAGTTCCTATTTCTTCACATCCTCTCCAATATTTATTGCTAGCTGTTCTGTTAAACTTTGCCACTGCTACTGGGGTGAGATGGTATCTCATTGTGGTTTTGATTTCATAGCAACTCTTTGAACAACAGATATGAACCCTGTTCTGTCCGGTGCCGTCTTAATAATCTCTGACACAAGTGAGCCCATTGCTGTTTGCAGTGTGTTTGGCAAATCTGGTTGAGGGTCTTCCTTTCTTTGATTAACCCTGCACTTTTTCTTGCATGATGTCTCATCCCTTTCCAAGGCATAGCCTCTCCTAGGAACATAGCCAAATTATGTGAGGTGAAGCTTTGCCATCCTGGCTTTTAGGAAGCACTTTGGCTGCACTTTTCTAGACTTACCTGTTCTCTTGGCAGTCTGTGAGATATTCAGTGCTCCAACACCACAATTCAAAGGCAGCAATTCTTTTTCCTTCATCCTTATTTATGGTCCAGCTTTCAGATGCAAAAGACACATGCATGAATTAGGCACATCTTAGTCTTCAAACTGACATCATTTCTCCTCAGCAATTTGGGGAGGTCCTTGACAGCAAACTTTCCCAATGTAGTATATTTTCTGATCTCTTGACTTCTGGCACCAAGGGCATTGATTGTGGATCCAATTTCAATCTTTTCTTCATCTATCATGATGTTACTTTTTTATCTGTCCAGTCTTCTTGATGTTGATAAGTAATCAATATTGAAAACTTAACCTCTGATTCCAAAGAAAGTAGTTAAGGAGCTTGATTCTTCATACTTTCTGGTGGCAAACTTATAGAAAAGTGAATTGTCCTGCAAAACCAAAGGCTTTCTGGTAGTTCAAATCCATCAACAACCCCTTGGAAGAAAGATGAGCAATCTCCTCCCTGTAAAATTATAGCCTCGGAAACCTCAATAACACTGAGATACTTTTTTAAAAATTATTTTTATTTTATATTGGTTTGCATACAAAATTCATATAAATTGTGTTTCATTTATACACATTGTGTTTTACCCATTCCTCTCTCACATTGTGTTCATATGATCATTCCCATTACGTTGTATTTTACAAACATAATCACCATTGATTCATGACCAATTGATCCACCATTGACCCTCTTTTCAGGTCCTCACTGGATCTTTCCAATTCCTTCACCTCCTCCCTCTGCCCTTCAGTCTCTGTGACCTCATGATTTCCCCCCTCCGTCCACCCTCAGCCTCCCTCCTCCCTCAGCCTCCCTCCTCCTTCCACTTCCCACTTTGGACTTTTGTACACATTTTACTAGTAGAAATTATTCTACTTTTACAATAATAGCCTTATGTGATATTTGTCTTTATGAGACTTAATTTACTTAACTACTGCTCTCCAGCAACTCCCATGTTATATAGTATCTTTTGAAATTATTGCTCCTGAGTGCTGCATAGTCTTCTATCATGTGACTATACCACAATTTCTCAATCCATTTGTTTGTTGATGGACATTTAGGCTATTTTCATTTTCTTGCTATGGTGAGTAATGATGCTATGAGCATTGGTGTACAGATCTGTTCATGTCTCATTTTTATTTTTCTCAGGGTATATTCCTAGTAGTGGAATAGCTGGGTCATGCGGGATTTCTATGTCCAGCTTTTTGAGGAAGTGTCAAACTGCCTTCCAGTGTGGTTGTATCATTTCAAAATCCCACCAACAGTGTATGAGAGTTTCAATCTTTCCAAATCCTCTCAAACATCTATTGCTTGCTGTCCTATTAAACTTGCTACACAGGTGAGATGGTATCTCTTTGTGATTTTGATTTGTATCTCTCTGATTATCAGTGATTTTGAGCATTTCTTCATGTGTCTGTTAGCCATTCAAATGTCTTCCTCTGTGAAAAGTCTTTGTCTTTTGCTCATTTTGTAATTGGGTTATCAGTCTTTTACTTGTGGAGGCCCTGTAGTGTTCTGTAAACTTTTGTTATAAGATCCTTGTCTGTAGGTTTTCTTTTCACCCTATTGGTAAAGTTTTTGGTTCACACAGAGACTTAATCTTTATAAGGTTCCATTCATTGATGTTATCCTCTCCTGGTTGTGCATTTCTGGCTGTATTTGCCAGCCTCTTCATACCATAGGCTAGGTCTTATAAGTTTGGCCCCATTTGGTCTCATGACCTTTATAGTTTGGGCCTTTATCCCTAGGTCTCTGATTCACCTTGAGTTGATTTTTGTTTATGGTATGAAATGTGAATCCTGTTTCAGCTTTCTTTGGGTAGAAGTCCAGTTTTGCTAGCACCATTTGTTGAAGAAGTTGTAGTTTCCCAATTTGATAGGCTTTGTTTCCTTGTTGTGCACTAGTTGATCATAGGCAGATGGATTAATTTCTGGGTTCTCATTTCTATTCCATTGATTTGTGTGTCTATCATTATACTAGTACCACTCTGTTTTGGTTATTACACCTGTAGTAACCAATTACTGTAGTAGGTTTGGAAATCAGGGAGTGCTATGCTTCCCACTGCATTCTTATTTCTCAGAAGTATTTTGCTTATTTAGGGCTTCTTTCCTTTCCAAATAAATTTGCCAATTGCTTTTTCCTATCTTTTAAAAAACTGTATTTGGTACCTGTATTGAGATTGCATTAAGCATGTGGATTGCTTTTGGTAGGATTGTGATTGTCACTATATTGACTCTTCCATGAACAAGAGAACATCTTTCCATTTATGTACATCTCTTATTGTTTCTTGCAGAAGTATTTTATTGTTATCTTTATAAAGATCTTCTGTGTCTCTAGTTAGATTTACTGCCAAGTACCTCAATTTGTGGTTGGCTATGAAATGAAATGTGCAAAAGAGCTGGAGTTGGAAAATCAAAAGGGCTGAACTTGGTTGACATGTCTTAAGCTGCAGGAACTAAAGAACAAGTTCAAGCCTTGGGTTGCAATTCTTAAGGATGCTACGGACAAAATATTAAACAATCCAGGAACCACTAAAAGAAAATGAAAGAAGTATACAAAGTCACTGTACCGAAAAGAATTGGCTGACATAGAAAAATTACAAAAAACATACAATCAAGAGGCAATGGTGATGAAGGAGGGAGTATAGGCTTTTCTGAAGGACTTGTAAAAAAGTAAGACCCTAGGAAATGATGTGATACCAACTGACATATTTCAACAGAAAGATACTGCCCTAGGTGTGTTCACCAGATCATGCCAGGAAATCTGGAAGACATATATATGCCCAACTGGCTGAAAAGTATCCATATTTATTCTCATTGCAAAAAAATGGTGACCTGACTGAGTGTCACAAATTATTGAACAATATCACTAATATCACAAAAATAAAAAATCTTCAGCAAAATCCTGCTGAAGATTATCCAAAAACAACTGGAACATTGACAAAGAACCAACAGAAATACAAGCTGAGTTTATGAGAGGGCGTGACACTAGAGACATTATTGTCAATGCCAGCTGGATCTTGGCAGAAGCAAAGAGAGTACCACAGGAATATCTATCTGTGTTTCATTGACTATGCAAAGGCATTTGACTATGTGGATCACAATCAATTACAGCTAACCCTGAGAAGAATGGGAATGCCAGAACACTTGATTGTGTTCATTCAAATCCTATACTCAGACCAGGAAGCAGTCCTCAAAACAACAAGGAAACACTGCATGGTTCAAAATCAAGAAAGGAGTGCATTTCCATATCTTTTCAGTCTATATGTGGAACACGTCATATGGAGGGCTAGACTTTATGGGGAGGAATGTGGCATCAGAATTGGAAGAAGACTCATCATCAATCTGCTGTAGAAGGTAAGGCTTGTGTCTTCAATATGGATTGAAGTTCAGCATCAAGAAGACAAAGATTCTCATCATTGGACCAATTGGCATCGCCATGATAGATGGAGAAGAGAATGAGGTTGTTAACAGTTACAGCTTGTTTGGTTCCACTATCAACATTTTTGGCACCAGCAGTCACAAAATCAAAAGACCATTTACTGCTATCAGAGACCTCTCCAGAGTACTAAAAAGCAAGTAAGTCAGTTTAGAGACTAGGGTGTGCCTGTTCCAGGCTATGGTCTTACAATTAGTTGTTACGCATCAAAGAGCTGGACAATGACCAAGGATGAGAGAAGAAGGAAGACTCGATGCCTTTGAGCTGTAGTGCTGGAGAAGTCTTGAACATACCATGGACCATCAGGAAAATAAATAGGTATATCTTGGAGAGGGTGAAACCAAGTTTCTACTTGGAAGCTGGGATTTTTAAGCTTTGTCTTACATACTTTGGGCACATGGCCAGGAGGGACTGGTCATTGCAGAAGGACATCATGCTCGGAAGGGTGGAAGGACAGCAGAGGATGAGATGGTTTGATACAGTAACTGGGGCAATGGGAGTGGGTGTTTTGGAGGCCGTGAGACTGGTTCAGGACAGAGCAGGCTTCAGGGCTGTTGTACATAAGGTTGGTATGAGTCTCAGGCAACTCGACGGCACATAACAACAACAACATGGTAAATAATATTGCTTTCTTAGTTTCCTTTTCTATGTTTCCTTTGTTACCTTAGAGAAAGGAATCCTACTGATTTTTGTATATTGATCTTGTATGCTTCCACTCTAATAAACCGGTTATTAATAATACTAATAATACTAAGCCTAAGAGTTATTTTGTTGATTCCTTTGGGTTATCTATGTACACTATCATATCATCTGCATATAGAGATAGTTTTACCACCTCTTTGCTAATTTAGATGCCTCTTACTTCCTTTTCTTGTCAGATTCCTCTAGCAAGTATTTCCAAGTCAATATCCAGTAGAAATCGTGAAAGTTGGGAAGCCTTGCCTGGTTCCTGTTTGTAAGAAGGATGCCTTGAGTCTTTCTCCATTGAGGATAGTGTTAGTTCTTGATTTTGCATAAATACTTTTCAGTATGTAGAGGGAATTTCTGTCTATTTCTATTTTTCTGAGTGTTTTAATTAGGAAAGGGTTTGGGATTTAGTTGAAGCATTTGACAGGATCATGTGGTTGGGTTTTTTTTTTTTTTTTTTTTTTGTGTTGTGCTCTCCTTTTTTTTTTTTTTTTGTTTTGGCGTGTTTTTGTATCCGTTTTGTGTGTCCCTTTGTTCTTGCCATTTTTTTTTATGTGCTGTTGGAGTCTGTTGGCCAAGATTTTGTTAAGGATTTTTGTGTCTATATTCATAAGAGATATTGGTCTGTAGCTTTCTTTTTTGGCAATGTCTTTGCCTGGTTTCAGGTTCAGGGTTATGCTTGCTTCATGAATTGACTCTGGAAGTGTTCCTTCTTTTCTTTTCCTTGGATTAAATTTAGTAGAATTGATGATAGATCTTCTCTGAATGTTTGGTAGATTTCAGCTGTGAAGCCATATGGGCCAGGACTAGTAGTTTTTGTGATTTTTTTTTTCCCCCTAAGAAGTATTTTTATGATCTGCTCAATTTCTTGTTTTGTGATGAGTCTTTTCAAGTGGTCCAAATCTGTCCATGTCAATCTGAGTAGGGTGTGAGTTTCAATGAATGTACCTACTTCCTCTAGGTTTTAAAATTTATTGGAGTATAGATTTTCATAATATTCCAATATAATAATTTTTATTTACTTTTATCTGGTTCTGTTGTAATGTTACCTTTATCATTTCTTATTCAAGTTATTTATGTCTTCTCTTTCTTTTCTTTTGTTAAATTTGTCAATGGCTTGTCTTGTTGATGGTTTCAGTTGTTTTTCTGTTTTCTGTCACATTGGTGCCAGCTCTTTTCCTTATAATTTCCTTTTTTCTAGAGTCTGTGGAGTTGGATTGTTGTTCTTTTTCTATTTGATGGAGGTGTTAAGTTATTGATTTTACTTCTTTCTTCTTTTTTTATATGCTTGCCTATTGCTATGAACTGTCCCCTGAGGACTGCCTTAGCTGCACTTCAGAGGTTTTGGCATGTTGTATTTTTCATTATCATTTGTTTCAAGGAACTTTCAAAAAAATTTTTTTTTCATCCATAACCCAAGCATTTTCTAGCATGGAGCTATTTTGCCATGTGAATACCTTTGTGATCTTTACTCTTTTGTCATTAATTTCTAGTTTTATGTAATTGTGGTATAAGAAGATACTTTGTATTATTTCAGTGTTTTTTTATTTATTGAGGCTTACTTTGTGCCCTAATATATTATCAGTCCTGGAGATTGTACCATGTGCACTTGAAAACACAACTAAATTGAGTTTTAGTTAGGTGCAGTACCCTGAATATATCTATAAGTTCAAGTTGGCTGTATAGTTAGATCTTCTTCATTCTTGTTAAGTTTCTTTTTAATTGATCTATCTTCTGGTTAAAGTCTCCTATCACTATTGTGGTGCTGTCTATTTCTTTCTTCAATTCTGTTAACCATAGTTTTATGAATTTTGTAGGTCTATGATTTGCTGCATAGATGTTGACCAATGTTATGTCTTCTTGGTCTCTTGTGCCTTTAATCATGATAGAGTGCTTTTTCTTTATATTTTATGGTAATTTTCATCCTGAAGTCTAACTTTTCCCAGAGATTGGTATTGCCACTCTTGCTTTTTTGTGTGTCATTTGCTTAGTATTTTCTCCCTCCTTTGATATCTAGTCTATCTTTTTCCTTTTTTCTTAGATGGGTCTTTTGTAGACAGCATATTGGAGGCTTTGTTTTTTTAATCAATTCTGCTACTCTTTGTCTTTTAATAGGTGCATTTAGTTCATTCACATTAAGTGTGATTATGTACATGCAGGTTTTAATGTTGTCATTTTGCTGTATTTCTTTTTCTGTTGTTTCTGGCTACTACCGTCCACTCACTTCCCTTTGGTGTCTCTGTGGGCAGGACTTCCTTTAGAAAGTTTTGTATTGTTAGTCTTGTTTTCACAAATTCCTTAAGTTTCTGATCTTTCTGCACATAACCTTATTTCTCCTTCATATATGATGGACAGCTTTGTGGGGTACAGAATCCTTGTCCAGCAATTGTTTTCCTCCCAGCCTTCTGTATATGCCATCCCATTGTCTTTTTGCTTGTATGGTTTTACTGAGAAATCAGAACTTAGTCTAATTGATTCCCCTTTGTAGGGACTGTTTGTCTCACACGTCTTTTAGCATTCTATCCTTCATTTTTGTAGAATTTGACCATGGCATATCTTGATGTTTTTCCTTTTGGATCTCATCTGTTCATTGAGATTCCTGAATGCAGATTTCCTCATTTTTCATGATACCCGGCACATTTTCCTCTAGGACTTCCATGATTTTCTCAGTGCTTTCTCTATCCCTCTTTGTTTTTTCTCCTCCCCTCCCTCCTCCTCCAGACTCCTTAGAGGTATGGGATTCTCTTTTTCCCCCCTCTGGGATTCTGATCATATGTATGTTGTTCCGTTTTATATCATCCCACATGATTCTAATGTTTTCTTCATTTTACTTCAATCTCCTCTCTGTTTTGCCTTATAGAAAGTAAATACCAGAAAAATCTCAATTTGTGCTTTATTTTCTATGCAAAGGCATTTGACTGTATGGACCATGAGAAGCTGTGGCTGACATTGAGAAGAATGGGAATCCCAGAGCACTTGATTGTACTCATGAGGAACCAATACCTGGATTAGGAGGCTGTTGCATGAATGGAGGAGGGGAGTACTGCATGGCTCGAAATTGGGAATGGAGTGTGTCAGGGATGTATTCTATCTCCTTATTTGCTCAATTTGTATGCTGAGCAAATTATCCAAGAAGCTGGACTCAAGAAGAGGAATGTGGCATCAGGACTGAAGGGAGACTCATCAATAACCTGCATTATGCAGATGACACAACCTTGCTTGTTGAAAGTGAGGAGGACTTGGAGCACTTTTTGCAGAGATTAAGGAATGCAGCCTTCAGGATGAATTGCATCTTAATGTCAAGAAAACAAGATTCTTACCGTTGGACCAATGGGTAGTGTCATGATGGGTGGAGAAGAGATTGAAATTGTCAACAGCTTCATCTTGCTTGTATCTACAGTTAACACCCTTGGTACAAACAGTCAGGAAATAGGCAGACAAACTTCACTTGGAAAATCTGCAGTTAGGGACCTTTCCAAATTATTGAGGAGTAATGATGACTGTTTGAGGACTAAGGTATGTCTGATTCAGGCCATAGTCTTTCCAATTCCTAGCTGTGTATCTGAGATCTAGACAATGAATAAGGATGACAGAAAAATAAGCTGTGATTTTGGAAAAGAACACTGAACATCCCATGGATGGCCAAGAGAACGAACAGATATGTCTTGGAGAGGTGCAGCTGGAGTGTTCTTTGGAGGCAAGAATAATGAGGCTTCACCTCACATACTTTGGA
This sequence comes from Elephantulus edwardii, assembly GCF_000299155.1. Lineage (NCBI taxonomy): Eukaryota > Metazoa > Chordata > Mammalia > Macroscelidea > Macroscelididae > Elephantulus > Elephantulus edwardii. Next base: position 13,744,270 of record NW_006399835.1, on the reverse strand, counting down.
CATATTGGTAGGAGGTGCTATTTCTTGGAGAGGGACACAATGTTGGGAAGGGTGGAGGGTTGGTATAAGAGAGGAAGACCCTCAATCAAGTGGATTGACACAGTGACTGCTGAAATGGGCTCTTGTGTGCCAGGAATTGTGAGGATGCCACAGGACAGGACTAGGTTCAGATCTTTTATTCATAGGGTCGCTATGAGTCGTACTCGACTCGATGGTAGCTAACAACAACAACAACAACAACAATGTTCCCATTGAGGGTATTGTCTTCCTACTCACTGAGTCTCTGTTCCATCCCTTCTATTCTGCTTTTCAATCTCTCTAGTATTTTGAAAACTTCTGCCATTTTAATCTTGATATTCGGGATAGCATTTCCATGCATTTCAGTTATTTCCAGTACTTCATCAGCTGTATCCTCTGTCTTGTGTTGATTTTAAAATTTATTTTACTTTTTAATCTATAGCATCCTTTCTTTCTCTCTTTTTTTAAGTGTTATCTGAGGGAATCATTCTCACTAGGTATCCTAAAATCCAATGTGAGTCAGTTATGAGCTTGTTAAAATTTGATGGCATTGAGCTTTTAGTTGAGTAAGAGGAAAGGAATAAGCAGAGAGAAAGCAAGAGGAAGCTGAGTCCCCTGACAACTTTGCGAGCTTTAATATGGATCTTCTGTGCCCCATGTGGTAACACTATGTCTGGCCTACATGCTATGATTTGAAGGAACACTGAGGAAACCAATATACTCTAGACTATTCTTTAAAAATCATCTTTACCTCTTTATATACTTTCTCCTTTTACCCAATTTAAAGCCTGGGAAGGTATTTTTGGTTTTCATCCATATCCCTGATTAGCCTGAGAGGTTTTCTTGCACTGTGGCATTCACTACAGGAGTGGGTTAGGTGAGCATGTCCCCCTTAAGAAGATTCTTCACAAACTTGGAGGAAGAAAGGATGTGCCTGCCTTGGGACTTATTGCTTACAAGTGTCATGATTGACAGTAGTTCTTGTACTTTAGATTTTATTTATATTTCTTTTTATTTTTTAATTTTATTATTTTGTGTGTGTACATCAAATTGAATCTGACTGGTACAGGAGGAGATTGCCCCTCCTTCTCCGGCAGAGCATCTGGTGGATTCGAACTGCATACCTCCGAGATTGCAGTGCAGCTTCTTGCCAGTAGGCCACCAGAGCTCCCTATTTATATTTCTTTTCTATAGGGACCACATCTTAATCTAAAGGGAGAAAACTAATTATAGAATTTCAGGCATCAGTTACAACTCTACAGGGGAACTTTCACATTCTGTCCTATGCACTTGTTTTCTCTCCTCTCCTGGAGGCTAAGGTAGAGGATTTGCTAGAAAAGCAGCAAAGTGAAAGTCATCAAGATGAGTGCTCTGGAGTGATTATCTTAGTGTCTTTTATTTACTAGCTGTGTAATTCAAGCAAGTGACTTAATCTTTCTTTGTCTCAGTGTCCCATATGTACACGGCATCTATAATAATAGTACCACATAAGTATATTGTAAAGACTCAACAAGTAAATAATGTATTGAGACTGAACTTGGTCTCAACAGTATTATTATTATTATTATTTCAGAAGTCCTGAAACTTGAATTTGTTTTTCTGAGTGCTTTCAGTGTATTACTTCAAAGGCTCCAGGGTTTTGCATTCTACCTTTCTTTCGTTGTCTCTGGTGTCCATTTTTCTTTTCTATTACAATGAGATGCTAGTCAGTAATTATGTTGAAGATGGGTAAAATGTGTATGTAGTTCATGCCAACAAAGAGGACGACCAGGAGTTAAGAGCTAATAGAGAAGCTATTTTTAAAGAGAATTGAATTCAACGTCATTTGGGAGTTAGGATCCAAGTGTCATGTGGTCTAGATGGTTTGGGTTGGCTATTTCAATTATTGTCGACATGAAACAAGGCCTTGAATTGTCCCTTAGGAGGAAGTTCCAGACTCCTAGGCATGGAATGTTTTAGGCTGTGAAGAATTTTTTCTTGAAGCTTTTCTTTGTGTGTTCAGATTATAGTTTATTATTATGGTTTTTTTCTTCTTCTTCTGTCATCTTTTTCCATGGTTTAGCTGTAAACTCCATAGCAATTGATTGTAAAAGATCATGGCCTGACTCAGGTGCACCTTGGTCTTCAAACTCACATCATTGCTGTCCAATATTTTGGAGAAGGCCCTGACAGTGAAGTTTCCTAAATCATGTCTCCTGATCTACTGATTGCTGGTACCAAAGGTGCTGAATGTTGATCAAAATGGCATTTCGTATCTGTATAATTATGGTTTTAATGATAGTTTCACATTATATATGACAATCAAGAGATAAGGAGATGTATTACTTTGGGCATATTGGCTGTCAGGGATCTCTTCAAAATACTGAAGAACAATGTTGTCAGTCTGAAGAGTAAAGTGTGTCAGATTTGGGCCGTGGTCTTTTCATTTACTTGCTATGCTTCTGAGAGCTAGACAATGAATAAGGATGACAGAAGAAGAATTGATGAGTTGAGCTGTGGTGTTGGAGAAGAGCACTGAATGTCTAAAACATTCTACCAAAACTACCAAAAACCTAAACAGGTGTATCTTGGAAAAGGTGCAGCCAGAGTGCTCCTTCAAGGCAAGGATCATGAAACTTTATGTCTCATGCTTTGGATATGTTACTAGGAGAGGCTGTTTCTTGGAAATGTATGTCATGCTTAGAAAAGTGAATGAACTCAACAGTATAAGAGGTGATGAGGCTGACACAGGATAGGACAGGATTCAGGTCTGTTGTTCATAGGGTCACTATGAATCGTACTCAACTTGACAGCACCTAACAACAACAATAACTATGTAACAGTATGACAGAAGAATATATATATTTCCTATTAACATTTTAACTCTTAAAATATTCTTTAGGGGAGCATAGTATTACTCTGTCTTTATTATTTCTAAAAGATAATTTTATCAGTCAAACATTTGACAATTGTTTTTCCTGATGCTGTTTCCATAGTTACTTATTGCTCTCAAGTCAGTTCCTATTCAAAGTGACTTTCCGTTGGGTTTCTGAGGCTGTCAATTTTTATGGAAGAGACTATCCATATTTCTCCACCAAATCATGTGTTGAATTAGAACTCCTGATCTTTTGGCCAGAAACATAACACTTAATGTAGTAGACCTCTTTGTTTCCACAGTCATTTAACTCACATCCACTTCTCTCAGTTTTGATAATAGCGTTAGATTATGTTGTAAACTATTTCTTGCATAAATTTCTTTTAGACTGACTCCTGCAGAACAAAAATGATTATATTATACTAAGTCTCATAAAGAGAATGGCTTCATTGTAACTGCCAAGCTAGGGAATCATAGGAAACTAAATTGACACACAACCTTAACCTTCACAGGGGATATTGAGTTTTTTTAAATCATGGTGGAATAAGTTGGAAATGTGTGGATCACAGCCACACAGCGTAATGAATATAATCAATGTCATTGAACTGTGTATATGAAAAATGCTGAATTGGCATATATTTTGTTTTATGTATTTTGAAAATTTTTTACGATGACTTGGAGTTAGAGGATGCATAAGATACTCTTTTGACAGACTTTGTTTCATGGAACCAATGGAACTAGCTATGCTGTTTAGACCACTCTTCTGTATTGTTGTTGTTAAGCGTTGTTGAGTTAAGAACAACATAGTGACCCGATGAAGAGCAGATCTGAAGTCTGTCTGATCCTGTGCCATCCTTCCAGTCCCTGACATGCTCAGCCCATTGCTGCAGTCACTGAGAGGCTCCATAAGTCAGTGCTGGCTGCACACTTTGTAGACTGGAAGCCCAGGAACCCAGATGGTAAGCTGATAGGGATAAAATCCTGGCCTTATATGTGCACCGCCTTGCTCCAAGACTGTGAAAGATAGACGGTAAGGATTGTCCAGGACAGTGAAAGGGACAAAGTACAGATTCTGGGGGAAAATAGTCTATTTCAGGGATTGTCTTTGTGAAGGATATTGCACTAGAAGGGTATATGTTGTTGGTGATGGCCTTTGAGTGGAGCATGACTCATAGCAACCCTATGAACAAAAGGCCTGAAGCCCCTCTACAACTATAGACATTTATCAAAGTTCATAGAGTTTCTGGAGGTATGTTATTTAGGAAGTGGATGCCACTCCTGCTTCCAAAAAAGGCTATCTAAGACTCCCAGAATGGACCTCCTGAAATCAGGAAACATTTATTAAGTGGGATCTCCCTGCAACCAATGAAGTCTGCTTCCCACAAAGTTACACACTAAATCAAACTGAAGACACTATATGACATGAGGAGATATTAAGTGTATATCTTAAGGCAGGCAGTTCGATTTTGCCAGCTGCTCTGAAGGACAAATGGACAATCTCCTCCCATGTTATTTATAGCTCCCGAAAACCCACTGGAGAGTTACCTGTGATTTGGTTCCAAATCAACAGCAGTGAGATTTGAGTTTGTATTTATACCGTGACCAACAACTCATTTCAGATGTCCTCAGCTGGTCAATGGGAGATGGGTGTTGAATGTTGTAAGCAAAAGTAGGAAGGGTTGGTGGTGGAGTAGGGAAAGTGTGGGTTGTAAAAAAACAAACAAAAAA
>NW_006399835.1:13679228-13736533 GCF_000299155.1 Elephantulus edwardii | reverse complement strand
AATGAGATGGATCGATTCTGTGAGTGGAGTGGTGGGAATGAATGTATTTGTGACAGTGAGGTTGGCACAGGATAGAACGGCGTTTAGGGCTCTTGTACATAGGGTCGCTATGAGTCGCAAACGACTCGATGGCACATAACAACAACAACAACAACAGTTGAAGAGGACATGAATGCAAACATGTGAATTTCATTTTTAGTCTCAAATATTTAAGTATTATTTTGTCCTGGTCATACAACCTCTGATCATTCCTGTAGCTCAGTAATCACAAGTCTTCCCTGTGGCCCCAAACTCCTTAGCACCTGTTCAAGTGCACACAAGTTTGACTAATTATTCCTTCCTATTGTACCCTGAATTTACCCCTTGCAGAATTTAGTGTAGGCCTCAAGAAGGAAAGACTGTGCCTTTTCTGCCCTCTGGAGTGGCATCCACTTCCTAATCAACATGCTTCTGGAAACTCAATGTACTCTGATAAATGTCGATAGTTGCAGAGGGGCTTTAAGCCTTTTGTTCATAGGGTTGCTATGAGACGTGCTCGACTAGAAGGCAATCAACAACAACAACAACAATAGACTAATATATGAACAGATTTGTTTATTTTCTTTTAACAACCTTACAAATCTTTAACCATCTATATGGTTATGTTTGAGAACACACTTCTAAGCATACAATGACTAGATTCGAAGAAACAAGTATTTTAAACCTCATGTCATGGTAAAGGAGCTCTAGTGGTACGCTGCTTAAGGGACCAACTTCCCTGTGAAGGTCAGAGACTGGAACTCACCATTTGTGCTGAGGGAGAAAGATGTCTCCTTCCGTAAGAATTTACAGCCTCGGAAATCGTGTGAGTGGGACTTCAATCATCTTTTTGAAAGTCATAATTTCATGTAGAATCCTAACGAGCATGCATTAGCAAAGTAAAAGTTGAAAAGCACCCACAGAATTTTGTAACAGGGACAGTAATAGCCTCTCAAGAGCAGCTGTGGGTGCAAAAGCTGGATTGGAATAGGTTTGACAGGAAGAGAAACTGAAGTGTCAAAAAGTCTTTTGATAAGTTTGGCTTTTCTGAACTCTGCCTTTGAACATCTTCCAGTTTGGATTTTAGTATTGATATTATGCATATCATAGGACCTCTGTATCTGCCTCTGTGTGAACTATACTTATTTATTTCCAAGACATTTTAAGAAATCAGTAGTGAGCAACAGACGTATTTTTAGATTTTTGTCTACCTTCCAATTTTGTGTTGCTTTTGGTGCACAGCGGCTTTATTTTTATAGAAAATTATTTTTTTCATGACTTAAAAGAAGAAAAGCCTCAACCAGATGGATTGACACAGTAACTCTAACAAAAGGCTCAAGTATTTCAGAGATGATGAGGACTGCACAGGATAGGACAAGGTTAAGATCTATTGTTCATATGATCACTATGAGTGGTAGTTGACTCAACAACACCCAATGACAATATACAGGAATTACAAAGGTATTCACCTTACATGATTTTTTAAAAATTAGAGTTTATTATTAAAAATTTTTAAATGATTTTAAAATTTATTTTTAAATATCAAATGAGGTTTGAAGTTATTGTACTATTATTAACTACAATGATGGAGTAATACACATTAAGGTATTCTAGCAAATGTTTTACTGCTTCCTGTGGAAGAAAGACCTTAATGGTTACGAATATAAACTTGCAATTCCATATAAGATTTTCTTGGTTAGCTTATGGAACTTGTATTTCTATGCTAATATTGTACATTCTCTTTCTCTTACAAATGTTTTTATTCTTTATTACTAGTTTCCTGAGTTGCCCAAAATGATGTCATCTGAGCACCATCCGAGAAGGCATTCTCATGAGGACCAGGAGTTCCGGTGCCGCACCCACGTGAGGAGTGACAGAAAATGTGCAGGAGAAGGGTCATTCAAGGAGCCACCGGAACCAAAAGAAAGATCTCGTTCAAAACGGCAGGGATTTTCAGAGTCTTTTGAACAGCATCTATGTTTTAGAACCAAACGTTCTATCTCTTTGGTATGCCATTTTTACGTGCCATTGAGTTTAAACCAACTTATACTTGACCCTCCAGCGGGTTTTCAGAGGCCGTAAATCCCATAAGAGAAGACTGTCCATCTCTTTCTCATAGAGCAGATGGTGGATTTGAACTGCCTGTCTTTGGGTTGGTAGAGCAACTCTTTACCACTAAGCCATCTGAGCTCCCTTTTGGTATATGTTGTTGTTGTGTTGTCGAGTCAGAACTGAGTTATAGCTGAATCTTTTTAGTTTTTCAAGGCTATAAATAGCATGGAAGGAGATCTCTCATCGTTCTCCCTTGGAATAACTGGTGCATTTAAACTGCCTGCCTTTTGATTAGCAGCACAACTCCTAACAATTTTGGGAAGAGAAACTAAAGAATTCATGCAGTCTACAATTGAGGACACCCAATTTAAATTCTCCTCTTTTTCCACTTTATGGTGATGGGATTTTTGAAAAACAAAACCAAGTTTAATGCATCCCGGATGCACATAATTTTTTTTTTAAAGTTATTGAAGACATCTGGTGTGGCAAGAATTCATGAAGGATATTACTAGTAATGCTTCTGTTGCTGAAATCTTAAAGTTCTTCGAGCCTACTTTCTTCACTCTTGTTGTTGTTGACTGCCATTTAACTGAGCATGGCTCATAGTGACCCTATAAACAAAAGGCCTGAAAGCCTTTCTGTAACTATTTTCATTTATCAGTTTATAGTTTCCAGAGACATGTTGTTTAGGAAGTGGATGCCATTCTTCTTAACATAAATTATTGTATCTCATTCTTTTTTGATTGTTTAAAAACAAAAACTTCCCTTACTGCTTCTCTCTTTTGGTATTTAATCATGTAGCAAATAGTTTATGACTGTTTTGAATTTCCCTGTGGTTTTTAAAAGCATACAGGAGGAACTAACTCTGTATCTACCTAGAAGTATCTAGAAGTAGAAATCATCCATATGTTCATAATTTTATGGATGTCCAAGAAATTCTGGAAGGTTAAATAAGCAGGAATGGGGAGGAGTTGAAATTCCACTGATAGTAAACTTGAGGTAAATATTTGATAGTGCTTTTTGAACTTTGCAACTTGCTCACTCTTGTGAATTGCTTGAAGGTTCACAGAGCAGACTGGTATTTCATGTAACCATTCATGAATATTGTGTCTCATAACATTGATTACAAAGTCCACATTGTAACAGAGCTTGCCCTACTGCCTCCCCATTGTTTCTCATTTCCATTGCCTTGAGCAAACAACTTGTTCCTACTAACTGACTCACTTTAAAAAAAAGAGTGGTATATTATGTATGGACCAATGCTTTTTTACACATTTAGCATTAAAGAGTCAGAGATTACTTTTGTGACCTGCTCACATCAATCACGTTCTTTCCTTTTGTTTAAGAACTCAATTGGTTTATCTTGATAATTTCCACATTTTGTTTGATGCAATATGGTAATGAAGTAAGGAGGCAATGAGGTAAGAAAAGAATTTCAGATCATTATTTACAAGTGTTTCTCAGAGAGTCCTTATTCTTTACAAAGGAAAAGTAAAAAATAGAAATAATAATCATTATGTTATCTCTTTTATGCACCATTTTTATAACCTATAATCATTATAATTGTTAAGTATGGGTTGTGATGGTTGTTGTCGTTGTTGTGTGTCATTGAGTCACCTATTACTCATAGTGACCCTATGTGCAATAGTTCTGAACCCTGCCTTATCCTGAGCCAGTCTCACACCGACACAGCTAATCCCATTGCCCCAGTTACCATGTCAATCCATCTCATCTGGAGTCTTCTTCTCTTGTGCTGGTCCTCCACTCTTCCAAACATGATGTCCTTCTCCAAGGACTGGTACCTCCTGGACATGTGCCCAAAGTATGTCAGATGGAGCTTCATAATCTTAGCCTCCAATGAGAAACTTGGTTTCACCACTCTCCTGGTGGTCCATAGTATGTTCAATACTCGTCTCCAGCACAACAGATCAAAGGCATCAATTCTTTTGTTATCCTTAGTCGTTGTCCAGCTCTTTGATGTATAGCAAGCAATTGTGAAGACCATGGCCCAGATCAGGCACCCTTTAATTTCTAGACTGACATCATTGCTCTTTAGTACTTTGGAGTGGCCCCTAACAGCAGACTTCCCCAATGCAATTCTTCTTTCACTTTCCTGACTGCTGGTGCCAATGGTGTTGATTGTGGAGCAGAGCAAGCTGAAATTGTGAACAACTTCATCTCTTCTCCATCCATCATGGTGCTGCCAATTGGACCCATGTCTCACCACTTTGTCTTTTGATGTTAAACTTCAATCCATATTGAAGACTACAGTCTTTGACCTTCTGTAGCAAATAAAAATTATCCGGCAATGTAGAGAATGAATACAACTTTTATGTTTCTCTTAATATATAGCTTAGCTTCATTTTTCATTTTGCTTTCTAATTTAACCACTATTAATAGAAGAAAAATTGTCTACCTATGAAAACCATTTAACAGTGTCAACTCTTTCTAAATTTCCATTGCTGTCAAGTAGAAATAGCTCACTCTCTAGGGGATTGTCAGAGGAGCTTGGGGTGAGATCTCCCATCTTTCTCCCTTGAATCCCCTGGCGAATTTGAACTAACAGAGAGGTGTGGCTTTGAGTTAGGAGTACAACAACTTCCTGATGAAGACACCATCAGAACTCCCTGATTTAACACTCTACCTAAATTCACCTCAGTCATCAGAATCCTACGTAACTCATCTTCTAGGTGAGCATCTGATCACCACTCACCATTCATTACATATCAGGGATTAGCTAATGTCTAAATGGGGAAATAAAGAACTGTTTTACAGAGGCAAAGAGTGACTTCAGGTTGGGTTTCCTTACGAAAATTGCCTGCTGATACTCAACATTTAAATAAAAAACTAAAATCACTGCCATCAAGTGAGTTCCAACTCATGACAATCTTCCAACGAGTTTCTGAGGTTATACATTATTTTTTTTAAAAAACCCTTTTTTATTATGAATTGAATTAAAATTGACAGAGCAGCTTGGTGTTTCATTCACTATTCGTATGTGTCATGTTTTGTGACATTGATTATAGTTCCTACATATAACAGCACTCTCCCCACTTCCCATTGTTTCCCATGTCCGTTTGTCTTCCTAGCCTATTACCCCTTACTGTCTTTTGGGCATTATTTCTGTGCAAATTCTGCTTTTTCAGTCTTGTATGATTGACAGTTCTAAGGACTGAGTACTCCCTCAGTGATGCTGTGTTCCTTAAAGACTTATTACTTGCCTACTATTTATGTCACAGAAGTGAGATCATTTCTAAGCTCACAGGGTGGTTAAGAGCCATGGTCTTAGGAACTGAGGCTGTAAAGTCAAGCCTGAGCAGACTACCTCATTTTTCTCCCATGGTACAATTGGTGGCTCAAAACCAATTAAGAATTATTTTATATACTTCTTTTAAAAACACAGGTACTTAACGGAATAACCAAGGAGCTCAGGTGGTTTTGTACAAAATAACTAAAAGGCTGCACATCTCAGGTGGCTTGAATCCACCAGCTCTTCACTAGAAGAAAGATGGATAGTCCTCTCTTGTTGCAATTTATAGCCTCAGAGACCCAACCAAGTCCCTACGAGTTGGAATTGACTGGAGGGCAGTGAGTTTGAGCTTGAGTGAATGAATATCACCACCACAATTTAGCAGTGCCATTCTTTTGCCAGGATTTCAATCATTCCTTGGGAAGGCACTTCCTTCCCCCCCCTTCTTTCACAAATTATTATTAATTTTAATTCATTGTTGCACTTTTCTCTCTGCCGACCCTTTCCCTCCAGTTCGCTCCTCTCTTTGAAAAGTAAAAGAAAAATTCTTTCATTGTTATACAATCCCTCCACCCAAGTCCGCTCCACTCTGCAGCCTTCATTCTGGACTCCTGTCATAGCAATAATACCCAATCATATATCTCTTTTAAACAGTTCTCTCCCTCATCTGTTTCAATGCACTATGGGAAGGCACTTCTTGATCATAAAAACTAAAAGCAATGGCAACTACCCTCTAAGTAGTTCCCTACTTTATTATCCTATTTATAGTTAACATGGAGACCCTGGAGTTTGGTTATTGAACCACCCAGGGGTGCCTCTGAATGTGGTGATCTGTTTCTAAGGGGTCACAGCCTTGCTTATCCTAAGGTGCCATTCTATCCTGCATACCTGGGTCCCCATGAGTCAGAGAGGACTGGAAGCAACTTGAAACAATAGTTATCAGAGCACCTATCACCTTCTGTTATTGTCTTGTTTCTTTTTAGGTTTATTTATTTTTTTTAATTGTCTCCCTTCACCAAGGTGTCATATCTAAAAAGTAAGATTTCTTGTCTTTAGTGTTGTTTTTCCAGAATCTAGATATGCAGGTGCTCTGTAAAGAAGGAATCAAATGGGAGCCAGGGGAGAACCTACTGGGAAATGCTAATCTGATTGGCTGTCATCCCTCCACAGTCCATTCTTTGCAGAGTCCTTATATTAAAATTGAATGCACACTCTCTGGTTAGTGCAACATAGGGCGTCAGCACCAGGGAGGTTAGTATCATCCTAGAGTCTCATTTATCCCTTTGCAAAAAGCACCAGAAAGGAAGCTATTATTCTTATCACACTGTGAAATCACATTTGCCCGTGTGTTTCCTCACGTCCTCTTGCCTGATGCTCCAGCACCTCTGCTTCTTTTCTTTAAGACTAAAATATTTCACAACACCCTTAGGCTTATTGCTAATTTATTACCAGACACTAAGAAGTGACAGTCTGCTGAGCAAATAGGACTTTATTTATGTGTGAAAGTTTATATGCATATGCTATTTGTTATGAGAAATATGGAGGTTTGCTAGCTGTCTCATCGCATTCTCTCGGCTCTGGGAAATAATCCTGGGATAACTGGGTGCTTTTCATTTGGGATCTTCAGGCCACGTATAAGGATCTGTGCTTCCAAGTAGGGGCTAGCAAGGCCAGAAAAGAGTCACCTGGAGTGTCCTTATCAACTAGTCCAGGAGGTACGATTTAGCCTGTTACACTGAACTGTCCGATGCAAGTCTGGAGCACAGACGCAGAGAGCTCTTTGGCTGGTATGAAACGTCCATGCATCAGAGAGGATAGCATGGTCTTTGGGACATAGAAATATCATATTGGGAACCCTGCTATATTATGCCGGTGTGTCTCTTCCTTATGATGACTCTGAATTGGTATATTTTTGCGATAGTAATTCTATACTAATAAGTACAGTGTCTATGAGTCTTTACAGTGAATTAACAAACCCAAAGTTGATGGGCAAATTAACAGAAAAAAGTGGGGGTGAAAAAAAAAGTGGGGATGGCATGTAGGCGCAAATCATGGTTAATGTCTTATTGTTTGGAAGTCTGATGGATCTCCTTTAACCTGTGAGATCTGCCCTACATCTGGGTGAAGAGAAAGAGAGATAGTTTGAGAGAGCGCAAGTGAGTGAGTGAACTATTGGTGTCAGAAATTATTGAGACATAGGAAAGTGGGATGGTTCAATTGCTACACTTTGGGGTTGAATTCACACCAATTCTTGTTTATGAAGTTCTGACAGACTAACTTTTTTGGATCCTTTTTCCTCAGGGACCTGAAAACAGGAAAGAGAGAAAAGAAAGGGAGTGCCTAAAAATGGAGATAAGATCCTGCAAGAAAGTAGAAGAAAGAAGAGGTTCCAGGAAGGAAGAACATGGAGATGCATACATGCCGCCTCTCGTTGAAAAGGGTCCTGAGTAGCACCTTGTTTCCCTGTCCTGACTACAGAGGCTGCCTTGGTTTTGAGCACCAGTGAATGATACTGGGAACTAGGGCTGGCACTTGTACGAAGGTGTCTCCAGATGCTGACGGGCAGAAGTGGGCGATTGGTATGCTTCCTGCTCAAAATGACTTACATCACTCCAACTGCTTCTGGCATTTTAGTCACGAGTGTAACCCACTTTGTGCCCTTTTATGGTGAGAAGAATTATAAAATAAAAGAGCTATTGAAAATATAAAGACAAATACTTAAAGAGCCATTTACACATATTCAATAAGGCTTCTTCCACACCGGCCTCACACATAATCATGAATGAAAGTCATTGGTGTGATTCCACATTTACTTCCTTGTTTGAATTATGTGACTATATGAAATGGGCAACATTTAATGAGAATTAACATTCCAAGTACTATTCTACATGCTTGAATTCATGATTTGAAATGATTATTACTCAGAGATGGAGTCTATTATTCTTTTTATTTTCTGGATGCAAAAATGGAAGTTTTCAACAGCTCACTAATTCACTGATGTGGTGGCAGAGAGAGGGTCTGGGCCTCGTGTGTTCCAATTCCAGGGACTTATACACTTCACCTGAAGTAAGATCATAGTTATCTTTTAGGAGGGGGTCCTGACTTAGTATGTGTGTGGTGTACATGTTAGTTAGAAGTCCAGAGCTGAGGTCAATATTTTGATTCTGTAGAAGGAGAATTGATGCCTTTGAGTTGTGGTGCTGGAAAGGAGTATTGAATAAACCATGGACTGCTAGGAAAAACAAACAGGTTTGTCCTAGAGAGGGTGAAACCAGGCTGCTCCTTGGAGTCATCTGACATACTTTGGACATGTTGCAAAGTTAGACCAGTCCTTGGAGAGACATGTCATGCTTGGGAGGCTGGAGGGACAACAAAAGATAGGAAGACCCTCAATGAGGTGAATTGATTGATTCAGTGACTGGGGTAATGGCGGTAGGTGTGTCAGAGACAATAAAATTGGCACAGGGTAGATCAGGCTTCAGGGCTGTTGCACAGAGGGCCACTATGAGTTGTAGGTGACTCTACGACACATAACAACAACAGGTGAAAATTAATCTTCTGAGGCCAGCATTAAGCCCTGGGGCTTTAGTTCCATGAAACCATCCACATTTCCCTATTTCCCACCCCTCTAGAAGAAAACATAATAGAATTCTCTAACATTTTCCCTGTTTGTTCATTCCCCCCACCCCCGCTTGGGTTTTCAAAAGCTTAAGGGCAGCTAGATTCTCCATGTATTTAGTGATGAGGAATCTCTCTCCAAAATTGTATCTTTCAACTAATACTGTAATTAATTGTTTGTGCAAGTCACAAACTCACTTTCATATATACAATAGGAAAAAGTAGGAAAGGAGAAAGGAAAAAAAAGGAAGAGAAGACAGTAAAGGGAAAAGACAATTTTGATGATGTTTGTTTGCACTCTGGGCATTTCCCCCCTCCCCCAAACAACTGTGTATGTACTGACACTTTTATGCAGTCTTTTTTTTTAACACCCCAGTGTAATTCTGTTCTATACATGTCAAGAAGTGTGAATGCAACTTTTGTCTGTTGGCACCAGTGAGGGAGGAGGGCTGGGTTTGACCTGTATTGGAAGTTTCTATTCCGCTGCAGATGTGGAGAATCAGTGATTTCCCCATCCCAACCTTGCTGTAGGTATTCTTCAGTCCTATCTTGCAAACAAACTGTCAGATTTGTGGATAGTTTTTCCCTACATGCGGGCCCTCCTAGAAAAGCAAGAAGCAAACTTAGGAGGATAGTTGCCCATTGACAGGAAGGGAAAAGCCTGGAATGATCTCCTTCAGCCTATTGGATGGACACTGGGTCAGCAGCCATCTCCTTTTCCCAGTCAGGCCACCTGTAAAAGTCCTTCCATTCTTTAAACTCAAGAATGGCCACTTACTCATTGCCTTCAAATCAGAAGTGACTCATATTGGCCCTCCAGTGGGTTTTCTGATGCTGTAAATCAAACAGGAAGAGCTGCCTATCTTTGTCCTGTGGGCTGCTAAGGAAAGATTGGTGGTTTGAATCCACCAATCACTCTAAAGAAGACAGGTGGGAAGTCTATTCCTGTAAGGGTTTACATGGCCTTGGAAACACTGTTTTCCAAAGGGGAGGACTTGCTATGAGTTGGAACAGATCTGGTGTGCAATGGAGTTATCAAACTGGAAGTAAGCCTATTTTTCAAGCACCTTCAAGATCACAGACTGAGAAAAACTCAATAAATCATGTATACTGCATTGAAGCTGATGAGGGAGAGAACAGTTTAAAAACAGTATGTTTTAGGGAATTATGATTATCAAAAGAGTGCGGAATGAGGGTTGCAGAGTGGAGTATACTCGGGGTGGGGGTGTGGGGGTGTGGGGGGATTGTATACCAATGAAAGAGTTTTCCTTTTGCTTTTCAAGGAGAAGAGTGAACTGGGGCCGGGGGTGGGGTGGCCGGGGAGAAAAGTGCAGCAATGAATGAATGGAAATCCACAATCTCTGTAAATGTTCATTGAAATAAAAAAAAAATTAAAATAAAAAAAGTCATAGAATGCAAAAAAAAAATTCACAGCACATAGGAAAGTGGGAGTAGAAGGCTGTCTGAAAAATGAATTCATGAAGCTTACCTGCTCCTGTACTTTATAATCAGGGATAAATATAAATGCAATACTGCTTTCATGAAACTTTGCTTGGTCAATAGTCCAGCTTTGGAAACACTGAAATGAAATTAATTTCATTTGGTTAACCCAGATCAATTTCTACAGTTTCTATTATTTTGATTATAATTTTTCATTATGTAAAGAATAGTTCATTGCTTTTCTCAATTGTCACAAAACAATGCTTAATCATAATAAAAAATGTAAATATAGAATAAAAATTGAACTCTGTTATTCTAGCTCTGGTGACCTAGAGGTAAGGAGCTGCACAGTTGACCTGAAGACACACATTTCAAACCCATCAGCTGCTCTGTGGGGTAAAAGATAGTCTCCTCCTGTGTGATTTACTGCCCTGAAAACCCACTGAGGGGTCAGATGTGGCTTGGTTCTGACTTGAAGGTATTTAACAACAACAACCACCCTTTTGGAGACAAATACGCTTAGAACTTTGTGGTGCCTGTCTTCCTAGAGTATTGTCTCCATTTACATGCTCACAAAAAGCACTTCCCCTGCCCTCCCATATCATTAATATCTTTTAAAATCAATAAAATAGCCCAATACATACTCTGATTGCTTCATTTCAAGTAGTTTTGAAGCATATTTGAGTCTTTTTCCATCTTAAAAACATTTTCCCAACGATACAGGAATAGATGTCATGCTTGATCCTCAAGTTCTCCCTTGTTTGTACGGTGGGTATGACTAACAGTTGACTCTTCTCCCCTGGTAGGATACTGGCCATCTTTCTCCAGCGGAAAGGCAGATCGATTTGAACTGCCAGAGAAGCGGGGTCTTTGGATTAGCGGCACAACTTTCTCCAGACTACACCCCCTGAACTCACTTGATACTAGTTCATTAAAGTACTCTTTGACAGAAAGACTCTTGAAGAGTTACTAACATTTCTCCTTCAATTTTCAGTCTACTTTGATGTCTACCTAGGACCTCTGTAGAAACAGTTTTCACTGACATAACAGTTACAGGTCAGTTTGTTTGCTCCCTCACTTTACCCCCTGTAGTTTATATTGACGTTCTAACTTCTGCACTTATAAATATGACCCTATTTAGAAACAGATTTTTCTATTGTCACGTTAATGAACTCATACGGTAATCAAGAAGGTTGTAAACATAATCCATTCTGAAGGGTGCTTTGTGAGAAGAGCAGAATCGATGCAAAGGGACAGTGGTAGATGCATCTGGAAGCCTTGGGACACCAAGGAGTGCCAGCCCCTACTAGAAGCTGAAAGGGACAAAGAAGGACCTTCTCCTAGAGATGACACCCTGAATTAAAACTTCTAGCGTCAAGAAGGGTGAAAATCTGGTCTGTTAACTTTCTTGGGCTCAAGCTATTACTGTAACACAGGTCAGAAATACAGTAAGAAAATCCTCTGCCCAGAGTGTAAGGCAGTCCTTTACACTTCCTTTCCCTTCCTTGCCCCTCAAAAATGGCGTAAATATTGAGAAACGCAAATAGTGTGAAAAAGCAAACACTGGAGATGTGTCTAAGATACCAAAAAATAAAAAATATTCCATCCTGTCTGTGGCCCCCCTCCTCCCAATTTAACATTTTTCTTGACATCCCCTGTAACTGTAGGCAGTAAAGGTAGCAAAGTTTTTACATTGAATACATTTATGCTCTCACAGGAGGTTTGAAGTCCAAATTTAGAAAACTAAAAGATTTTTGTCTATCTTTGTTCTAGGAAGCTCCCAGGTATAGGGATTCCAAGTTCAAAAAAACCTCCATGAGCTGCTGCAGTCTTTTCCCGGTGATAGAAGGCCCCTTGCTCTCTGTTCTTCCTCTCTCCTTCTATCACTTTTTTAACCTTTTTTTTTTTTTTTAAAACACAACTGTGTAAAAAGAAACTTGTTCTTTAAAGCTATCCACGTGTGCTTTTGTTACAGCAAGAGTAGTTATACCACGTCAAACCTCCTTAATAGAAAATGCTGGAGAAATTTCTAGTTACTCGATTATATGGCAGCACCTGGCATTGATCCTCGCTCCTTTTGATCCGTTGTTGTTGCTGTGTACCATCGAGTCTGAACCGACCCACTGCAGACCCTGCGGCGGGTTTTCAGAGGCAATTAATCGCACAGGAGGAGATCGCCCATCCAGCTGTAGGAGCTGGTGGCCTCGAACCGTGTGCCTTCAGGATTGCAGCAAAACTTCTTGCCACTAGGCCACCAGAACTGTCTCCAAGTTTCTTGTATCCTTCTGACCATTCTCAGTTGGTCTTTCACGCATCCTCCCAATTTATAGTGGGAACTCTGCTGGTTAGAAAGCTGGGCAATTCCTTTATGTGTAATTTATAGCCCGTGGGTCAGTGCTGACTCATTGGCAGTAAATTTTGATATTTATTTTTTAAATAATTTATTGTCATCTAAGTACTGATCTCGCTATGTTCTCTTTGGTCAGTCTTGTACATTTCCATCTTCAATTACATGCTGATAATAACCAAATATCTCTCCCTCATGCAGATTTCTCCCCTGAGGCCCATGCACACAACTACTCCTGGACACTCAACAATTGCAGGTTCTACAGATGCTTCCAGTTTAGAAGAGTAAACTATTATTTCCTGGCATGCTCAAGTCTCACCTAGATGCCTCTCCTGCCTTCCCTGCTTGTGCCAGCAGCATCATAGTTTTCTCATTTTCCTCAGTTATCACCTTCCTGTTATATGTTGAGTTGCTAACCAGAAAGCCAGTGGTTTGAACCTACCAGCAGCTCCTCAGGAAACAGAGGAGGCAGGCAGCCTGTCCCTGTCAAGGTTTATGGCCTCAAACATCTGGTGGAGCGTTGCCATGATTTAGAATTGACTCCAGGGTAGTGAGTTTGGTTTGAATTTTCTGTTTATTTTGGCATATACCAAGTGAGCTCATTTTCACCACTTCTACCCTGTATCAGGCCCCTTGTATCTCTGTTTTATTTTAACAATAGTGAACTCTTCTACTCCCATAGAGCTGATTTTGACTTATAGGAACTTGGAATAGGACAGAGTAGCAACTGCCCATAGCTGTAGCTCATTATCTAAGGCTGTAATCTTTATGGAAGCAGATTGTCAAATAATTATCTTTTTTTTTTGTCTCAATTTTTTTCCTTTTTTTTTAAAAAAAATTTATTAGTTTTAATGAACATTTATAGAGATTTTGGGTTATCATTCATTCATTGTTGCACTGTTTTCTCTACCCTCCTCCCCAGTTCGTTCTTCTTTCCCCCCACCCCTGAATGTCTGTTTTAATTGTCCAATTGCCACAGTGCTTGTCAAAACCAGTTCTGATTAATCTCCTTTGTCAGTGTGTCCTTTGCCATTCCCTATCACTCCTCCCTGAGAGAGACTTCACTCTGATTTATAAGGAAAAGGGGATGGCGTATTCTCTTAGCTACTTCCTGCTGAAAAGGGACGCTGTAGGTTTCAGGGTGAAGATCTTCTCTCACTACTCTAAAGGGCCCTGTTGGCAGTATGAAACACATAGACTATTATGGAGATTGATTTTGGAATTTAGATGCACTGTTATCCATTGTGTCTCAATTTTTTAAAATCTCAACATTTCCCCTACTTTATTTTTATTTTATTTTGATTAGAATACAAAATTCATATATATTATGTATCATTCATGAACATTGCATTTCACACATTGCTACATTCACACTGCTTCAAATGACCACTCAGGTACATGGTGTTTTATAACATTAATCACTATTGATCTACGCCTACAACTACCCTGCACATAATTCTTTTATGGAATTCTATGGTTGGAGTGTTTAATTAGCAGTGGAATGTTTAGTTAGCCGCTGAAGCCACTAAGGTTTTTAGTTTGGCCACATTGCTGTGAGAAGGATTATGATAAAATGTAAACCTGATCTTGGGAATTTTTTTTTTATCTTCATTGTGGCTCATAAAACTATATAATCTGGAATTGTGCTGTGCAATATAGTAGCCATGCAATCCTGAGTTTTTGAAACATAACTACTCTGAATTGAGATAAAATGCAAATACATATTAGATTTCAAAGACCTTATACAAAATTACAAAATTGATACAGTAACTGGGGCATCAGGGATAGGTGTGTCAGAGTCAGTAATACTGCCTTAGGGCAGGGAAGGCTTCAGAGCTGCTGTGCGTAGAGTTGCTTTGAGTTGCAGGTGACTTGACAGCACATTACTATATAACAACAACATTATAAAATATCTAATTAGTAATTTTTGTTGACTACATGTTGAAACAGTGCTTTGGATAGATTAAATTAAATGTAACATTAAAATTTATCCCATTTGTTTCTTTTTCCTTTAAAAAATATAATTTTATATATGTTGTTTGTTGATTGCTGTTGAGTTGAGCACGACTCATAGCGACCCTATGAACAAAAGACCTGAATCTATTACTATAGTTTATAAAAGTTCATAGAGCTTCCAGAGGCATGTTGTTTAGGAAGTGGATATAGCGTATTTCTATTATATTTCTATTGGACAGTACTTTTCTATACTTTGTTTAAGCTGTAGTCTTATTTTAAACGAGTTAAAACTTAAATTTTGAAAATCTGAGCTTTAAAAATATTGGAATTCAATTAGTCCTTGGTGTTATTTGGAAGTGATTGACATAATACCAGTTACCACATTTTAAGAAGCTTGTTATAGTTTAATCTTTCTTTCCTTTCTTCATCCTCTCTTTTCTAACTTTCTTTCTTCTTTCTCTCATTTTCAAATAAGAATATCTTTGTCCATTCATATCTCCTTCTATGGACTGTTGAGTAAGAACCTGCCCATGGCTGACCCTCCAGTGGGTTTTCTAAGGTAGCAAATAGCACAGGAGATTTCCCATCTCTCCCCCCGCCCCGTGGATTCAAACTCCATGCCTTTGGGATGGCAGCTCAGCTCCTTACTACTAAGCCATCCAGATCTTGTAATTCAGATTGTGTATAGTTGGTGGTAGGAACCATGTTCTCACCGTCTTTGCTTCCCCCAAAATGAATAAAAAGTAATCAGAGTATTCACTCAATAGATCTCTAATAAATATATATTGAAGTTGTAATTCTAAATAACAGAGCCAGTAAAATGGAACAATTTAGGCTACAACACCGTATTAGATAAAAGAAGTTCCAATGATGTAGCGAGTGGCTAAGTGCTAAACAAAAGATTAGCTCCTGGGACAAAAATGAGGCTCTTGGTGAAGCTCCACTCTGTCCCATAGGGTCTATATGAATTTGAATTATTGACTTGACAACAACTGATTTGCTTTATATTTTTTTATTTCAGGCAAGACGCTGTCATACATTGTTTGCAGGAACAAAAAGTCGAATTTGTGTTTTTTTCCCTACCAAAATGGATTTTAACTTAAAAGCAATATATTATAATTTTTTTCCCTTGTTGTGTACCATCGAATCAGATCCGACTGGCACAGGAGGAGGTTGTCCTTCCAGCTCCAGAGGAGCATATGGAAATGCACACTTTCGGGATTGTAATGCAGCTTCTAGCCACCAGAGCGCCCTTAAAAAAAAAAAGGCAACATATTCTAATCTTTTAAACAACAGAGACTCATACAAAATAGAAAATTAGTCTCCCAGAAAAGTCAAGAGTCAGAGTTATGAATTTCGCCCAGTTCTTTTCTGTCGAGGCGTTCCAGGTGGTAGCTCTGCTCGCCCATTTTTATCAAGCCTCTTTGCTGCTGCATTCTGGTTACTGGACGCTAGAGGGCAGATTTACACTAGCATTTGAGTGACTCATGCTGCTCATAAGCTAGGCCAAATACAAGAGCTGCTGTTAAGATCCGTGCACTTATCTCCGTTTAGGTCTCAGTACTATTTTCCTGGGATTTATTCCCAGCAGTAGAATACTGTGTCATTTGAGATTTCTACGTTCAACTTTTTGAGGAAACACCATTTTGCCTTCAAGAGTACCATTTTACAATACCACCAGCAATGCATGAGTTCTAATTTCTTCACATTCTCTCTAGCATTTATTGCTTGCGGTCCCATTAAACTTGCCAACGCTACTGAGGTGAGACGGTATCTCATTGTTGTTTTGATTTGCATCTCTCTGGTTCTCAGTGATTTTGAGCATTTCTTCATGTGTCTGTGAGTAATCTGAAGGTCTTCCTTTGATAAAAGTCTTTCCATGTCTTTTGCCCATACACCTTTGTTCACAGCAATGTTCTTCACAATAGCAAGGATATGGAAACAGCTCAAATGGTAATCAACAAACGAATGAACTGAGAAAATCTGGTACATTCACACAATAGAATACAATGCAGCACCAAGGAGCAACGATTGTATAAAATACTATGTAACATGGGGGAATCTAGAGAATATTATCCCAAGTGACCTAACTCAGTCTTATAAGGACAAATACTGCATAAGACCATTATTGCAAAAATAGAGAAGAAACTAGTAAGATGTATATAAATATCCAAAAGGGCAGGGGAAATGTGGAAGGGAACAGAAAATGGAAAGAGGGAAATCACTGGGCTAGTAGAGTTTAATGGGCAAACAGGGGGTGAAAGAATCAGAAAGATACAAAGGGAGCTTAAAAGACAGTGCAGTAGTAGTCACAGATCAATAATAATTAATGTTATAAAACACAAAGTGTATGAATGTATGAAACACGATGTAGTAAAAAATGACATAAAACACAATGTATGTGAATGAAACACAATGTATACTAATTTTATATGCAAGCCAATATAATTTTTTTTAAAAAAAGACTTACTATTGTAAAGAGGAAGCAGAGAAATTACAGTATTTCCTATAAAATATGCCAGTGTTTGAATAAGATAAGTTACATGATTCATTTTTATAATCAAGCAATATATTAAAAGCACCTGAAGAAGGAAGACAGCTGTTAATCTTGATAAGAAAAAAAAGAGAAAGAGGGTTTAAAATGCCAACTGGGTGTTTTACATGTGATATAAAGGGAAATTTTGCCTTGGGGAAGTGAGAGATAAAAAATTTTACTTTTTTCTGACTTTAGAATATCTAACATTATTTTCTATAACCTTGTATTAAATTATTCTGCTTTGATTGAATTACTGCTAGTACTTTGAAAAAGTTTCAAGTTATTTTGCTGTGATGTGTGTGTATGTCTTTTTATGTGCTATATGTATATGTCCTTATATGTACATGCTGTTGTTGTTGTCTTCGAGTGGAGCAGGACTCATAGTGACCCTATGAACAGAAGGCCTGAAGCTCCTCTACAACTATCAACACCCATCAAAATTCATAGAGTTTCTGGAGGCAAGTTCTTTAGGAAGTGGATGCCACTCCTGCTTCTAAATTGTATGTACGTATATACACATAGGGTCATTATGAGTTGCACAGGCTTTTTGATGGCACATAACAACAGCAACTATACACACACACACACACACACACATACACACATATATGTATATATTATGTTTGCAAAGACATTTGCTTATTTGGTATCACTTGCTTATAGAATTAAGTGACACTGATTTTGTTTTTCATATTTGCAAACTCAGCACTATTTAGACTCCAAATTTTTCTATCACCCTTAGCAGAAACTTAGAAACTTGTGCTTTTCCTATTCTGCCTGTAGTAAATTCTGCCTGCCTCATTTCTGCTTATTTTAGATATTTTATACACACAATATTTGTACATCTGTGACTGACATTTCACTCACCATAATGTTTACAAGGATCATCCAACTTGTAGCATGTAATAGAACTATTTATCTTTTTGGCACGATAACATTCTGTTGTGAATGTATATAATAAATTATTCTTATCCATGGATCTTTGGATGGACATATAAGTTATTTCCATCTTTTGACGATTTTCCATTTTGTGAAAAGTGTTACAATGACTATTGATGTGCAAATGTTAGTTTGAATTCCTGCTTTGAAGTCTTTTGAGTATATACCTCGATTGGAATTGCAGGTTGATATGATAATTTTATGTTTAATTTTCAGAGGGAACACCTCACCAATCTGCAATCCCATCAGGAATGGAAGAAGTCCCAATTTCTGCACATCCTCACCAACATTTGTTGATTTCTCTCGTTGGTGTTTTTGAAACTAGTTGTCGCACTAATGAACTGTTCCTTTAGTGAGTATGGAGATGTGAGATGAAACCCCCAAGAGTTATTTTCATCTTTTGGCTTTTTACTTAAGTTTCTTTGCCTTCACGTGTGTGCACACATGGGGTAGCTCTTGAGTTATTTAAGCACCAAACGGCCTGATCACATCTTGCTAGAATTGTACTTGATGGTTCATTAACTCTGAGTCTCTTCACTTACTAATTGTTAGGATTCATTTTTTTCTCTTGACAAGTAATTATTGAATGCTTGTCATGTACTGGGACTACAACAGGAAACAAAATAAACTAAGATCCTTGTGTTCCAGGAGGCTAACATTCCACTGAGGAAGATGAATGATAGAAATAAAAGAAGCATGACATAGTGTCAGAAGCAAGTTAGGAGAATAGAGTTTATAGGAACTGCTCTTTTAGGAAAAGTATCAAGGAAGGCCTCTCTGATGCTGTGCCATTTGTGTTGGAGTATGAAGGAAATGTAGGGAAAAGATGGTAGGCAGAGGTGCAGCAGTGGAAAGGAACTTAGAGTGAGAGATTGTTTGGCTTTCTTTACAAATAACAAGCAAGCCAGTGTGGCTGGAATGGAGTAAGTAGAAGGCTGGTAGTAAGACTTGAGATTGGAGAAGGCCAAGGTCAGATAATGTTGTGCTCTAATACTAACCTAAAAGTTGAGGGTTCAATTGTTGTTAGGTGCCATCAAGTTGAGTATGAACCATAGTGACCCTTTGAACAACAGATCAGAATGCTGTCTTGTCCTGTGCCGTGGTCATCGTTTCTGACATCTCTGAGGCCACTGCTGCAGTCACTGCAGCTTGTCACAGAAGACCATTCTTCACCAACCCTCCATCTTTCCAAGCATGATACCCCTTTCCCTGAAATATCCTTTCCTAGCCCAAAGTATATGAGACAAAACTTTGCCGTTTTTGCCTCTATGGAGCTCTCTGGCTTGCTCTTTCTCCAAGACATCCCACCTTGTTCTTTTGCCAGTGTATTTAGTGCTCTGCTCCAACACCACAACTCAAAGGCATCAATAATTCTGTCATCCTTATTAATTTTCCAGTTCTCAGATGTATAGAAAGTGATTGGAAATACCGTGGCTTGAATCAGGCATATCGTAGTCTTCAAGCTCATATCATTGCTCCTCAGTTAGTTGGAGCACTCCCTGACTTCAGGCTTTCCCAGTGAAGTACGTCTCTTGATCTCCTGACAATGAAAAGTCACTTGCAAGAGGACGTGAGGGACAATTTTAATTTTTTTCCCATTTATCCTGATATTGCCTGTTGGTCCAGTGGTGAGAATTTATGTTTCTTGATGTTGATATGTAATTGATTTTGAGACTGTAGTCTTTGATCTTCTGCATCAAGTGCTTTAAGTCACTAGTTTTAGCAATAGAGTAGACACTATTCTTAAAAATTGGGCACAAGTCTATTCTATAGCACATGAGGACATCATGAGTTGGAATTGTCTCAAAGGTAATGGGTCACTTAAAATACCAAAGGAAGTCATTAGAAAGTTTTGAGTAGATGAATCATGTGGCCTGACTTAATTTCACAGACGACCATGACACAGGAGATAACATCACTGTGCCACTTTAGATACATTATCATGTTGCTTTTCCAAGTTTCTCCATAAGTTACTTTTAGCTCTGTGGCTAAAGGAGATTTTCCTAACGTGGGACCCAAATGAAGGTACTCTCCCTCTGGAAGAGAATCTCCTCAGTGCATGACTAGGCTTGTTGAATTAAATGAAGATGTATAAATGGAGCAGTAACAGGAAAATAATAAAGCAGACTCAACAAATCTACGAGAAGCCAAAATGTCATCACCAAAAGTCTCTGAAGCTCTTTCCTTAGTATTATAAGGACCTTAGCCACAAATGTTGACAGCAGCTCTCTCTGCTGCAGTTTCCTCAGTTTCCTCTCCTCTCCACTGGTCCATGATATTTGCTGAGATTTACCATGTGCTCTAACAGGTGTTATGGGGGCGCAAATGTGGGTGAGATGTAGTGTTTGCCCTTAAGGGACTTTCATTGTAGTGGAAAAAGAAATAGATGTCTACATATAACAGGACATTTAAATGGCTTTTTTTTTACTGAAACATCATGATACCATAAATGCTGCATACCAAAATGAGTGTCTAACAAAAAGGTAGGATTTACAAAGTTGTTGTTATGTGCCATCGAGTTGCTTGCGACTCATAGCGACCATATGTACATCAGCCTTAAACCCCACTCTATCCTGTGCCAATCTTACTATCTCTGATATGCCTACCCACAATACCCCAGTCACTGACTTAGTCCATTTCCTCAAAGTTATTCCTCTCTTGCACTGTCCCTCCACCCACCCAAGCATGATATCCTTCCCCAAAGACAGGGCCAGCCTTGCAACATGTCCAAAGTATGTCAGATGAAGCTTCAGAATCGTTGCTTCTAGGAAGCAGCCTGGTCTCACTCTCTGTAGGGTCGACCTGTTTGTTCTCCTAGCAGTCCATGGTAAATTCAATACTGTTCTCCAGCACCACAGCTCAAAAACATCAACTAACTAAAAAGTTGTAAGTTTGAATCTACCCAGATAAACCTCAGAAGAAAGGCCCAGTTGATGATCTATTTCTGAAAAAGCAGTCAATGAAAACCCTGTGGAATACAGTTCTATTCTCACACTTTTGGGTTTCCGTGAATTGGAGTGAGCTTATTGTTCATAGGATCTCTCTGAGTCATAGATGACTCAATAGCACTGAACAACCACATAATAACAACTTAATTACAAATGTAAGTACATGTCAACAGGAACTTTATCTATCTTTGTATGTCAAGGTTTGTTGCCCAGTAGTTAATCAATCCTCAGTAATTGAGTAAATGAATGAAGATGAATCTGGTGACTTTCTATTGTTATGTCCTTTGGGATCTCTCTTATCAAGTTGCTGTTGTGGGGTGCTATGAAAGAAACAAATGCAATGTGGAGATGGTGGAGTCAGACTTGTATCTGCTCCATAAAGGGGAACTGCTCTCACCAATAACATCCATATTGTTGTTGTTATCTGCAGTCACCTGAAACTCATCGTGATCCTATGCACAGTAGCTCTAAACCTTTCCCTATCCTGAGCCAATCTCACTGCCTCTGACTACCCTCATTATCCCAGTTACTGTATCAGTTCATCTCATCCGGAATTTTCCTCTCCTGTACTGTCCCTCCAATATTCCATACATGATGCTCTTCTCCAATGACTACTCCCTCCTGGCAAATTCCCAAAGTCCATGAAATGAAGCTTCAAAATCATTAATTCAAGGAGCAATCTAGTTTCACTTTCTCCAGGACAGATCTGTTGGTTCACTGGGTGGTCCATAGTATGTTTAATGCTCTTCTCCAGCACCACAACTCAAAGACATCAATTCTTTTTCTGACATCCTTTTTTGTTGTCCAGTTCTCTGATGCATAGCAAATAACTGCAAAGACCATGGCCTGAATCAGGTGCACCTTAGTCTCTAGACTAATGTTGCTGTTTAGCATTCTTGGAAAGGCCTTTAACAGAAGATTTTCCTAATGGAATTGATCTTTTTGTTTCCTGACTGCTGGAACCAAGAGTGTTGATTTTTGAATCAAGCAAGATAAATTTGTTAACAATCTCAAGCTCTTCTCCATCTATCATGATGGTGCCAGTTGGCCCAGTGGTGAGAATCTTTGTTTTCTTGATGTTTAACTACAATCCATATTGAAGACTGCAGTCCTTGACCTTCTGTAGCAAATGCCTCAGGTCATCCTCAGTTTTGACAAATAAGGTTGTATCATCTACATAATGCAGATTGTTGATGAGTCTTCCTCTAAAACTGATGCCATATTCCTTTTCATACAGACCAGTATCCTGAATGATTTGTTTCACATATAGACCCATTGTTGTTGTTATGTGCCATCGAGTTTGACTCTGACTCATAGTGACTGTATGTATAAGAGCTCTGAACTCTGCTCTATCTTAAGCCAATTTCATTGTCTCTGACACACCTGCCTCCCATTACCCCAGTCACTGACTCAATCCATCTTATTCAGGGTCTTTCTCTCTTGTCCTGTCCCTCCACCCTGTCCAAGCATAATGCCCTTCTCCAAGGACTGGCCCCTTCTTGCAAGATGCCAAAGTATGTCAAATGGAGCTTCAAAATCCTTACCTCCAAGGAGTAGCCTGGTTTCACCCACTTTAGCCAGAAATGTTTACTCTCCCCAGAACCACAACTAAAAGACATCAATTCTTCTTCTGTTATTCTTATTCATGTCTAGATTTCTGATGCATTGCAAAGTAATTGCAAAGATTATTACCTGGATCAGGTGCACCTTAGTCCCCAGACTGACATCATTGCTCTTTAGTACTCTTGAGAGGTCTCTGACAGTGGACTTTCTCAATGCAATTCGTCTTTTGATTTCCTGGGTGCTGGTATCAAGAGTATTGACTGTCGATCCAAGCAAACAGAAGCTGTTAAATATCTCAATTACTTCACTATCTATCATGATGCTGCTAATTGGTCCAGTGGTGAGAATCTTTGTTTTCTTGATGTTGAGCTTCAACCCATATTGAAGGTTACAGTCCTTGACTTCTGCAGAAAATGCCATTTTACTATACAAATAATTACATGGTCAGACATGCCAACTCACAGGCTCCTGCACCTATTTCTACTAATAGTGTGTCCAATATTTGTTGCAACTTGATTCACAAACTTTACTCACTGTTATGGGGTTTATTAGGGAAATAGTTTTGGGAGTGGATGAGGCAAAGAATATCACACAGTGCAATTCCAGGTTTTTAGTTCAGCAGTCCAAAGCCAGATTAACAGAAGGACATGATTCCTCAATTAATAGAAGTCTAGGATCAGTTCAGTAGCCCACATGCAAGAAGTCTCTAGTTTCCTTAATTGGCTGGCAAATTTTATCTCAGAATAGTTATGTCAGTTTTTCATTCAACCTTCCAGTGAGCAAAGCCTTTAACTCTGGCTCTAACTCCAGGGTTCCTCTGTTTATATCTTGCTACAGTCTCTTCACTGCAGTGCCAAAGTCTTTTTACCCCTCTCACTGCCATCTTTCATGGTATCTTCACTGTCACACACAATATGGAAAGTACTTTCTCTTATATTGGTCCCACAGCTCTTGATGATTTGCAAAACCATGTCTCTGAAGTTAAGGTAGCTGGAGACCATGCCTCTCAATGAGAACAGCTAGAAAAGCCAATTTTCAAGGGTTCTGACACCCAGATGCCATCAGATCAAGTATGACTCATAGTAACATCTTGAACAATAGATATGAACCTGTCCTATCTTGTGCCATCTTCACTATCTTCATTGCATTATGTCAAGCCATCTGGTTTAGGGTCTTCCTCTCTTTCATCAACCCTCCACCTTCCCAAGCAATAGTTTTTCCTAACAACATGCCCAAAGTATTTGAAGTGAAGCTTTGTCTCCTCTGTCATAAGGAACACTCTGGCTGCGCTTTCTTCAAGGCATATCTGTTTGTTCTTTTGGCAGTTCATAGGATATTCAGTACTCTTTTCAACACCACAACTCAAAGGCATCAATTCTTTTAACATCATTCTTATTAATTGTCTAGCACTCAGATGCATAGCAAATGATTAGGAAGGCCATTGCCTTAGTCTTAAAACTGACACCATTACTTCTCAATTTGGAGAAGTCCTTGACTGTATACTTTTAATTTGGAGAAGGCCCTGACTACAATAAGAAGACTTTTCCAATGCAATATGTCTCCTGATCTCCTGACTGTTGGTTCCAACTATGTTGATGGTGGATCAAAGTAAAATGAAGTCATTAATAGTTTCAATCTTTTCTCTATCATGATGTTGCCTATTGGCCCAGTGGTGAGAATTTTTCTTTTCCTAATGTTGAGCTGTAATCCGTATTGAAGGCTGTAGTCTTTGGTCTTCTGCAATAAGCACTTTGAGTCCTCCTTACTTTTCAAATGTATCAAGTGGTTTACTAAAAGACTTCTTTTCCATATTCACACAATATATTATCCCCCAAGAGAAATTCTGTAAGTGAAGTTTCTTTATCCTTTTAAGATAATAGTTAATGAGAAGAGTGTGGGCCAGGATAATGTGGGAGGGAAAGGTTTGAAAGTATTAAGAGGGGTTTCAGGGACTTAGGGTAACATTTGTGAAATGATTTAAGCTTCCAGTTTAAAATAATTTTTGGCAACTCTCAAAATGAATTAATACTACTATTTTTCATTTATTATTGATTTAATTTCAACATCCACATGCCTTGTCTTCTAACTATTAATTTTTCTCTATGCCATTTTGCTCTCTACACATCACTTCCTGAGAGATAATTTATTAAGGAAAAAATAGTTTGTATCATTATCTAGTTTAGAGACTTTGTTGGGTATAGACTCCTCATTATTTCCAGAATGAATAAAAATTTTCATCATGGGACCAGAAACTCTATGGACTTCGTTTTAAAATGTTCAAAAATTATTTTTTTTTATATTATTATTAGTGTGCATACAGATAGCAGAACTCACAAATTCAATAATTTCTACATGTACAATCCAGCGACACTGATCAATACTTACAGTTGTACAACTGTCATCTTCTCTGAATTGTTCCTCCTCATTAGACTTCTTCTTCCATACTTTGAACATGTAACTAGGGGAGGCTATTCCCTGGAAAGTGACATCATGCTTGCAAAAGTGGAGGGTCACCTAAAGAGACGAAGATTCTCAATGAGATGATTGACAGAGTGACTTCAGCAATGGACTGTACTGTGTCAGAGATGTTGAGGTGACACAGGATAGGGAAGGGTTCAAGTCATCTGTTCATAGGGTCTTTATGAGTTGTACATGGCACCTAACAACAACAACATTAGCAAAACTCTGTTCCCTAAATTTCCTATCTTCCAAGTTGTTTTTATCAACTTAAACCCACATAGATAAGGACGCCACATAGATGAAGATCCCCTAGGGACAGAAAAAAAATACCTGGAAAGTGGTATTTTAGCGTATTTTACTAATTAATCTAAACTATTCTTTGATTTTTAAGAAGATAAGGGGTTATTTGGTGTCTAAATTTGAAAATGTAAAGATAATCTCAGGGCAATTGTTTTGGGAGCTCATCCAGTCTAATTTATGACTCTAGGAAAGCTGGATTTCATAAAAATTTGAAATTGGTTTTAAAATATTTTCAAACTTTTCATATCTCCTTTCCTCCTTCCTGAGTGTTTTATGAACTGAGTATCTCTTCATAACATACATTTTCATTGTTGTTATTGTTATGTGTTGTTGAGTCATTTGCAACTCATATCGACCCTATGTACAACAGCTGTGAACCCTGCTCTATGCTGAGCCAACATTATTGTCTCTAACACACTTTTCCCCATTACCCCAGTCACTGAATCAATTCATCTCATTGAGGTTCTTCCTCTCTTGCACTGTACCACCACCCTCCCAAGCATGACATCCCTTTCCAAGAACTGGTCCCTCTTTGAAACATGCCCAGAGTGTGTCTGATGGAGATTCAGAATCCTTGCCTCCAAGAAGCAATCTGGTTTCACCCTCTTTAGGACAAACCTGTTTGTACTCCTAGCAGTCCATGGTATGTTCAATACTCTTCTCCAGCACCATAACTCAAAGTTATCAGTTCTCTAGTTATCAAATCCCTAGTCATTGTCCAGCTTTCTGACGCATAGCACATAATTGTGAAGACCATGGCCTGGATCAGGCACATCTTAGTCTCCAGACTGACATCGTTGCTCATCAGTACGTTTGAGAGGTCCTTGACAGCCAACTTTCCCAATACAATTCATCTTTCGATTTCCTGGCTGCTGGTTCCAAGGGTGTTGATTGTAGAGCCAAGCAAACTGAAGGTATTAACAATCTCAGTGCCTTCCAGTTCACTGGGGTAAATGCGTACCAGTTGAATTTTCATAATGACTATTGTGTTTACTAATAGACATATTAGTTAATTTCATAATTCACTAACAGACATATTAGTTAATTGTTCAGGCTTTCCTGTTGGGATGGGCACCGGTTAGTCATTAAGAAATAATAATAATTTTTGGCCCCGCGCTGCGCATGGCTCCCGTCCGGACAGCCCCACCACTCCCCTTCCGCCAGCCGCTGACCTGGAGTCCTGCGCCGGGATCCCCGCACCATGCGAACATGAACATGGCGCTGCGAGCCGCGCGGAGTGTGCGGGCGTCGGTCTGCAACCTGTGCGCGCTCTTGGCGCCCCTAGCGCCCTGCTGAGCGCGGCGCTGGGGACCCGGGCCAGGCGCTTTGCGCACGCTGCGCAGAGGCCGAGCTCTGCCCGCAGTGCATAAGTTCACAGACAAACATGAATGGGTGACGACAGAAAATGGTGTTGGAACAGTGGGAATCAGCAATTTTCCACAGGAAGCTTTGGGAGATGTTGTTTACTGTAGTCTTCCTGAAGTTGGGACAAAGGTGAACAAACAAGATGAGTTTGGTGCTCTGGGAAGTGTGAAAGCTACTAGTGAACTTTATTTTCCTTTATCAGGAGAAATGACCAAGATTAATGAAGCTCTTTCCGAAAACCCAGGACTTGTTAATAAGTCTTGCTATGAAGATGGTTGCCTGATCAAGCTGACACTGAGTAATCCTTTAGAACTTGATGAACTAATGAGTGAAGAAGCCTATGAAAAATAAATAAAATCCATTGAAGAGTGAAAACAAAACCACCGAAAGAAGTAGTCTAAAACAACTTACGGCAGCATAGCTGTCCTAAATTAGTAGGGGTCGAATTAAAGCAGCTTTTAGCAAAACATAGTGGAAAACAGAAATGACATGTTGCTGGAAGAAAGTAACTTTATAATGAGTATAAATAAATCCAATATACACTTTTCTCACATTACCCTGTGATTTTATAGTTATAATATCCAGAATTTATTCATTTACGTGTGGTAAGAATAGTTCTACAAATTACGGGTTCAAGGATAACATTGATATCTTAAGTCTTATATCATTAGTACCTACTGCTGACATCTGTACCTGGATTTGGGTCAGAATACCTAGCAAACTTTCCACTAGAAATGATAAATTTTTGTTAGCTGTCCACTGTCAGCTAAAGAACAATACCGTCTTAATTTTGCCGTATACTGCCTTTGCTTGTTTTATTTTTTTGCAATGAAGCATCAGCCTTGCAGCAAAGTAAGCAATCTAATAAAACACTCAACATTTAAAAAAAAAAAGAAGAAATAATAATAATTTTTGTACTGGTAATGAATGTTTAACACAACTAAGAAGTCAGCCAATACTCTCTCAGAAATCTCTCTTCTCACCTCTGAAATACATCCATCATTTGTGGTTATGAGTATTTTAAGGCTGTTCACTAGATTCTTATAAACAAATGGCTATATATCTCACTTCTCCACTTGCAAATAAAGTGAGATAATGACAAGTGAAGTAATTTATTCCCAGAAGAGGGCAGGAAGAAACAAGAAGAAAAGTGAAATATTAGTGTTAATGAGAGAAATGAAACCATAGAGCCTTAACTTTAGGAGAGACCTTTTAACAATCAAGGCAATCTAGTCCAAACTTGAGGCAGAGCTTCCTCGGCAATTTACCTGCTAGATGTGCTCCAGTCTTTTAAGGAGACAGTCTATTTCATTGCTAGGTTCTGAAAGTTGAAATTGTTATCTTGCCATAATATCCTTCTGCCCAAATTAAAAGGTACTTTCTCACGATCAAGCTGAAAATGTCTGCCTGGAAAAGTTCCATTTATTACGGAGCTTGGTCTTTGTGTTTACCTCTTGCTACAGCACAGCCACAGTCCAGTGTTTCTAAACGATGCCACTATAGTTCAATGAGGAGAGTTCTCATGCCTTCCTTCCCCTCATCCCATAGGCTCTCGAGACCCATGGCATTTCCTCATACGAACATCTCTGTGCCATGCATCATTCCTTACAGGTTCCAGCCACACTGCCCCCACCACTCAAAATGCCTTCATTTGAAATTCCTCTAGTTTGTCCTTTTTTTCCTCTTTAAAATATAGTGCCATAGAAAAATACTAGTGAAAATAAGTGACTTTATGTCATTTTATTGTTGGTGGTTTTTGTTTACATGCCATCAAGTCATAGACAACTCATAGCAACCCTATGAACGAAAAACTGGAACACTTGTATAACTTTCATCATTTCTTCAAGTTCATAGATTTTACGGAGGCATGCTATTTCAGAAGTGATGCCACTCTTGCTTCCAAGCCTTATATTAGAACATGTTTTAAAATTTTATTCTCCACATTTGTGATGCTGAGATGAAATGCTGAAAGTAAAAATTTCATAAACTTTACTAGAAAGTAATTTGCATTTCAAGAATATGAAAAATACTACTGGTATTTGACCAAGTTCCATGTAGGATTCTTTCCTTAACAAATAATATCTGTGGGATAAAATGTTATATATAATAATGATTTTTAATATAATTATTTTATACAAATAACTTTAAAAACAGCTTTATTGAAATATCTATAATTGGAATAAAATAAACTTCAAAATTTGATAAATTTTACATATGTAGATAGTCACTCCTGTTAAACTTTATCACTGCTACTGGAGTGAGATGGTACTACATTTTGGTATTGATTTGCATCTCTCTTTTTGCCAGTGATTTTGAGCATTTCTTCATGTGTCTGTTGGCCATTCAAGTATCTTCCTCTGTGAAAATTCTTTCCATGTCTTTTGACCATTTTGTAATTGGGTTATCAGTCTTTTTCTTGTGGAGGCCCAGGAGTATTCTATAAACTTTCGTTATGAGACTCTTGTCTGAGATGGTATTGCCAAATGTTTGTTCCCAGTCAGTAGGTTTTCTTTTCACCTATTAGAAAATGTTTTTGATACACACAGGATTTAATCTTTAGAAGGTACTATTTATCAATTTTATCCTCTTCAGATTGTGAATTGCTAGTTGTATTTGGCAGTCTCTTTATACCGTAGACTAAGTTTCTAAGCTTGATCCCAGTTTGTCTCTTATGAACTTTATGGTACTGGGCTTTACTCCCAGGTCTCCGATCCACCTTGAGTTGATTTTTGTGTATGGTGTGAGATGTGGATCCTATTTGTTGTAATGTCCCCATTTGATAGATTTGATCACCTAGTCGAATATCAGTTAACCGTAGATAGCTGGGTGTATTTCTGGGTTCTCAATTCTGTTCCATTGGTTCATGTGCCTGTTGTTGTACCAGTACCATGCTGTTTTGTTTTACTACTAATGTGTAGTAAATTTTGAGGCCAAGGAGTGTTATGTCTCCCACTTCCATTTTTGTTTTTCACTACTGTTTGTACTGTTTCAGGATCTCTTGCCTTTTGATCTCCTTGAAAATGAATTTGGTATCTGTATTGGGATTGCATTGAACATGTAGATTGTTTTTTTGTAGGATTGTCATTTTCACAATATTGAGTCTTCCTATCCATGAGCAGGGCAAATTTTTCCTTTTCTTTAGGTCTTTTATTGTGTCTTGCAGAAATGTTGTATAGTTTTCTTTGTATAGGCTTTTTTGTATGTCTAGTTAGGTTCAATCCCAAGTATCTCAATCTGTGGTTGGTTATTGTAAATGGTATTGCTTTCTTGGTTTCCTTCTCTGTGTTCTCTTTGTTACTGTAGACGAATCCTACTGATTTTTGAATATTGATCTTATATCATGCTACTCTCTAAACTGGCCTACTAATAGTTTTTTTTTTAGTCTTTAGAGTATTCTGTGTATATTATCATATCATCTGCATAGAGTGATATTTTACCATCTCTTCACTGATATGGATGCCTTTTATTTCCTTTTCTTGTTGTATTGTGCTAGCAAGCATTTTCCAATACAATATTGAATAGAAGTGCAGACAGTGAGCATCCTTGTCTGATCCTAGTTCACAAGGAAGGATTCTTTTAGTCTTTCTCCATTGAGAATGATGCTGACTCTTGGTTTTGCATATAAACTTTCCACTCGGTTGAGGAAATTCCCTTCTATTTCAATTTTGCTGAATGTCTTTACAGGAAGGGGTGTTGGATTTTGTCAAATTAGTCTTTGGTTTTTGCAGATTTCATGATATCTCCAATTTATTCTTTATGCATTGATTTTCTGCTCTTATTTTTATTTTGTTCTTTTCTATTTTTTTTGCCTTAATTTGTTGTGTGTATTTTTAACAAAATTTTTATTTTATACTGGTTTACTTGCAAAGTTCATATACATTTTTTCATTTAAAAAATTTTTTTTCTTTTCTTTTTTTTCCATATTTTTTTCTTTCTTTTTTTGGCAAACTCATGGCAGCTATATTATCAGTGTGGGGAGGGCTGTAGAGAGGGGCTTCACCATATACATTCTTTTTTTTACACAGATCTTTCCCAGTTTTTTTTTTACCTACCCCTCCCCTCCCTCTACCAATCAAATTGCCTGGCCCTACGATTATTCCCTGTCCATCCTCATGCCTCTGCTCCTACCCTGCCCACCTTGGATCCTCGTACATGTTTAACTAATTATATTTCTATTTCTACAGTAATGGCCTTAAAAAGTATTTGTCCTTATGGGACTGAGTTAGTTCACTTGGCATAAGGCTCCCCCATCCCTCAGAAGTTAGGTTGTGATTTTTTAAATCATTGCTCCTGTGTAGTATCCCATTTTGTGAATGTACTATATTTTCTCAATCCATTTGATTGTAGTTGGACATTTGGACTGTTTCCATATTCTTTCGATGGGGAGTTCTTGAGATGGATGTGTTCCTTACTGATTTTTAGCTTTTATTTTGTAATATTTCTCTAAAACCGTCAATTTCTTTCCAAGCACTGCTTTACTTGCACCCCAGAAACTTTTATACATTATTTGGCTAAAACATTTTCTGGTGCTTATTGTCATTGCTTATTTTGATCCACGGGCTATGTAAAATTATATTTCTTATTCTATAAGAAATAAAGAACAGATTTAAGCCCTGAGTTTCATACCCTTTATATTAAGGTCAGAATTACTAGTGCACTAGAACAGCAGGACACTCCCTTTGAAAAGTAAGTGAGGGCCATCTGCTGAAGGCTATGACTGATGACAGAAGACACTGCCACCGTAGAGACAGCTGGCAAAATAGGAGATTGATGATGGGAGTGCTTAACCTTATAAGCAGGATGGACATAATTACAGGAAAGGGCAACATGATCAGGGTGTTGTACTATCAAGTTGGAACTGACCCATGGCAAACCCACCAGTGGATTTTCAGAGACAGTGCATGGGAGAGGACATGATATTTCTTGGTCAGACACAGAGGGAAGCTCATTATTTAGAAAAACAATGTTAGCAGGAGTATCTGCATTTGTGTCACTTTTCCAAACTCCTACAAGGTGACAAGATGAGAGCCAGTTGGTGCTTGCCCATGTAGTGACTCATGACCTTCTTGTTGCTCTGTGCCATCGAATCACTGTGACCCTATGAACAATGGCTCTGAACCTTACACTATACTGGGCCAATTGTCTTTGATTCACCTGATCCCAACTGCTACAGTCATTGTGTCAAATCGTATCATCTGGAGTCTTTCTCTCTTGCACTGACATTCCACCCTTCCAAGCATGATGTTCTTCTCTAAGGACTGGCTGCTTCTGATAACAGGTCCAAAGCACGTGAGACAGTTTCAAAATCCTTGTCTCCTAGAAGCAACCTGGTTTCATTTTCCGCAGAACAGACCTGTTTGTTCTCTTAGCAATTCATGTTATGTTCAATACTTTGCTCTAGTACAACAACTCAAAGGCATTGATTCTTTCTGTCATCCTTAGTAATTTTTCTCTCTTAGATGCACAAGAAGCAATTGAGAAGACCATGGCCTGGATCAGGTGGACTTTAGTCTCTAGATTGACATCACTGCTCTTTAGCACCCTGGAGAGGTCCCTGAGAGTAGATTTTCCCTGTGTAATTCATCTTTTGATTTATTGACTGCTGGTGCCAAGGGTGTTGATTGTGGATCTGAGTAAGACGAAATCGTTACAACTTCAATATTTTTCTCCATCTGTTATGATGCTGCTTACTGGCCCAGAGGTGAGGATTTTTGTTTTCTTTTTTTTTAAATTTTTTTTATTATTATTTTGTGTGCGTGTACCGTCAAATCAGATCTGACTGGTACAGGAGGATATTGCGCCTCCTTGTCCAGCAGAGCATCTGGTGGATTCGAACCGTGTTCCTCTGGGATTGCGATTTTTGTTCTCTTGATGTTGAGATACAATCCATATTGAAGGCTGCACTCAGTCCTTGATCTTCTGCAGCAAACATTTCAAGTTCTCAGTTTCAGCAAGCAGATTGTGTCATCTCCATAATGCAGATTGTTAATGAGTTGTCTTCTAATCTTGATGCCACATTGTTATTTATAAAGTAAAAGCCTCTTGACAGATTAAAAAGGTATGGAGACAGGATGCATCCCTGACACACTCCTTTCTTGATTTTGAACTATACACTGTTCACTTGCTCCATGCAGACAACAGCTTCTTGGTCTAGATATAGGTTTCACATGACACAATCAAGGGTTCTCGCTGTGATCCACACAGTCAAATACCTTTGCATAGCAGATAATACACAAATCAACATCCTTCTGGTATATCACTCTATCAACTACTCTGATTAATTTGACTAATAAGGACTGGGACCATGATTAGAGTCAACTTGATGGCTACTAACACCACCATTAACATCTCTGCCACTAACCAACTATAAAAACTTGGGCAAACCACTTAATCTCCCAATTCCCCCATTTTATGGAAGCACTGTAAGGCTAAATGCCAACGGTGAAAGCTTTTTGACAATTCTGAAGTTTTAAATAACAATGGAAGTATTGAACAAAGGAAGGTTTAAAGGAAGACTGCCTGAAGGGTGTCCGTAAGCAATGCGTCTAGAATCAGTTACTCGTGCGAAGTTTCCCCAAGTAACCAAGATAGAGTGTTATTTTTGAAAGCTCTCCCCAGTAATTTGAGAATATAATCATCTTCTGGTAGGTCTCTTATTCACTTTCTTAAAGTGTAAGCCAACAAGATTTGGGGAGAAAGCTCTGTTTGGTGTTTGGGTCCATTTCTTCTTGTCTTACGGTCACTCGTCAGACCCTAACGGCCCAAATGGTGAAGGAGACACAACAGCAAGGAAGATTTTCTTTTTTTATTTTTATTTTATTTTATTTTATTTTTAGCCTACAGCACCCGGTATTCCCAGGCGGTCTCCTATCCAAGTACTAACCAGGCCCGACCCTGCTTAGCTTCCGAGATCAGCCGAGATCGGGCGCGTTCAGGGTGGTATGGCCGTAGACGATTTTCTTTTTTTAAAAGAATCATTTCTATTTTTTAAATTTTCTACTAAAGGAAGATTTTATGGCAAGCCTGAATGGTGCTGGAGAAAAACTCGCAGTAGTGGGCTTCTCAGCTGCATGATGTGGGCCTTGCAAAATGATCAAGCCTTTTAATCATTTCCTATCTGAAAAAGTATGGCAATGTGGGCAATGTGGTGTTCCTCAAAGTTGATGTGGATGACTGTCAGGATGTTGCTTCAGGGGGTGAAGTCAAACGCATGCCAAAATTTCAGTTTTATAAAGAAGGACAAAAAAAGATGGGTGAATTTTCTAGCGCTGAGGAAAAGCTTGAAGCTACTGTTAGTGAACTGAACTAATCGTATTTATTGAAAACAACCAGCTGCAAGCTGTTTAAAACTTTTTTCCCCTTTTTTCCTACAAAAAAAGAAAGATCAAGTATGAATATTATATGCCTGATTGCCATCTGATTATAAATGACGATAAAGTAGTAATTCTACCCTTTTAAAAAAATTTGGGGAGAGCGGTAAGTAGTATTTTGTTTACCTTCAAGACATAAGTTCTAGGGTTGCACATAGTCCCCTTGGCAAACAGAATATAATCTGTGATTGTTGAGATCCCTCTGGGGCTCCACAGCAGGGTGAGACAAGGGCACTGGCTAAGGTGTTTTTCACTGTGGCCTGTTGGCTAACTGGTGAGCCTTAAGGTTGTCGAGTAACTTTAAAACAGTTGAGGTTAGTCCACACTCCCCTGTTTGTCCGTGACATTAGCAAAATGGCATCTTCTTACCTCATGGAATAACAGGACAGGAAGCAAGAGACTTGCAAATACCTTGACTGGTGTCTTGTGTGGGAAGAGCAGAGACCATCTTTTGCTGCTTCTATAGACTTCGTAGGTAGGTGAAGGAGAATGGTTATCCTGATTCGAGTCACAGAAGGTGATACAGCTGTCGATTCAATATAAAGTACTTGGCAACACGTGGAAAGAGTTGCGCAAAGGCCTTTTTCCAGGGGTAGTTCTGAAGGCAGAGTATTAGTCCCCCACCCCACCCCGCCACATACCTCCAAGGACCTAGATGCCTTTTTCTCGAGTGCAGAAGAGGTGTCTTCGCTTAACTCCACAGAATCAGTGAGTCCACGCCAGCCTCTATCTTGTCACTGCCTATCCACTCACAAACTTTTCTTCCAGAAGTGTCAGGTGCAAGAGATTAAAGTGCATTTTTGTCACTTAGACCCACTGTGTACCCCACTTTGCCTGCATGCTTCGTACTGGGCAAGAAGTCAGTGAGCAACGTACTCAACCAAGTGTTCATTACCCTTATGATCTAGGACTGTGTCCATCCATTGCAATCATAAAGGGAATTCAGAAGGTTGAACTAGAATTAGGTTTGAATCTTTCCAAACCCATTACGGCCAGGCTGGCCAACCTGGAGAGCACAGTAACATGCTTGGCCTAGTGTTGCTTTTTAGGAAAAGAGTAAAACATCATGCCAAGAATGGTCAAGATAGAAGCCTGCCTTTGAAAAATAGAAATTCCCTACTCCTTTCATACAGATCATTATTCAGAAAGAATAATGGCTGCGAGGAGGAGATTCCTTTCTGGGGAGGCTAATTTAGTGACTAAATTGCTTTACTAAGTTGTCTAGACCAGGACGAAGTGATAAAGACATACAGAGTCAGAAATAGATATATGTATGTACATATCTGTCAAGGAACTTTTTTCCTTCTGATTAAATGAAGAATTTTACTAGAATTATAGAAGAAATCTTTTACACTAAAACCATATCTTATTGTGGAAATGTATCTCAATATATATATTCTTGATGTTAGGAACCATTGAGTTGACTATGTCTCATAGAAACCTTATGAACCTTACCCTTTCCTGTACTCAATCCTGTGTCATCCTCACAATCTCTGATATTCTAGAGGACATTATTATTTTTTTAGAGGCCATTATTGTAAGTCTATCTCACTGAGGATCTTCTTCTCTTTTGCTAACACTCCATTACCTAAGCTTGAGGACTAACTCTCCCGAAAATGTGCCCAAAGTATGTGAGAGGAAGTGTTACTATCCTTGCCTCTAAGAAGCAAGTACCACCCTGGCTGTACTTCCTCTAAGTTTGGTTTTTTCCCCCAGACCATGGAATATTAATGTTATTTAAATCTACAACCAATACTCAGGGGACCAGCAGTCAAGAAATTAAAAGACATGTTGAACCTCTCTTAAGGGATAAGAGCCAGGATTTCATTTTAAAGACACCTGATACAAGCTATGATATTTTCAATTGCTTCTTAAGCATCTGAAAACCTACAGGAGGGTCCGCTATAAGAACCTATTTGAAGGCAATGAGGAATTTTAAAATTATTGCTGGATGGAGTCTAATGGTGTAGTCGTTAGACGTTTCACTGCTAATCCAGCAGCAGCACCTTTCTGAAAGTTTGAATGCATTAGTTAATTTTTGAGAGGATTATGGATAATCTCCTCCTGTGCATTTTTAAAATTTTTTTATTTTATTATTTTTGTGTGAGTATACCGTCAAATCAGATCTGACTGGTACAGGAGGAGATTGTCCCTCCTTCCCCAGCAGAGCATCTGGTAGATTCGAACCGTGCGCCTCTGGGATTGTAGTTGCAGCTCCTTACCACTGGGCCACCAGAGCTCTCTTGCCTCCTGTGTATTTTAAAGCCTCTGAAAACCACTTGGAAGATCAGGTATGAGTTAATTATAATTTGAGAGCAATGAATCAAGTGAGCTATTACTGCTGTACTGAGGTGGTATCTTATTGTTCACTTTTGAACTTTTCTAATGGCTTATGATTTACAGCTTTTCCTCATATGTTTATTGGACATTTTAAAATTGGCTTTTGTGTTGTTTAGTTGTTGACATTTATTATACATTTTAGAAGTTAATCCTTTGTCTAATAAGTTGTGGTCAAATATTTTCCTGAAATCTGTGAGTTCTCTTTTCATTCTTTTGCAAAACTCTTTTGATATATAAAATAATTTAGCTTTAGAAGGCCTAATTGATTTGGTCTATCTTTTGGTTATGATTAATAGAGAATTTATACCATAGAGTTTCTAAGTTGACTACTATTTTTTCTCAGATGAACTTTGTATTTTATATTTATATTTTGGTTTTGCTCCATCTTGAGTTTATTTAGGAATCGATGTGGCATATAGATCTTGCTTCATGTTTGAAAATGAAAACCCAGTTTTGTCAGTACCATTTGTTGAAGAGACTTTCTTTCTCCTTAATACTTTGTAACTCTTTGCCAAAGCTTGTTGTTGATATTAGGTGTCATTGAGTCAAGTATGACCCATGGAAACACATGCTCTGTACTCTATTCTAACTTGAGCCAATTTCATTGTTTCTGACACATCGACCCCTCCACCCCCCTTACCCCAGTCTCTGAGTCAATCTAACTCACCTAGTCTTCCTTTCTTGCATTGCCCTTCCACCCTTCCAAACATGATGTCCTTCTCCAAAGACTGGCTGGTTCCTCCTGGTGACACACCAAAGTACGTGAGACAGAGTTTCAAAATCCTTAACTCGTAGGACCAACTTGGTTTCACCCTCTCCAGGCTGAACCTGTTTGTTCTGTTAGCAGTCCATGATATGTTCAATACTCTTCTCCAGCACCACAACTCTATGGCATCTATTCTTCTTCTGTCATCCTTAGCCATTGTCCAGCTATCTAATACACAGAAAGTAATTGTGAAGACCACAGCTTGTATCAAGTGCGCCTTAGTCTCTAGACTGACATCGTTACTCCTCAATACTCTGAAGAAGTCCCAGACAAAAGATTTTCCCAAGGCAATTTGTCTTCTGATTTCCTGTCTACTGGTACCAAGAGTGTAGTTTGTAGAGCCAAGCAAGCTGAAGCTATTAACAGTCTCAATCTCTTTTCCATTTGTCATGATGTTGCCAATTGGTCCAGCAGTGAGAATCTTAGTCTTCTTGATGTTGAGCTTCAATCCACAGTGAAGGCTGCAGTCCTTGATCTTCTGCAGCAAATACCTCAGATCTTCCTCAGTTTCAGCATGCAAGGTTGATTCAGGTTAGTTGATTAGTGCAGGTTACTAAGACGTCTTTCTCCAATCCT
Source organism: Elephantulus edwardii (assembly GCF_000299155.1). NCBI lineage: Eukaryota > Metazoa > Chordata > Mammalia > Macroscelidea > Macroscelididae > Elephantulus > Elephantulus edwardii. The sequence continues at coordinate 13,698,689 of NW_006399835.1, read as the reverse complement.
GATGCCACATTCCTCCACCTAAAGTCCAGCCTCCCAGATGGTCTATTCCACATATAAATTGAAAAGGTGTGGAGATAGGAAGCATCCATGGCATAAACCTTTCCTGATTTTGAACCATGCAGTGTTCCCTTCTGTTCCGATGACTGCCTCCTGGTCGAAGTATAGATTTCACCTGAGGACGATCAAGTTTTCTGTGATTCCCATTCCTTTCAAGGTTAGCCACAACTTTTTGTGATCCACACAGTCAAATGCCTTTGCATAGTCAATGAAACACAGATATTTCTCTGGTACTCTTTGTTTTCAGCTAAGATCCTTCTAACCTTTGCTATAATGTCCCTACTGCTATGGCCTCTTCTAAACCCAGCATGCACATCTGTAGTTCTCTGTTGACATTCCAGTCATTTTTGTATAATCTTCAGAAGGAATTTGCTTTCATGTGATATTAATTATATTGTTCAATTATTTCCAAGCTTTGTTGGATCACCATTTATTGGAATGGAAATAAACATGTATTATTTCCAGTTACCTGATGGTCTAAACAGGAATCAGTTAAATTACATCTGTGGGAAAAATAATTGGAGAAGCGCAATATCAGCTGTGAAAACTAGGCCAAGTGCTGATTGTGGAACTGATCATCAAATACTTGTATGCAAGTTCAAATTGAAGCTAAAGAAAATAAAATCAATTCCACAAGAACTAAAGTTTGACTTTGAGTCTGTCCCTCTTGAATTTAAAGTCCATCTTGGAACAGGTTTGAGGCCTTGAATACAAATTAGCAAAGACCAGAGGAGCTGTGGGAGTATATTAAGAAAATATCCATGAACAATACAAAAAAAGTCATTACAAAGATGGAGGAAGATGAAAAGATCAAGACAGATTTCAAAAGAGACTCTGAATATTACACTAGAGTGCAGAGAAATTAAAGCAGAGGGAAGAAATTAAGATGTTAAGGAGCTGAACAGAAGATTTCAAAGGGCAGCATCAGAAGACAAAATATTATAATGAAATGTGCAAAGTGCTGGCATTGGAAAATAGAAAGGAATGAATTCGCTCAGTATTTCTTAAGCTGAAGGAACTGAAGTACAAGTTCAAGCCTTGAGTTGCAATACTTAATGAATACTGTCAGCAGAATGTTGAATGGTCCAAAGAAGATGGAAGGAGTACACAGTATATATAAAAAATTTGGCTGACACAAAAGAACTTCATGAAACAACATATGATCAAGAAGCAATGATGATGAAGTTAAAGCAGTTCTGAAAGAATTGGCAAAAACAAGGCCCAAGGAATAGATGGCATACCAGTTGATATATTTCAACAAACAGATATTGCCCTGGATGTGCTCACCAGGTTGTGCCAAGAAGTCTGGAAGACAGCTACCTGGCCAACTGACTGGAAAAGATCTATATTTATTCCCATGTAAGTTTAGGAGTTGATTATTCCATCTCTTAAAAAATGTTGGTGGAATCTGGAGTGGGGTTGCATGATAATATTGACATTTTCATGATATTGGCTATTGTCTTCCTATCCATAATAAGCATGGTATTTTATTGTATTTATGCTGATTTCTTCTAATTTCTTGCAGTGTTGTTGTTATGTACCATTAAGTTGGAACTGACCCATAGTTGACCCCCTAGCAGGTTTTCAGAAGCAATTAATCACACAGGAGGAGACTGCCCATCCTTCTCCTGCTTTCTTGCAGTATGTTTTGCATTTTTCATTATAGAAAGAAATCTTTTGTGGAATGAATGTGTTTGAGACAGTGAGGTTGGCACAGGATAGAACGGCGTTTAGGGCTCTTGTACATAGGGTCCCTATGAGTCGCAAACGACTTGATGGCACATAACAACAATAACAAATCTCTGATTAGATATGTTCCTAAGTATTTGATTTTTATTGGCATTTGTAAATGGCATTATCTTCCTGATTCTCTTTTCCATGCTTTCTTTGTTGTCATTAGGGAATTTGAGTGATTTTTGCATGCTTATCTTGTTCCCAGTCACTTTGCTAGATCTTTTTTATCAATTGCAGTTGTTTTCTTGCAGTTTCTGATATTTTCTCTGTGTTATATCATATCATCAGAAAACAAGGAGAGTTTTACTTCTTCTTTATAAATTTGGATGATTTGGTTTTATTCTTTCTTCCCCAATAGGTCCTATTGCCCTGGCTAGGACCCCCCCCCAAACAGTATTGAATATGAGTGGTTATAGAGGGTGTCTTTTTTGAGTTATTTTCAACAAGTGGAATGCTTTCTGTCAATCTCACTTGAGAATGATAATTGTCATTAGTTGTGTGTACATATCCTTAATTATGATGTGGAATTTCCCTTCTATTCCTATATTTTGTTGAGAGTTTTTATCAGAAATAGATGTTGAATCTTAATCAAATGCCTTTTCTGCACTGATTAGTATGATCATGTGGTTCTTTTCCATTGTTTTATTTCTGATGTGAATGACACAGGTTCTTTTTATAATGTTGAACTAAATTTGCACATATGGTATAAATCCCACATAGCTGTAATTTTTCATATGCTATTAGATTTCATTTGCTCAGATTTTGTTGAGAATTTTCCCATCTATTTCCACAAGGGATATTGGTCTATAATTCCCTTTTAAACTTATGTCTTCATCTGAATTTGGTATCAGAGTTATAGTTTCTTCATAAAATAGGTGGACTATTCAATCCATTTGTATGTTCTAAAATAGTTTGAATAGAATTGATATTGTGTCTTCTCTGAAAGTTTAGTAGAATTCTTTAATGAAGCCTTCCAGTCTAGGACTATTTTTGATTTGAAGTTGTTTTATTACCTATTCAATATCTTTCTTGTTTGTTGTATTATTGTTATGTGCTATAAAGTTGAGGCTGACTCATAGCTGACCATCCAGTGGGTTTTCAGAGGCTGTAAATGTCACTAGAGGAGAATACTCCTCTTTTTCCTGTAGAGCAACTGGTGAATTTCAGCCACTCACCTTATTTTAGTTAGGATATGTGTGTTTAGACACTTGGCATTTAGTCTTTGAGATTTTCATATTTACTAGTGTACAGTTTATTCTGGCTGTTTTAATGTGCCATCAAGTTGCCTGTGACTCACAACAACTTCTATGTACAACAGCTCTGAACCCTGTTCTATCTTGAGCCAATTTAGTTGTCTCTGACACACTTACCCCCATTTCCCCAGTCACTGAGTCAATCCATGTCACCCAGGGTCTTCCTCTCCTTCACTGACCTTTCACCACTCCAAGCATGATGTTCCTTTCCAAGGATTGGACACTCCTAGCAAAATGCCCAAAGTATGTCAGATGAAGCTTCAGAATCCTTGCCTCCAAGGAGCAGACTGGTTTCACTCTCTCTAGGACAGACCTGTTTGTTCTCTTAGCAGTCTGTAGTATATTTAATACTCTTCTCCAGCACCACAACTCAAAAGCATCAACTCTTCTTCTGTCATCCTTAGTCTTTGTACAGTTCTCTAATGCATAGCAAATAATTGCAAAGGTCATGGCCTGCATCAGCAGTATTCCTTTAAACAGGTGCTTATATTGTGACCAAATTTGTTTCTTATTTATGTTATTTGAATCTTACTCCTGTTCTCTTTTGTTAACCAGTGGTTAGTCAATTTTACTAATTTTTTTCAAAGAAAAAAAATTCTAGCCTTGTTGAGTATTACTATTATTTTTTTCTGTTTGATTTTGGACTAATATCTTTTAGTGTCATATCTCCTGGAAGCATAGACTTTTTTTGATATCCCTGCCCCCTAGCTGTTGGAGTTGTTGGATTAAGGTACTGATTTTGATGATTCTCTTTTTTACATGTGCATTTGTTGATACAAATTTCCTCTAAGTATTGCTTGTGGGGTGTCTTAAAGGTTTTGGTGTGTTGTATTTTCGTTCTCTCTCTCTCTTTTTTTTTTTTACTAAAAGCATAAAAGCATATTCTTTACTTATTCTGCATCTTCTACATTGTTATTCTGACCAAAAGATGAAGTGGTGTTGCTTAAAGAACTTTAGAGCACTTCCTTTTCTTTTTTAAACCATTTTTACATCAGTCATTAAATCAAGCACAATAAAAAACAATCATACTCTATATAATTTTTTAATTCTCATAAAGCCTTATGATCATATAGTTTACAAATCTGTACCAATAATACATCTCCTCTACCATAATCCTTTTAATGAGGTAGTATAAGCACCACTGCCAGTCACATAAATATAGTAGATGAACATTATTTAATAGCTCTCTAAAGACAATCCTGAAGACTAGTCTCTAATGATAAAGAAGTTAAAATCAAAGTTACTACATCCATCATCTTGACTTTTAAAAGCATGTGACATGGTAGATCTTTTATACAATGTGAGAAGTATTAAATATTCTTTATGTGCTATCATACATAAACCACACTGAAATGCTTTTTGTTATTTAAAAGGCAACGTTTTAGATACAGGGAATTTGGATTCCATTAACATAGTCAAGAGTAGATAGATAAAGTCTTGCTACTTTATCTCTAGCCCTTGCATTTAAAGGGGCTGATAAATAGAAATTGAAGCTGGTAAGGTGTGTTCTGTTCCATGTTATAGTAAAGACATCCTTGTAGTTAAGTAAGATTTGTATAATCAGTTATAGAAATCTAAATATAAAAACCATCTCCTATAGATTGTGATGTGGCATCCACCACCTCTGTTAAAAATTGAGTATGACTAATCCCACTAATCGAGAGTCCAGTCATCTCTTTGGAAGGGAAAAGTCGTGAACAACACCTGCTAACTTACTATCAAAATTGTAAAAGTGTGACCATAAAAATTTAAACAAAGCCAATCTTACTGAATGCAGGATTGTCTTAAGAAAAATATGTGATCAGCCATTCATGATCTAAATTCTGGTATGAGATCAATTTAAATATGCTACATGTAAAAAAAGTCACAGGACATTTCTATTTTGTAGTAAATAAGGCAGAGGCCAACTATGTTACTCATTGGTCACTTTCTTAAGATAAGCTATCAACTCTGCCCTTTCTGTCTTCTTAATGCCAGCAAAGATCATCTTTGTTCCAAGGAAGTATTTCTTGGGATTCTCCAGTTGATACTCTATTAGTGTGTCTTTTTTCCCCAGGTGATAGCTTTGTTTTCTGACATCAGTGCAAGAGAATCCAGGGACTTGACCAGTTTTCTGCCTAAATAAACCATGCAGGTTTGGCCCAGTCTTGTGCTTGTCCCCCTTCTCCATGGTGTGGCACTGGGCACACTTCTGCACAAAAATTTTCTTGCCCTTTTCAACATCACCCATTTTGAAGTCACTCTGTAGTCCTGCACAGCCCCAAAATAAATGCTCAGATGCCAGACGTCCTGCTCTCTAAGTCCAAGGACACGCCGGCCTGCTTTTCGTTCTCTTGTCCTCGTGTTTAATCCAGTTGTTTAAAAGTATCTTCTTTTTATTGATGTCTAATTTTGTAACATTGTGATAGAAGAGGATGGCTTGTATTATTTTGATGTTTTCAATTTTATTTAAGCTAATTTTGTGGTCCAGAATATTGTTTCATACTGGGGGAAAAATATGTACCACCTAATTGTTGGTTGGAGTATTTGGTCTGACTATGAGTTCAAGTTGACTTATTGTACAGTTGAACTCTTCTATGAAATTTTTTTTGGCTGTTCTGCCCTCCACTAAAAGGAATGTTTTCTGGTTTGCTAGACTTCCTCTTTCCTGAGTCTCTGGCTAGTGAGAGTAAGAGTTTGTTTAGGTTTATATGCTGATGTTTCAGAGTTACTGACTTAGCTCCAAATCTGGAATGACTTATGTTAGCTGCCAGATGGTTGTTGAGTCATGGAACTCCCTTACACAGCAGAGAAATATGCTGCCTGGTCCTGTATCATCGCCTTGATTGGGGGTGCGTCAGACTGTTGTGAGACAAAAGACATTCACGGTTGATTTTTGGAAGTAGATTTCTAGAACTTTCTTCTTAATCCACCTTGGTCTGAATGTCTGTGGAAACATGCTTAGTTATCAGGCTAGCAGTAAGCAAGCTTCCACTGATATCCAGGTGGCAGGAGGTATATTGACCAGAAATCAAATTCAGGTGTCCATTATGGAAAGTCAGAATTCTATCATTGAATCACCAATTCTCCAACAAGTCTAGGATAATGAAACATACACAAATCCCTTGAGTTCCTTGGGTTTTTGAACCTCTATCAGATCTCTGCCTTTATTCTACCTTCTAGAATTTTCTTATATTTGTTTGCATGTAAAGTTTAGGATTTTTGGTTATACTTGTTGTTAGGAGCTGTCAAGTTGAGTATGACTCATAGCCACCCTTTAAACAACATATCTAAACCATCTAAACCCTTCCCTATCCTATGCTATCCTCTTAATCTCTGACATGAGCCCATTGCTGCAGTCACCACGCCAATCAATCTATCTCATTGAGGGCCTTCCTCTCCTTTGCTGGCCCTCAACCTTTCCAAGCATGATGTCCATTTCCAAGGAACATCCCATCTTAACAACATGTCCAAAGTATATCGGATAATCCTTTCATCTCAGGAGCACACTGGCTGCCCTTTCTTAACATATATCTGTTTGTTCTTATGGCAGTAGATGGGATAATTAACAGTGGGGAAAAATTACATGTATTCAATCTTCCTAAAATCTAGAGACCACTCAAATCTTTAAAAATAGATTTTTGAAGAGGCTGTTATATTGACTGTTACCTGTTGACAGTAGTGAGTTCCATGACTGTTAGTTTAGTAGTTTTTTTGATGAAAGTAGTTTTTTTGATGGTCATTAACAGACAATCAATAACTCATGTGAAAGTCAAACCAAAACTGAAGAAAATGAAAACAAATCTATAAACCCAAAATATGACCTTGACTGTATTTCACTTGGATTTGAACATTAATGATAGAAGACCAGATGAGTTATGGGATGAAAACAGAAACACAGGAGAAATTAAAAAACCTTAAATGGATGTCAGAGGATACTCTCAAGATCATACTGGAATATGGAGAAGCCAAATCTAAAGGAAAACGTATCAAAGTGAAAGAGCTAAACAGACAATTTCAAAGATCAGCTTGAGAGGACAAAGCAAAGTATTATACTGGAATGTGCAGAGAGCTAGAACTGGAAAATAAAAAGAGAAGAACTTGCTGCGTATTTCTCAAGCCAAAAGAACTGAAGAACAAATTTAAGCCTCATGTCACAATATTGAAAGAGTCTATGGACAATATATTAAATGACCCAGAAAGTATCAAAAGAAGATGGAGGGAATATACAGAGTCACTGTACCAGAGAGAATTGATTGACGCTGAAAAATTTTAAGAAGTACCACATGAACCGGAGCCAATGGTAAAGAAGGAGAAAGTAGAAGCTGCATTGAAAGCATTGGCAAAAAATAAGGCCCCTGGAATTGATGGGATATTGACTGGCTTGTTTCAATTAACAGATGCAGCTTTGGATGCATTCACCAGTTGATGCCTGGAAATTTGGAGGACAATGTATTGGAAGAGGTCCATATTTATTCCTATTCCCAAGAAGGGTGATCCAACTGAAAATGGAAATTATCGAACAATATCATTGATATTACATACAAGTAAAATAATGCTGAAGATCATTCAAAAATGGCTGTAACAGTACATAGACAGTGAACTGCCAGTTCAAGCAGGATTTAGAAGAGACCATGGTACCAGGGCTATTACTGCTGATGTCAGATGGAACCTGGCTGCAAATAAGGAATACCAGAAAAATGTCTATTTGTGCTTTAATTGACAATGCATAGGCATTTGACTGTGTGGATCATGACAAGCTGCGGCTGATATTGAGGAGACTGGGAATCCCAGAGCTCTTGATTGTCTTCACGCAGAATCAATACCTGGATAAGGAGACTTTTGTGCAAATGGAACAGGGGGCACAATGCATGATTTGGAATCGGGAAGGGAGTGTGTCAGGGTTGTATTATCTCTCCACACCTATTTAATCTGTTTACTGAGAAAATTACCCAAGAAGCTGAACTCTGTGAGGAGGAGTGTGGCATTAGGATTAGAGGGAGACTCATCAACAACCTACATTATGCAGATGACACAATCTTGCTTGCTGAAAGTGAGGAGGGTTTGAAGCACTTGTTGCAGAAGATCAAGAAATGAAGCCTTCAGTATGTATTGCCTCTCAATTTCAGGAAAACAAAGATTCTTACCACTGGACCAATAGGCAACGTCTGATGCATGGAGAGGAGACTGAAATTGTCAACAGTTTCATCTTCCTTGGATCCACAATTAACACCGTTGGAATGAGCAATCAGAAAATAAGGAGACACATTACATTGGGAAAATCTTCAATTAGGGACCTCTCCAGATTTTTGAGCAGTAGTGATGTCAGTTTGAGGACCAAGGTGCATCTGATTCAGGCCATAGCCTTTCTACTTACTGGACATGCATTTGATACCTGGATAATGAATAAGGATGACAGAAAAAGAGTTGATGTCTTTGAGCTGTGGTGTTGGAGAAGAGCACTCAACATCCCATGGGTGGCCAAAAAAACGAATACGTATGTCTTGGAGATGGTGCAACTGGAGTGCTCTTTGGAAGCAAGAATGATGAGACTTTGCTTCACATGCTGTGGACATGTTGCTAGGAGGTGCTATTCCTTGGAGAAGTACATGATGGGAAGAATGGAGGGTTGGTGCACTTTAGTCTCTAGACTGACATCATTACTTCCCTGTACTCTCCCTGACAGCAGATTTACCTACTGTAATTCATCTTTTAATTTCCTGACTGCTGCTGCCAAAATTCTTGGTTATGGACCTGAGCAAGCTGTATGTGTTGAGCAAGCTGTGCTAACAACTTCAATCTCTTCTCCATTCATCCTGGTTCTGCCAATTGGCTGCCCAGTATTAAGAATCTTTGTCTTCTTGATATTGAGCTTCATTTCATAATGGAATCTACAATCCTTGACCTTCTGCAGCAAGTGCTTCAGGTCTGCCTCAGTTTCAGCAAGCATGATAGCAAATTTGGAAAATAGTTATCTGGCCAACTGACTGAAAGAGTCCATGTTTGTTCCCATTAAAAAAAAGATGATCCAGTAGTATGTGGAAATTATCGAACAATATCATTAATATACTGTGCAAATATAATCTTCCTGAAGCTTATTAAAAAAAACTGATTAGAAATGGAAATTGACAGAAAACGCCCAGAAACTCAAGACACACTGAGAAAAGGCCATGGAAATGATGGCTATTGTTGCTGATATCAGATGAATCTTGACTGCAAGCAGATATTACAAGATGTTTACTTGCACTTTTTCTTTTTTTACTAAAAGGAAGAATTTGTGTGAATCATGACAAGTTACAACTAACATTGAGAAGAATGTGTATCCCAGAGCAGATAATTGTACTCATGGGAAATCTGTACATAAACCTTTGAAAGAAACAAGGGGTTGTCACATGGTTTAAAATCAGGAAAGGTATGTATCTGGGTTGTATTCTTTCTCTATATTTATTAAATCTGTATGCTGACTGGGTGGCAGTTACGGTTTCTTTGGGGTATATTCCCAGTAGTGGAATTTCTGGGTCAAATGGTATTTCTATTTACAACTTTTTTAAAAAAATAATAGTTTTCCAATTTTGCCAACACCATTTGTAAAAGAGGCTTTCACTTCCTCACTTAATTGATTTCATTTCCTTGTCAAAAATCAGTTGACCGTAAGTAAATGAGCTGATTTCTGGGTTTTTAATTCAATTGCATTCATCTATGTGTCTTTCACTGTACCAGTACCACGTGTCCTGACCATCACAGCTGTGTAGTAGGATTTGAGATCAGGGAGTGAGATGCCTCCTTACTTGCAACTTTTTTAGAAAGTGCCATACTGCCTGCACCATTTTACAGTCCCACCAACAGTGAATAAGGGTTCCAATTTCTCCATAACCTCACCAGCATTTGTTGTTTGCTATTCTGTTAAACTTTGCTATTCTTACTGGGAGGAGATGATATCTCACATGCATAACCATGTGTATCACGGCTTTGTTCACAATAGTAAAAAGTTAGAAACAACCTAAGTGCCATCAAACAAATGGATAGAGAAGCTGTGGTATATTCACACAATGGAATATTACATTGCATTGAAAAACAAGGAACTCATGAAATATTTCACAAAATGGGTGACCCTGGAGGACATTATACTGAGTGAAAGATCTCAGTCGCAAAAGGACAAATACTGCATAGTGCCACTGTTGTAAAACAGACTGATATTGGGGTTGGGGGGAGACTGAGAAAGATGGGATACATTCTGTATACTGCATTGAAACAGATGAGGGAAAGAACTGTTTAAAAGGGATATGTGATTAGGTATTATTGTTATGACAGGAGTCCTAAACAAAGGCGGAATAGTGGGGGGAGGGATTGTATAACAATGAAAGAATTTTTCTTTACTTTTCAAAGAGAAGAGTGAACTAGTGGGGAGGTTGGGCAGGGAGAAAAGTGCAACAATGAGTAAATGGAAATCCAGAATCTCTGTAAACTTTCATTAAAATTAATAAAAAGATTTGTATGCTGAGCAAAATAATTAGAGATGCTGGATTATATGAAGAAGAATGTGGCATCACAATTGGAGGAAGATTCATTAACAATGGGTGTTACACAGCTACAATAACCTTGCTAGCAGAAGTGAAGATTAATAGACTTATCCAAGAACAAAGACTACAACTTTTAATAAAATGACACTGCAGCATCAAGAAAAATTAGACTCCTCACTACTGGATTAGTAGCTAACACAATGATAAGTGGAGAAAAGACTGATTTTGTCAATGACTTAATTTTACTTGGATCCATAACCAGTACCCATGGTAGCAGCAGTCAAGAAGTCAGACCATGTAAGGGAGCTCTGGTGGCCTAGTGGCAAGAAACTGCACTGCAGTCCTGAAGGTGTGCAGTTTGAATCCATTAGATGCTCTGCTGAAGAAGGAGGGGCAGTCTCTTCCTGTGCCAGTCAGACCCAATTTGTTGGTGAAAGAAATCAGAAATCAGACCATTGGGCGAATCTGCTATCAAGGACTTTAAAGGGTTAAAGAGCAAGGATATCTGTTTTAAGACTAAGGTGTGCCTGACCAAACAATGGTATTTTCAATTGCTTTATTAGACATGTGAGATTTGAACAATTCCTAAGGAAAATGGAAGGAAAAAAAGGGTACCTTTGAGTTATGGTGTTGCTGTATGTTATTGAATATACCATGGACTGCCAAAAGAGTAAACAAGTCTATCTCTTGCTCCTGAGAGGCAAGGGTGTGAAATGTCACCTAACATAGTTTGAGCATTTGTCAGGAAGGGCCAGTCCTTGGAAACAGATCTTTTGGTATGAATGATAAAGGGTCAGAGAAAAAGAGAAAGACCCTCAACGAGATAGATTGACACAGTGACTGCAACAATGGTCTGAGTGTGTCGGAGATTGTGAGAATGGGGCAGGTAAGGCATAATTGTTGATGAGGTTGCTATGAGTTGTAGCGGACTGAAGGACACATACCAAAAACAAATTTTAACATTAAATAGACAATGCAAGCAATACTACCTAATACGGGGCATGGCATTTTTCATATTAAGCAGTCAGGTGATTGTGAGTCTTGTTATCTTAATATCAGTGAGATCATGTTTCTTGTCAACAGCTCAAAATTATAGCCCAGCTCGGACATGCCTCTTTTACCACCTTCACTAAACTCATCAGGATGAAGACATTATTTGGTGCAGTCCTTTCTTAACTGTTATAGAACAAAGCAATGCATTTCGTTTTCCTGCAATTATCCCCTTCCCCTCTTCTTCAGCCTCCTAAAAAAACAACTAACCCAGCCAAGGGTGCCAAAGCTTTTCCATACTCAATCTTGGGCTTCTCTGCAGAAACAATCAGATTTCTGAATAATTTGAAGGATTTTAGTAATCTGAATGATTTCAAGAAAGCACTTGTTGAGTATTTTTCCCCAACAAAAGAATACTAAGAGCAAGAAGAAAACGCTTGAACCTTGTTATTTATTTCTTGAGGCAAGTAGGGAGAACGAAGTCCCAAGGCGTGGCTTGAACGCCCATTTGGGGACGTGAGCAGCTCACACCACTCAGCCCCTTCCACTCCCAAAGACAGGGGGCTTAAGAGAGCGCAAGGCACGCCTTAACTTCATCCTAGAGATGGATTGAAAGAAATTAGTTTAAACAAACCAACCAAATTGTCCAAAAGAATAGGCAGAACAAGATAAGGGGAAGGGCGAGCCTTGGGTGGCAAGCAACACCCTTCCCCATCGACCCCCAGCCCTGCGCTGTTCCCGGGCCGCTGCCGCCAAGTGCCACATCAGCGCCCAGCGCTGTACTTCCAGGTTCCAGCGAGGATGCAGCCAGAGGGCCTGGCGGGCGGGGGCGGGCCGGAGGACATGGAGTGGCTGGATGGCGGGCCAATCGGCTGCAAGTGAGAATCTGTGCTCACCAATGAATTAAAGTTTTTGCCAGCCACGGTCTCCCAAGCTTGTGCCCAGCGGGGGAACCAGATGAGGCACATCTGGACAGCTGCTCCGGGTGGACGTCATCTAGGCACGTCCCCCACGTCCTCTCCGTCTAGTCACTTAATTACTAATTTTCCCAAAGAAGCAACCAGGGACCTAAGCTTAAAACTTTTTCCCTTCTTACTGTGAGACGAGGCCAGGTTCCATCCACTACACAGTTTAATTTTCACGGGGCTCTAGAAGCAAAAGAACTGCAACAGCACAACAAAAACCCCAATCACTGTCTGATTTAAAAACTGGCAGAATCGGGGAAAATAGTGTCCAGTAAACAGATCGAATTGGGTAAGTTTTGGAGATATGCTGGATATCTTGTTTCTCCCGCTGTGACCTCTATTCTAATTTCAGCCTTGCATCTTTGCTGTTCTTGCTAGTCCTTCTCTTGATCAAGGGGAGACAGAGAATAACGCTTCCTGCCACAACCTGCATAAGCTCTCGGTTTCTTTCTCTTCTGCTTTACTAACCTACTTATGTTATTTTGGCCATCTATGAGTCATATTCACAATTCCTGGGAACAGAAATTTGACTAGCATTCTGTTACTATAAGCCCTATCCTAGCCTCCACGTTAAATCTACCCACTAATTTATTTTTCTCTTATTTTGGTGAAAGGACGGTAAATATTTGTAAGGCTGTTATCTTTAATCTCCAAACATCCTTGGACTATTTTTCATAAAGAATTGAGAAAATGATCTAAATTATCAAAACTTTTGCTTCTATTAATAGCGTGTGTAACTTTCAATTACTTAAATCCTGAGTTATTCAGATAATTGCCAAATTTTCACCTAAATTACAATGTTATTGTAATCCAAATAGAATGTGTTTTCTACGTTCTCCTGTACATACTTGGAGGCTCAAGTTTCGTTGTGATTATTAAAAAGTACATTAAACATGCGACAGACCACTTTGTGCATTACAACCTTATAATTGCACATTAAACAAATTTAAAAATTATTATTAATTATTATTAAAATATGACTTTTTTTTGTGCTTGCAGACAATCCTGAGTGTATATTTTAGAATTCAGAAATGGAAGTAATGGAAAAAATATCTTAGTTGCATGACTTGAGGCCCATTCAATTTGAAACATTTGTAATTCCCTCTGTACAAGGTGTGGGATTTGAGGCATTTTTTTCTTATGTTTATTATGAGAGGTCTTGGTAGAACTGATCTTTAATTTTTGGAGGAAAAAGCAGAAAGTAAGACCTTGGTGATAAAATGGTAAGTTGTACAGTGTTTTTATGCAGAGTGGAAATGCATGGAGTGGAGTGGTTTGCATGGATTCAGGGTTAGGAGCTGTGCTCCAGAGACACAACAACCACAACCTTGGGCAAGTTCGTTTGCATGTGCCTCACTTTCTGAGGCATTGCCTGAAAGTTAAGTCAATTAATGTATGCTAAGGAAGGTTAGGTAATGTGGCCTAGAGGGAATTGCAAAGGTTGCTCCTCTTTGGTGACTAGAATCCACTGGTTGTTCAGAGGGTAAAAAGGTGCAACAATGAATGAATGAAAATCCAAAATCTCTGTAAATGTTCATTAAAATTAATAAAATAAAATTTAAAAAAAAGATGGACAATCTCCTCCCATGTGATTTACAATCTCAGAAATCTAATTAATGGAGGGTCAGCTATGAGTTGCTTCTGACTTGACAGCAAGGAGATCGAATGTACATGAAATACTTGGAATAGTTTTTGGAACATAGTAAGTCTTTGCTGCTGTTCTCACTCTTCTTGACCCTCCTCTACAGCTAGCCCGACTGCACGTAGATTTCTCCATCTGCCTCTCAGATCTCTGTGCCAGCCACTAGTGTTTACTGCCTACTGCTGTCGAGCTGATTCGGACTCAAATATCCCTCCATCCAAGGGAGTAAATATTTTAGGAGGAAGCTGCTTATCTTTCTCCCTCGGAGTGCCTGGTAGATTCAAACTGTTGACCTTTGGTTAGCAGCCTGATTTGTTACACATTATGCTACCAGAGCTCTCTGGCACTAGATGACATTGTGGAGACATTCCTGCCACTAACTCTTGCCTAGTATATTTCCTCTATTGACCCTACTGTACCTTTGTGACTTCCCTTCAGGATTTTCAGGCTGGCTGGGCAGAGCTGGGCAGGACTGGACAGTGGGTTTGGGTCCCACTTTGTGTTGGATGTGTTGGGAAGCTCTTCCTACATATTCTGGCATCCTATGCCATTACAATGTTTACATTTTAGGATCAGACACTTATGTCTTTGACGTGGGTGTGATTGTTGTCCGTACCCTATGATAAGATGCAGAGTAGCTCATCTGTTTGCCCAGTAACAATTAAACTTTATAATTCATAATTATAGACACAGATAAGACCAGTAATATGCACCTGGATGGAATGTTGGTTTGAAGTTTGTTTGCTTTCTCTTCTTTGAGAGTATTATGCTGGCATAGAAAAAACTTGAATTCTGGCTTTGACTCAGACGCTGACCACCTGGATGACCTCAGCAAAGAAATTAAGCACCATGGTCCCCTGTGTCATCATCTGTAAAATCATCTTGAAGGTCCCTTCTCCCATGAGTGATCTTTTATTCTTCTCCCCTAAGAATGGAACAGACTGTTGCTCTCAGTTGGCTACAGTTGATACATCTATGACTAACATTTTCTGACCATTTAATAGACACCCACTGTACATTGTTCTGAGTGCTTTACATGTCTCAGTTCATTTAATTCTCACAGTATATCTTGATGGTAAGTACCTATTAGTATTCTGTTTTAGACGAGAGGAGGCATAGTTAGGTTAAGAAAGTTGCCCAAGGTTGCACAGTGAACAAATGGCAAATGCAAAACCAGCCTGCTCAATGCCATCGCCCAATACTTCTTCACTCTAAGTATTCGTGGTGTCACTCTAAGTAAGCTGCACGGTGTTGGTGTAAGTAGTTCAACTGTGGCTATTCTTCTTGTTAGTACTGGTAGTTTTCACAAGAAGATGGACAGAGCTTCATGGTAATGATGGTATTGTCAACAGAAACCGAGTTGACAATATTTGCCTGGAAGGTCAGTATATCAACATGAGCCATGCTTATGGGATATAATCCACACAGACACAGGAGACATTTACCCATTAGCTGTGTCTCATTGTGGGAAAATACTCTTTTATCTTGGACCAGAACCTACCCTTACACCTGGACTTAGAATTAAAAAAACCATGAAACCAAACAAAATAAGAAAATTTGTTTCCGTTGAATTGATTTTGGCTATGTGTGAGTGTAAAACTATAAGATTTTCTTTTTAAAAAAATGTTTTTTCCAAATGTCTTTATTTTTCTAGGTAATGGCCTATTGCTGTCTTTAACTCTTGTGGGGAAGGGGAAGGAAATTTAGTAATCAGTTAATGGACACACAGAAAGTTGGGTAAAGGGAAAGGTAATATAAAATAAGGGATGATTAGCATAATATTGCTAAAGAAAGGGTGGACACAGGGTCTGGTCTGATTCTGAAAAGCATTTTGCGAGTGGCCTGTTGGGTTCTCCGGGGCTGATTTTTATGAGTTTATCACTGGGACTTTCTTTTTTTTTTTTAAATTAATTTTAATCAACATTTATAGAAATTTTGGATTTCCATTCATTCATTGTTGCACTCTTCTCCCTGCCCAGCCCTCCTCCCCACCCAGTTCACTCCTCTCATTGAAAAGCAAAAGAAAAATTCTTTCACTGGTATACAATCCCCCTCACACCCCCTCTCCCCACCCCAGTACAATCCACTATGCAACCTTAATTCTAGACTCTTCTGATAACCATAATACCCCATCCTATATTGCTTTTAAGTCATTCCTCACTCATCTTTTTCAATGCAGTATACATAATTTATCCAATTTTTCTCAGTCTTACCCTAACCCTGATGTGAGTCCAATTATACAACAGTGGCACCATGCAGTATTTGTCCTTTTGTGACCAAGATATTTCACTCAGTATAATGTCTCCGGGACTTTCTTCTGAGGTATCTTTGGTTATAGGCTAAACATTTAACTATCGTTCAAGGACCTTGAACATGCATAGTAGACATGTTGTTGTTATGTGCTGTTGAGTTGCCTGTGACCCTTAGTGACCCTATGGACAGCAGCTCTGAACCCTGCCCTGTCCTGAGTCAGTCTCACTAAATCTGACACAGCAACTCCCATTGCCCCAGTCACTGTATCAGTCCATCTCATCCTAGGTCTCCCTCTCCTGTGCTCTCCCTCCATCCTTCCGAGTATGATATCCTCTAAAACCTGGTCTCTCCTGGCCATGTGCCCAGAGTATGTGAGATTGAGCTTCACAATCCTAACTTCCAAGAAGAGACTAGGTTTTACCCTCTCCAAGACAGACCTATTTATTTTCTTGGCTGTTGATGATATGTTCAAGACTCTTCGTACATACAGTAAATGTTAGTGGTAAGATTTTACTCTTTTGTAAAAGGATTTATGGCCATAGTATTTGTAATTTGCAAAAATAGAGAAATATGAATATTAATAGCTATGAAATGTTCAAAACTTGTGGAAAAACAAGGCAGATTCCAGGTAAACATTCCATTCCTACTTCTTAGTCATCCTGATTTCTCATGACACTGTGGAGACACTGTGGTTTCAGGACAAGAACTTCTCATGGTGAAGAGCTATTTTAGGTGTCCAGTTATTAATAACACCTAGTCTAGACAATGTTTTCTCAAAAAATTTATTCTTTAATTTTTCCTGCTGAAAAAGATTGTGTAACTAGTATTTTAATTCACTATTCATCCCCTTACCTTCACATGATCAGTCTTTTCAGGACGAAACATTAGCTAAACATTTAGGCTTTGGAATCAGATTGTGAATGTTTGAATCCCAGTTCTGTTTCTTAGGATCTTGTCACTGAGCAAGGAATTTTCTCTGGAAACCTTCTGATCTGTCAAATGGGGCTAAATAGGCAGATAGTGAGAAAACAGATGCAAAGCATTTTGCATAGTGCCTGTTGTTGTCAAGTGCTATGGTGTCAGGTCCAATGCATAGGGATCCCATATACAACAGAAGAAAACACAGTCTGGTCCTGGGCCATTCTCACAATCATGTTTATGCTCATTGTAGAAGCCACTGTGTCAGTCTTTTATCAAATTTATATATGTTGTTGATTGCCTTCGAGTTAAGCACGACTCATAGTGACCCTATGAACAAAAGGCCTGAAGACCTTTTACAACTAATGACATTTATTAAAATTCATAGAGTTTCCGGAGGCATGTTGTTTAGGAAGTAGATGCCACTCCTTATTAGTAATTAATTTTTATCAACCATTATAATGTTCATCTCTAGGGAGATATCATTTAGTAGATATGTAGTCCCAATATAGAAACATTGATTTACTCTTTTGTTTTGTAAATGTTATTATGTTTTAGATGATTTTTTTACACAGCCAATTAGTTTCTCATTCAACAATTTCTACACAAATTGATCCATGACATTGACTGTCGTTCTGAAAATGTGTCAACACTCTCCCTATTTCCACCCTGGCTTCCCCTTTTCATCACTCCAGTTTTCCTGCCCCTCTTTGCCGTTTCATCTTTACCTTTGGGCAAATGTTCCCCATTAGGTTTGTGTAGTTTACGGTTCTAGGTAGTATATTCCCCTTGAGTATTGTTTATTTTATGGGGCAGTCTGTTATTTGGCTGAAAGGTGACCTTGACCTCCAGGAGTTGTTCAGTTCCTCATTAAAAGGATGTCTTAGAGAGGTATTATTGTTAGGTATTGTCAAATTAGAACTGACTCATTGCTGACCCAGCAGCGGGTTTTCAGAGTCAGTAAATTGCATGGGAGGAGATTGTCCATCTTTCTGTTGTGGAACAGCTGGTGGATTCAAACTGTGCCTTTGGGCTGGTAGTCAGTCAATGGACACTCCTTCCCATTAATGCAACTCCTCACCGTTACGCCACCACACCTCCTTCTTAGAGAAAGAGTCTCAAGAATTCTTCCAATTTCTTCCAGTCCAGGAAGTCTTGTCTATTTTATGAATTTCGAGTTTTGTTGTTCATTTTTCTCCCATTCTGTCTAGACCTTCTATTGTGTCTCTGGTCAGAATAGTTAGTAGGTTAGCTGGACTTCATCTAGTTCTTCTGATCTCAGGCTGTTGTTGTTATGTGCCATTGAGTCACCTGCAACCCATAGTGACCCTATGTACAGCAGCTCTGAACCCTGCGCTGTCCTGAGCCAGTCTCACTGATGCCAACACACCAACTTCCCTTCCCCAGTTACTGTATCAATCCATCTCATCTGGGATCTTTCTCTCCTGTGATCTCAGACTAGAGGAGACTCTTTGATGGCAAGGTGGTAGATAGTATACCTGTACTTTTTTTCATAGTGCCTGGAATTTCAAAGGTTGTTTTGGGGTTGTTTATTTATTTTTTTTATAAACAATTTTACTTATATTTATGTTTATGTCTTTTAATATATGAGAATTCTGATTTTAGAAAAGTAATGTGATATGAAGAAGCATTAATGGCTTAGTAGTAGAAGGCTCATCTTCATTGCCAGAGATGAGATTCAATTTTGATTCCCAACCAATGCATTGCATATATATTGTGTGTCACTATAGGTGCTGACCAGGATAGAGGGGAGTTTTCATATTAAGATAAGACTAGTGTGAAAATAGCATAGAGAGAGATCACTTGGCCTAGTGGACAGAAAGTGATGATTCCAAGCTAAAGGTGGGTGACCCTAATCTGTGGCACTCAGGCCTAATTTAACTGTTTTTGGTGAAACATTCTTCTAGGTCATATAAAACCCTGGTCTGTCCACTTGCTGTACAGAGGTAACTCACGGTTGCTGTGAAGCTGAACACTGTGACACTGATGTGTCCAGTGTGAGAATGGTTACCCATGGTGGACAGTGTTTGGTGGAGCTCCCCAATTAAAACAAGCTTGGAAGCAGGAGTGGCATCCACTTCCAAAATAGCTTGCCTCTGGAAACCCTATGATCCTGGAGAAAGGACGAA
>NW_006399835.1:13674044-13676563 GCF_000299155.1 Elephantulus edwardii | reverse complement strand
GCACAGAGAGAAGAGGAGGATTCAAACAAAGCTCGCAGAGTGCTCACATCTAAGGAAAAGAGGAGAGCAGCACGGCAGCAGCATTCCAAAAAAGTTGGTGTGCGTTACTACGAAACACACAACGTGAAAAACAGGAACAGGAACAAAAAGAAGACCAGTGACTCAGAAAGACAAGGACAGAAACACAAACACAAAAAAGTCAAGAATAAGTCCTAACAGTTGAAAAGTTGTTTATTAAATTATACAAAAAAAAATATTAACCATTGAAAACCCTGTGGAGTGTAGTTCTACTCTGATATACGTAGTGGTGACATAATTTGGAACGGATTCCATGGCAATAGATTTGATTGTTTGTTTGGTTTTTTTCTTTCTTCTTTTTAAAATGTGATCTGCTTAAGCAAATTGATATTCAAGGAAGGTAAATAGTATTATTTGTCTAGTAAGGTAAGTATATGAAAATCTCTCTCATGATATTGACCTTATACACCACTCCCTCCAAATGACAACACACTGAGAGCCTCAGGGACTAATGCTGTGAGACTTAACCTGGCCATGCAGATGATCACTTGTGGAGCTCTTAAATCTGTGCCCACTCTAGTTCCCCTGTTGGAAAAGTGTGTGGAGTGAGGTCAAGCAGCTGTGAGAACTCCCTAGGGACCTGATGTGTGGCCTAGTTTAAAACCACTTGTTTAATGGGAGGAGTTTCCTCCCTGATAGTCATGACTTGTACAGGCAGGCTGGTGCCCTTCATTCCAAACACTGAGAACTGGCTCCCTGTAGTTTCAGTGAGTCATAATTAAAAACAAATAAATTCATGAGAATCACTCTCTCTCTGGGGATGTTTACAGAAGGCCTCTTTTCATCCTCTGGGCTCATACCCATGAAAATTCACTTCTTTAAGCTGAAATATAGACAAGTCCTTGCTAACTTATGTAGAACTTCCATGAACTTGCTTTTAGAGCCAATTTAGGCATTTAGAAAGATTTGGATTTTCTCTTAATGATCTGAAAATACAAGCAGTCTCTTTTCTGACTTTGTGGAGTATAGTTCTTACTCTGACATACGTAGTGTTGACATAATTTGGAACTGAATCCATGGCAATGGATCTGTCAACATGGGGGACCAAACAAGGCCAGTTCTTTGTGTCTAGTGACTCTGATCTAGAGTTTCCCACTGATAATATTTTAGGGGGGAAAAATTCCATTTATTTTAAGTTTAATAGAAGAAGAAAGCAAAGTGGAATAGAAGGAATTTCTCAGGTTTTATTTTTTTGACATAAGAATTCTATTGATAATATGTCTTGGTGACTTTGTTGTGGGGTCTATGTCTATCTTGCATAGGCTTGTTTATCGCTACTTTCTTCACAATACTATGGACATTTTCTTCTACAGCAAATCATCAATAATTCTTTGTGGTGGTTTCTTTTATTTTTGATTTCCTTTTTCAGTTTTGGAATTCTAATTACATGTAAATGTCTTTCTCTTGACATAGTACCACATAGATTTTAGGTTTTCCTCACTCTTCTTTCTGAACTTTCCCCTCGCCCCCATACAAGCTGATGCTAAGGGAATTATGTTCTAAATCACTGATCTGTTGCTCAACAGTTTTTGTTATACTTCTTGTTCTTCAAATATGTTATTTCAGAAATTTTTTAGAGTTAATGTTCTGAATTTCTAATTGTCTTCTTGCCATTTTGCTCTTGTTTTATTTTATTAGCTTTTTGAGAGTGTTTACTGTTTTTGTCTATATTTTGTATTTAATCTGGTAGCCTTTTAACTATTTCTTCCTCCAGGAGGGAGCCTGCTTCTTTATTTTGATGATAACTTATCAAGACATTCATAATCAAACAATAGAAAACCAAAGACAAAAACATCTCAAAAGGGTCTAAGAAAAATGAAATATTACCTACAAAGGTCAGCCAATAAGATTAACTTCTGATGCACACCTATGTTTATTTTGGCTTTGTTCAACAATAGCAAAGAATTGGAAACAACCCAAGTGCCCATCAACAAATAAATGTTTAGAGAAGTTCTGGTATATTCACACAATAGAATATTATGCTGCATTGAAAAACAAGGAACTCATGAAATATTTCAAAAAATGGGTGATCCTGGAGGACATTATGCTGAGTGAAATGTCTCAGTCACAAAAAGATGAATACGGCATAATGCCACTGTTATAAAGAGTACTGACATAGGGGTTGGGGGGAGAGTGAGAAAGATGTGATAAACAATGTATACTGCATTGAAACAGATGAGGAGAGAACTGTTTACAAAGAATATATGATTGGGTATTATTGTCATGGAGACAGGATGCATCCCTGGCGTACACCCTTCCCAATTTTGAACCATGCAGTGTTACCCTGATCTGTTCTGACTACTGCCTCTTGGTCCAAGTATAGGTTTTGTATTAGCACAATTAGCACAATTGTTCTGGGATTCCCATTCTTCTCAGAGTCAGCCACAGTTTGTTATGATCCACACAGTCAAATGCCTTTGCATAATCAATGAAACACAGAT
>NW_006399835.1:13670218-13672364 GCF_000299155.1 Elephantulus edwardii | reverse complement strand
AAATGACTCGACGGCACATAACAACAACAACAATTATTGTCATGACAGGAGTCCAGAATGAAGGCTGCATAGTGGACTGGACGTGGGAGGTGGGCTTGAATAACAATGAAATAATATTATTTTCTTTTACTTTTAAAAAAGAAAATGAATTGGGGCAGGGGGATGGATGGCAGGGAGAAAAGTGCAACAGTGAATGAATGGAAATCCAAAGTCTCTGTAAACTTTCATTAGCATAAATTTTTTTATAAAAAGATTAACTTCTGGTTTTTCAGAAGAACCTATTCAGGAAACAAGGTAACACGATCAGATATGTGAAACTGTGAAAGGAAAAAAAACCACACCACACGTCAGCCAAGAAATACATATATACATATTCAGTAAAACTGTTCCTTAAAGATAGTGGTAGAACCTATCTATGGAACATTCAAAGAAGGGCTAGGATGTATTGCCACAAAGTGGGTGCCAGTGCCATTGTCAAGAAGCTTACTGAGTCCAGAAAGAAGGAATGAGAAACTGTCTTGGCTGAGGATCAATTGGCCTAGATTTTGAAACAATTGGACATGTTCAAGACAAACCTGGAGGAGTTTGCCAGCAAATATAAGCATAAGATCCTGAAAAATCCCAAGTTCCGGCAGTTCCAGGACATATGTGCCACTACTGGGGTGGATCCTTTGGCCTCTGGAAAAGGATTTTGATCTGAAATGCAAGGACAATACAATTTTAAATGGAAAAAGAACAAAAAGGCATTTGGCTTTCAAATGGGAACCAGGTAGGAATGACTTTCAATTAATACTGCACTGGAAGTTCTAGCCAGAGAGTAAGGAAAAAAGAAAAAAAAAAGAAAAAAAGAAATAAAAAGGCATACACAATGGTGTAGAAGAAGTAAGATTATCCATGTATAAATGATAGGTTTTATATATAGAAAATCTCTGAGATTAAGCAATAAAACCTACAACAACTTATTGAAAGATTCAACAATGTGGCAGGGTATAAGATCAACATAGAAAAATTAATGAAATTCTTCTACTCTAACAAAGAGAACTCAGAAAAGGAAATAAAGAAAAGAATAGCATTTAGAATAATACCTAGTAGAGAAAATATTTAGGAATTAACCTACAAGAATCCAGAATATTTTCAGACTCATTTTATAACTTTGGTTTCAAATTGAAGTTATAAAAGACTTTACAAATGAAGCTACAAAATGCTACTGCAAGAAACTAAGTGGAAAAAATGTACCTTGTTCATGACTAAGAAGAGTTAACGCTGTGAAAAGATCACCATGACCCAAATTGATGTAATATGATAAAATATAATGTAATCCTGATCCAGATTCCATCAGCATTCTTCAAAGAGATGGAACTATTAAATAGTACTAGAAAGGGAAGACAAATTGGATAAGCAAAACATTTCCAATAAGAAAGAACAAAGTAGGAGTTCTCACCTTCCCTGAGATCAAGACTTACTATGTAGCCGTAGTAGTCTAAACAGCTAGATGCAAGGACAGATACATGGATTCATGTAACAAAATTGAGAACCCAGAAAGAATTCTATCAACTATGGGTTGCTGATCTTTGACAGGTGGAGAAGAAGACACCCTCTTTAACAAATGATACTGGTAAAATGGATCCATCTACAGAAAAAGAAGATTAACACCATACACACTATATAAAAACTATCTAACGATAGGTCAGAGATCAAAATGTAAAACCTAAAACTATAAAGATCATTAAGAAAAAAATATGGGCAAACTTCAGAGACCTAATTGATGGTATGGACAAAATATTGACAATAATAAAAATGCACAAACAACAGAAGGGATGAGACTGAAATTATGATGTTTATTGCAAGATGTCTATAGAAGAATAAAAAGAGAACCTATAGACTGGTGTAGAATATTTGGCAATAACACATTTTACAAGGGTCTAATATCTAACATTTATAGAAAACATCAACATTTACACAATAAACAGACAAGCAATCCAGTTAAAAAAATAGGGCAGAAAACATGAACAGATATTTCATCAAAGAAGATAATCAAGTGGTAAAGAAACACCAGAAGTCCAGGCTGGTTTCAGAAGGGGTCGTGGTACTAGAGATATTGTAGCTGATGTTAGATGGATCTTGGCTGAAAGCAGGGAATACCAGA
>NW_006399835.1:13641632-13667143 GCF_000299155.1 Elephantulus edwardii | reverse complement strand
CCAGGGATATTGTAGCTGATGTTAGATAGATCTTAGCTGAAAGCAGGGAATACCAGAAAAATGTCTGTCTGTGTTTTATTAATTATGCAAAGGTGTTTGACTGTGTGCCTCGTAACAAACTGTGACTAACTCTGAGAAGAAAGGGAATCCCAGAACACTTGATCATTCTAATTCAAAACCTATACTTGGACCAAAAAGCAGTTGTCAGAAGAGAGCAGGGAAACACTGCATGGTTCCAAATTGTGAAAGGTGTACACCAGGGATGTGTCCTATATCCATACCTTTTCAACCTGTATGCAGAGCAATGAGGTCACTCTGGAGACTAAGGTGCATCTGATACAGGCTATGGTCTTTGCAATCACTTGTTATGCATCAGAGCTGGGCAATGACTAGGAAGGATAGAAGAAGAACTGATGCCTTTGAGCTGTGGTGCTGGAGAAGAGTATTGAATATACCATGGACTTCCAAGAAAACAGATTCATCCTTGAGAGGGTCAAACCAGGCTGCTCCTTGGAGGCAAGGATTCTGGGGCTTCTTCTGACATACTTTGGACATGTTGTAAGGAGGGACAAGTCCTTGGAGAGGGACATCATGCTTGGTAGGGTGGAGGGACGGTGCAGGAAGGGAAGACCCTCTGAGGTGGATTGATTCAGTGACTGGGGTAATTGGGATGGGTGTGTCAGAGGCAGTGTGATTGGCATAGAATAGAGCAGGGTTTAGGGCTATTGTACATAGGGTCACTATGAGTCGCAAGTGACTCGATGGCACATAACAGCATCAATTTACATGGAAAGAGATTGCATCTGTTTCCCCCAAAGAGAAGCTGGTGCATTTGAACTGTCTGCCTCTGGTTTGACAGCACAATTTCTTACCACCTGGCCACCAGAGCTCCTTCATTAGTCATCGTTGTTGTGTACCGTTGAGTTGGATCAACTCATAGCTGATCTTTCAGTGGTTTTTCAGAGGCAGTAAATTGCTTGGGAAAAGATTGGTCTTCATTCTCCCCTGGAGCAGGTGGTGGATTTGAACCTGTGTTCTTCCGACTGCAGTACAGTTTCTTACCAGTAGGACACCTAAGCTCCTGTTTTAGTCATTGTTGTTGGTTGTGTGTTCCATTGAGTCAGAACTGATCCATAATTGACCCTCCAGTGGGTTTTCAGATGTAATAAATTACATGGGAGGTGATTGCTCTTTTCCTTCATCTTAGTTGTTATTGTTGTTATATGCGGTCGAGTGGCTTGCAACTCAGTGTCTCTATGTACAACAGCTCTGAACCTTGCTCTATCCTGAGCTAACCTCATTGACTCTAACATACCAACCCCATTACCCTAGTCACTGAGTCAATTCATTTCATCAAGCGTCCTCTCTTGTGCTGTCCCTCCACTCTTCCAAGCATGATGTCCCTCACCAAGGACTGGTACTTCCTTGCAATATGCTAAAAGTCAAACAAAGCATCAAAATTCTTGTTTCCAAAGAGCAACTTGGTTTCACCCTCTCCAGTATAAACTTGTTTGTTCTCCTATATTCAGTACTTTTCTCCAGCACCACAAATCAAAAGCATTAATTCTTCTTCTATCATCCTTAATCATTGTCCAACTCTCTAATACATAGCAAGTAATTGTGAAGCCCATGACCTGGATCAGGCATGCCTTAGTCTCTAGGCTGATATTATTAAAACAATAACGAGATATCATCTGATTCTAGCAATAATAGCAAAGTTCAAAAAGACACTCATGCAAAGGCTTTTGACTGTGTGGATCATAACAAGTTGTGGCTGACATTGAAAAGAGTGGGAATCCCAGAGCACTTAATCATGCTCATGTGAAAACTGAACCACGAGGCTATTGTGAGAACAGAGTAGGAAAACACTGCATGGTTTAAAATGAAGAAGGAAGTGTGTCAGGGTTGTATTTTCTCTCCATACTATTCAATCTGTAGGTTGAGCAAATTGTTCAAGGAGCTGGACTCTATGAAGAGGAATGTGGCATCAGGATTAGAGGGAGACTCATCAGTAACCTGTGTTATGCAGATGATACAACCTTGCTTGCAGAAAGTGAGGAGGACTTGAAGCACTTATTGCAGAAGATCAAGGAATGCAGGCTTCAATATTGAATCTCAGTGTCAAGAAAACAAAGATTCTTACCACTGGGCCAAGAGGCAACATCATGGTGAATGGAAAAGATTGAAACTATTAACAACTTCATCTTACTTGGATCCACAATTAACATTCTTGGTACCAGCAGCCAAGAAATCAGGGGACATATTGCAGTGGGAAAGTCTGCAATTATGGAACCCTCCACATTATTGAGAGCTAATGATGTCAGTTTGAGGACTAAGGTGCGTTTGATTCAGGCCATTGTCTTTCCAATTACTGACTATGCATCTGAGAGCTGGATAATGAATAGGGATGACAGAAAAAGAATTGATCCCTTTGAGTTGTGTTGTTGGAGAAGAGCACTGAATATCCCATGGACTGTCAAAAGTACAAATAAACATGTCTCAGAGAGGGTGTAGCCAGAGTGATTTTGGAGGCAAGGATGAAGCTTTGCCTCACATACTTTGGGCTGGTGGAAGGACTATTCTTTGGCAAGGGACATGATGCTTGGAAGGGTGGAGAGTTGGTGAAGGTGTGGAAGATCCTCAACCAGGTGGATTGACATAGTGACTACCACAATGGGCTCTGCCATGTCAGGAAGTGTATCAGGAAAAGACAGAGTTCATATCCATTGTTCATAAGGTCACAATGAGTCATATTTAACTCAGTGGCACCTAACAACAACAACCACAACCACAACCACAACAACAACGCACAATTACTAATTAGTTTCAGTTTCATTTCAGTAACAAAAATTCAAGAAACTTCTGGTTTCCTCATCCAGATGGCAAAGCTTACCTCAGACCAATTATAAGTCAGCTTCTCCTTAACTATCTGGCAAGCACAGTAAACTTTTAACTATGGCCAGCACATATGGAAGAAACCTCAGGTCACACCTTGCAACAGTTTCTCCACAGCAATGCCACAGTCTTTCTGTCACCATCACCAGGGTCTTACCACCAAGGACTCGATCTCACTCTCACAAGGGTCTTGCTTCAGTCTCCCTCAAGTCTTGCTGCTCCATGTGGGAAACACTCTCTCCCTTAGTCCCACAGCTATTGATGATTTGCAAGACCATGTGTCTTCAGTTAAGGTAGTTGGAGAATAGAGGAGGTTTAACATAATTGCTAAAAAAAAAGTAAAATTGTAGGCTAACACTGCATATACCTGGAAGATCAGCTATCAGTTGTTCTGACTCAGAGGTATATAACAAGAACCTCAAGGGAGTACTGGTGTCTTTGTGGTGAGAATCTGCACTGAAATCCCAAAGGGATGCAGTTTGAATCCACAAGCTGCTCCATAAGAGAAGGGTTGGCAGTTTCCTCCTTTGTAATATACTACCTCTGAAAATCCACGGGGGTGTAGCTAGGGGTCGGTTCTGACTCGACAGCATGTAACAAGAGCCAAAAGCCACAAGACAAGGCTGAAAAGTGCCTGTAAGCACATTTTGGAAGCTGTCCTAAGTGATCATGTCTGCTACCAGCATGAATTAAAGCCTTTTCGACTTCCCTGATATAGTTCTCTGTGGGGGTTTTTTATGCAGTAGAGCAGTAAGATTGAAATTGGGTTGAGGAGGAACAGTCGCTGGAGCATAGGGGACATATCTGAACTCATGGGAATTGGTTTTGTGTTTTGGGTGCTGTTAATGGGGACAGTTTCCCGTTGTGGAGTTGGTTGAGGTCAGATATGGCCATCCCTATGACACTCTTGCTCTTTTCACACAGAATTTGTAAAACAGATTGCTTATATTAAATAAATGTAGTGATTTTCTACTAAGGAAAAATGAAGAGCTAAGCGACTTAATTAAATTTGGAAGCAGGAGTGGCATCCATTTCCTATACAATATGTCTCTGGAAATTCTATGAACTTTGAGAAACATTATTTATAGAAAGTCTTCAGGTCTTTTGTTAATAGGGTCAAGAACTCAAGTTCTGACCAAGTCAAAGATCCTGAAGACAGCCTGCTGATTGAATCAGATGTGATAGACATAACTCAGTGTAAAGAAACACCACCGAAGGAACAGGGTAACCAGGCGATCACATTGGATCCTCAAAGGATGATAAAGGAGTCTGAGGTTCAAACACAAAAGCCCCAAGAGGAGCCATCTCCAGCATCTCAAAATCAGCAGGTCTTTGATGATGAACAGTTGTCAAGTAAAACCAAATATGCTTCATCTGGTGATTTGAATTGTGCTATGAGTTGTGCTCAACTCAATGGCAAACAACATCAGCAACAATAATAATTCAACCTTTAAGCTGAGTAAATAATTTGAAAAACTAGACTATATGAAAAAGGATGTGGCTTCAGGGTTGGTATGTGACTCATCACAACCTGTGTCATACAGATAATACAACCCTGCTTGCAGAAAGTGAAGACGACTTGAAGTACTTATTGCAGAAGATCCAAGACTACAGCCTTTAATATGGATTACATTTCAACATCAAGAAAACAAAAAATGTTCACCTCTGGACCAATAGGCAACATCATGATAGATGGAGAAAAGAGAAGTTATTAGCAATTTAATTTTACTTGGATCCCCAATTCACAGTTAGAGTAACAGCAATCAAGAAATCAAAAGAGGTAATGGAGCAAATCTGCTGTCAAGGACCTTTCCAAAGTGCTAAGGAGAAAGGATTTCTGTTTAAAAACGAATATTCACCTGACTTCAACCCATATTTTCAGTTGCTTCTTATGAATTTGCATGTTGGAAGATGAAAAATGATGACAGAAGAAGAATCTATGCCTTTGAATGGTGGTGCTAGCTAAGGAAATGGAATTTCACATGGACTACCAAAACAATAAACCAGTCTGTCTTGATGAAGTGAAGCCCAAGGTGCTCATTAGAGGCAAAGATGGTGAAACTCTGTCTCACATACTTTAGATATGTTGCCAGGTTAGGCCAGTCCTTGGAGAAATGCACCATACTGGGTAAAGTAGAGGGTGTGAGAAAGAGAAGGTGCTCCTCAACAAGATAGACTGACACAGTAACTCTAACAGTGGATCTGAGATTGTCGGAGGTCATGAGTGTGGCCCAGAACAGGACAAGAGTCAGATCTGTTGTCATGGGTCACTATGAGTCTTAACTGACTGGATAATAATTAACAAAAGCAACAATCCTCAAGGATGAAAGGATAAGAAGGAAGGAAGAATAGAAACAGAAAACACAATGGAATGTAAGAGAAATGATATTACAGATTGGGAATTGCAATTAGTTGCACAAATAAAAAGTTTTATGATCTGTCAACTGGAAAACTTATTAATGATTTGCTCTGTAAACATTCATCCAAATATCTCTGTCATCCAAATCTCTCTCTCCTGACTCTCTCTCTCCCCTTCTATCTCTTTCTCCCTCCATCTCTCTCCCTCTCCCCTCTTTCTCTCTCCCCGCACACACAGAAGAAGAAGGACGAGGAGGAGGAGGAGGAGGAGGAGGAGGAGGAGGAGGAGGAGAAGAACCACCACAACAACAAGAAAGTGAAAAAGAGAAAAGAATGAAACAACTCTTGCTGGTTGTCAATTGAGTTTGTCAGTTAGCAGAGATGCGTTGTCTAACTTAGCAGAAGTGTTTCTGTCAGCACTGATGTCCTTGTCCTGACTATGTAGATTCCAATTATCACTTTGATCATAGGAGAGTGAAATGCCAAGTCATGTTCATACTTGACGCATACATTCCTACTTCAAGTATCTGTCACCCTTTGCCTGAATTACTGTCTCAAACTGTCTGTGGTAAACCAACAGACTTTTTTGTTTTGTTATGTATGTTTTAAAAAACCAATCCATTCTTACAGGCTGAAAAAGGCAATATACTTGGATACTATACCAGTGTCAATTTGTGTTAAAATTTTTTTAACAGTTACTCTCAATTTCTGCATTTACTTTGCAGCAATTAGTACTGGATCTGGTATAAGAGTAGAACGTATCTCTGCTAACTGACAAACTCAAGTGACAACCAGCAAGAGTTGTTCCATTCTTGTCTCTTTTTCACTTTCTCTTCCTCTTGTATAGCTATAGTGTTGGAGAAGAGTACTGAATAGCCCACGGACTGCCTAAAGAACCAACAGTCTAGGAGAAGGTGCAGCCAGAGTGATCCTTGGAGGCAAAGACGGTAAAGTGTCATCTCACATACTTTGGGCTTATTGCTAGGAGAGGCTATTCATTGAGAGGAACATCATGCTTGGGAAAGTAGAGGGATGATGAAACAGAGGAAGACCTTCACTCAGGTGGATTGACACTGTAACTGCAGCAATGGGCTCAAGTATGTCAGAGATAGCCAGGGTTCAGATCTGTAGTTCATAGACTCACTATGAGTTGTGCTCGACTCGATGCACCTAACACCACCACCACCACCAAGGGCTCCTTTGCTTTTAGTCTTGTCCTCTTATCAACAATTTGCCACAAAACAGTCCAAGTGAGTCTTTGAAAATACAGGTGAAGTCACATCATTCCACTACTTTCCCCCTTTTAGTGGATTCCCATGCATTTAAAACAAACTCTAGAGGGTGAGGAGAGTAGGAAAAGAATGGGTAGATCATAAACACTGTACTCAGATAGGTGAAGGGGGGCCCAATCTAAAAGGAATGGATGATTAGACACCATGTCTGTGACCATTAACAAACTCGAGCAGGACATGCATTACAAATTGAATGAGGGAATAGGGAGGAACATGTATATAACGAATGAATGAGTGAATGTAAAACCAATATTTTTTGTAGACTTTCCCCACTATAACCACAATAAAAAGAAGAAAGTTCATTTGCTTACCAAGGCCCAAAAGAACCAATCAAGGCTGAATCCAAATTGATTTTTACTGATGGTGGCCCTCCATCTGGTTTCAGAGGCTGTAAATCTTTTTAGGAGAAAACTGTCCACCTTTCTCCCAACTAACAGCTGGTGAATTGGAATTTCTGACCTTTCAGTTAGTAGCCCACCATGTAATGCACAAAATACTTCTACCCCTGTCTCTACCTTGGCTTTCTGGAATGCTAATGAGGTATAGTCAAGCTTTGGAGAAAGTAGATTCAAATAGCGAGCGTAGAAGAATTTAGAATGTGAAAAACATGTCAAGTTTGTTCTTTCCTCTATTAAATCCAGCTTGGACAAGCACTTCCATCACTTTTTCTCTTGCCTTAAAAGCTTTTCCCTCATCAAGATGGTCCAAAACAAGTTTCAGAAAAGACTTTTGAGCTTTGGATGGGCTTTTTAGGCTGTTTGATTTCCAGAAGATAAGCCTGTTATGAGTGAAGATGGAGAGAGGTCATCCCAATTACTTGTGAGATTGGAGAATAAAAGGTTCATAGCTGATTGTGGTGATGCTAGAAGCTGTTTGACTACTCATAAAATGTTGGAACTTTGTACTCACTCAGATGTACCACAGAAGAAAGGCCCAATTAGCTACTTCCAAAAGAATCCTGAAAACCTTGTGGAGTTCTACTTTGCAACTCATGTATTTACCATAAAAAATTGACTCGATACCTGGTTTTTTTTGTTGAGTTTGTTTTTGTTTTTTTTTTTTTTAGTGTGGGTATTATTGCCGCTGATAAAGATTCTTTGGCTCGTGACAGGATTTCCATTTCCCCTCCCCCACAATTACGGAGTTTATTAGGAAACTTAACTTGTTGTCAACAGCATATGATCCCTTAGTCCAAGTGCCTTCTAAATGATGGTTGCAGGCCATTTGACCCTCAGCCTCTCGAGTTAGGTCAGTGTTACAAAGTTCCCTTTTGTCTGCCAATGGCACCTTCCCTTAGTCCTCTAGCAGGCTTGAGTGAAAGCTGCTGGCATTGGTTCTGTGGGGCAGTAGCCCCACGTTAGCTCTGTCTCATGTCAATCTCTGGTTTTATATTGAGGTTGTTGTTGCTCTTGTGTAGATACCAATCTGGTGCCGGAATCTCTGGCCCTGAAGGATGCGCACCGCTTTCTCTTCCTCATTGGTGGGGTTGGTTTTTTTTTTTAATTTTATATAGGTTGTCCATACAAAATTTGTATGCATTCTGTTTCATTCATACACATTATGTTTCACACATTCCCTCATCACACAGTGTTTCACACGATCATCATATGCATTGTGTTTTATAAAGTTAATCACCAGTAATCTATGCCTACGATTATGCCATCTTGTCAGGTCCCCATTGGATCTTTCCTAATTCCTTCACTCCTTTCCTCTCTCACCAAACTCTGTCTTGCTAACGATTTCCCCTACCTCCCCACACTCCACTCCCTTGGCCCTCTCTCCTTCCCCTTTTGGATTTTTATACACATCTTACTAGTTACTCTATTTTTACAATAATAGCCTTAGGCAATATTTATGAGACTGAGTTAGTTACCTCAGCATACATGATTTTCATTGTTTTTTGAATTATTTAATGAGCTGAGAGAAGAATGGAGATGCAGGCCAGTTTTCTGGCTGGATTGACTTTTGATCTCAATGTTTGCTGCTGCCTTTTGTACAAAGGCAATCAAGATTATCTCCTTATCATTGTTTTCCAAGCTTCCAATGGCACACTATTACTTATAAGGAATGAAAAGGTACATACAAAATAGGACCTTTAGCCTTCTAAAGTCCAGCATCCTAGGAGACACGATTTTAGGGTGCGAAGAGAGTTAGAGGTAATGCCTGGCCTGGATATTTTAGTATAACTTCTCAAAATTCTCCCTCACTTTTAATCTATTGCCTATTTTGGTGATTTGAAGACTTTCAGCAGAAGGAGTCATTGTTTTCTTCTTAATGAATTGTCATGACAATGGCAACTGTTGTCAGATATTACTGGCCAGAAATTGATATTCACAGGACCTGAAGATGTTATATAGAAATGTACATTTTTATGAAAACTAATTAATGTTTTTTAAAAAATTTAAAAAAATTCTTCTTTCTCTGACCCTCACCCAGATCCCTGACACCTCCTCAACCCACCAGTCTCCATCCATCAGACCGTGTGACCCCCTGATTACCTTCCCCACCCATCTCCACCCCTTTGCTTCCCCCACCCCCTCCTTAGATCCTCATACACGTTTTATTAGTTACCTATTTTTACAATAAGGTCTTGTACAGTATTTATCCTTATGAGATTTAGTTCACTTTGCAAGTTGTTGTTGTTGTTATGTGCCGTCAAGTTAGGTAGTGATTTATAAAATCATTGCTCCTGTATGTGTAGTATTCCATAATGTGAATATACCAACATTTCTCAATAGATTCAATTGTGGTTGGATATTTGGGCTGTTTCCATGTTCTTGCAATGGTGAACTACACTACTTTGAACACTGGTGTAAAAAAGTCTTTGTTAGTGCTTTGGTTCTTATTTTCTGAGTATATTCCAAGCAGTGGAATAGTTGGGTCATATGGAATTACTATATTCAGCTTTCTGAGGAAGTATCAAACTGCTTTCCAGAGTGCTGTACCATTTTGCAATCCCACCAACAATGTATAAGAGTCCCTATCTTGTCACATCCTCTCCAACATTTATTACTTGCTCTGTCAAATTTTGCCACTGTTACTTGGAGTGAGATGGTATCTTGTTGTTTTGATTTGCATCCCTCTTATTACCAGTGATTTTGAGCATTTTTTTATGTGTCTGTTGGTCATCTAGATATCTTCCTCTGTGAAAATTCTTTCC
Source organism: Elephantulus edwardii (assembly GCF_000299155.1). Taxonomy (NCBI): domain Eukaryota; kingdom Metazoa; phylum Chordata; class Mammalia; order Macroscelidea; family Macroscelididae; genus Elephantulus; species Elephantulus edwardii. The sequence goes on along the minus strand of NW_006399835.1, from coordinate 13,657,438 downwards.
ATGTCTTTTGCCCATTTTGTAACTTTGTTTTTATTTTTCTTGTTGAGATCCTGGAAGATTCTGCAAACTTTTGATATGAGATACTTGTCTGAAATAGAATTGCCAAATGTTTTTTCCCCAATCAGTAGGTTTTACTTTTGCTCTGCTGGAAAAGGTTTTAGTGGGCACAGGGATTTAATACTGGAAACATCAAAAGAAGATGGAAGAAATGCCAGAGACATTGTACCAAAACAAATTGTTTGGCATTGAACCATTTCATATTATGATTCACTGGGGTCAATTTTTCTTCAGTCTTCTTTATTAATTGTCTAACTTTCACATGCATGTGAGGTGATTAAAAAGAATTAGCCCTCTACTGAGCACTGCTCCAGATGTTCTAGTAAACCATAAAAAGCAAGACCTAGCAGAACCAAACTGCTTCTCAACAGAGTTTAAAAACATTTACAGGAACCACAATAGTAAAAAAAGAAATTCATAGTGCCTGACAAGGTAAAATGCATGCTATGTGTCACCTCCAAAATTAAAGAAGCTGTTTTTAAAATGAGAAGATAGAATCCTTGACTAATTTAGAAGTGTGCTTCTACACATTTTGCTACTGTTAAAAAAGTGTAAGAGCTAAGGCTTACAGTGAAACATTTTGTGCATAACAAGCCAGAAACTGCCAAACAACTGTCTGTGTTTATATTTTTTTTGGCTTCTGAAATAGACTTTGCTCTTTGTTCTCTATTATTGTTTTTCACATATTTTGTCTTCATTTGATACTTCCAACTTCCATTGGATTATGGGAAGGTGAATTTGATATTGGACAAGAATATCATATATTCAAAGGAGTTGAAGCTAGGATTTGGCAGGGACAGGAGGATGGGAAAGAGAGTGACTCAGACTTCAAAGGCAGTGGAAGACAGCAAACCAGGGAAACTAATGTCAGCTGACCAGCATGAGGATTGGCTAAGCCAAAGTCCAGAAACAGAAGCTTCTAAACCCCAACAGGATCATATTTGGTAAAGGTCTTTTAGGACTGTAAGGCTTAAGATTGTTTTGAGTCATATTTGATTTCATCCTTAAAATTGAGAGCTGGGTTTGTGCAGGAATCTGACACATATATGGACCTATAGAGAACTAGACCTTTGACCATAGACAGACTGTTACTCTGAGAATTGAGAAGATTCACGTTTTCTCAATAAGCCTGGTTGCCTGATCCACCACTGGCCAGAAGCGCAAAACAATGTGTTTCCTTCTGGACATTTCATCTTTGATCCTTTGTTGTAGAGTAAGCAAGCCTTATTTAGAGTTCAGCAGTTTTGTTCTCATCTTGCCTGTGCAGTTGTGTGGCTTTTCTTTATGCCACTTCTAAATCTCTTGATTGCTTGTAAACTATGTTTCTGTGAATAGTGTATTGTTCATAGGGGCCATTGACTTGGCTTTGACTCTTGGCAACCTATGAACAACAGATTTGAGCCTTGCCCTAACCTGCACCATCTTCACAGTTTCTGATATGTTCAAGCCCATTGTCGTAGTCACAGTGTAAATCCATCTTGTTGAAGGTTTTGCTTTCTTTCTCTGACCCTTTATCTTTCCCAGCATGATGTCTGTCTCCAAGGATTGATTTTTTCCCCAAAGTAAGTGAGAAGAAAGTTCATCATTCTTTCCTCTGAAAAGTTTTCTAGTTGCACTTCCTACAAGACAGGATTGTTTGTTCTTCTGGCAGCCCACTGGATATTTAGTACTCTTCTCCAATACCACAATTCCAAGGCATCAATTCTTCTGTCATCCTTATTCATTGCCCAACTTTCAAATGCCTAGGAAGCATTTCAACATAACATGGCTTGGATTAGGTGGACTTCAGTCTTTACATTGACATCTTTGTTTTCTAGCACTTTGGGAAGGTCCTTGACTGCTGATTTTTCCAATGCAACAATGTCTTTATTTCTTGACTGCTGGTACAATGGGTTTGATTGTGGATCCAAGTAAAATGAAATCATTGGTAATTTCAGTCTTTTCTCCATCTAGTATGCTGTCTACTAGTTTAGTGGTAGTGATTTTTATTTGCTTGATATTAAGGCATAACTCATATTGAAGGCTTTAGTATTTGATTTTCTGCAGTAAGTGCTTCAGGTGTTCTTCAGTTACTGCAAGTAAGGTTGTATAATCTGCATAGCACAGTTTGTTAAGTCTTCCTTCCATCCTGGTACCACATTCTTCTTCAGAGAGTCCAGCTTCTTGAATTATTTGCTTAGCATACAGATTAAGTAAGCATGGGAAAGGATATAGCCTTAACATACACCTTTTCTGGTTTTAAATCATGCAACATTCCCTTGCTCTGTTTGAGCAACTTTTTCTTGGTCTATATAGGTTTTGTATGAATACAATGAAACATTGCAGTCCAGATAAATTCCTATGAGAGTTCCTACTTGAAGATGATGACATGCTGTCATTACCAATAATTAATGAAAACTTTTCTTTCTTTGAAAGGCATTAAAGTATCACGATGCTCTGGTCCTTCATAATGTAGTCCTTAGAGTCTTGCATTGCTGTCCAAAAGGCTGCATCTCTCGTAGTTTGAATCTTCAAGTAGTTTCTTGGGAAAAAGATTGGTAGTTTCCTCCACAGGCTCCGAAATCTAGGGGAGGGTTGATATCCGTCAGAATCATCTCAATGACAGTGAGTTTGTTTTTCAGTTTTGGAGGGTGAAGGATTATTAAAGTATCAGTCTTTGGGAAAATTGGAAGTCTATTTTTAGAGAAAAACTCATCTTATCCCCATTGGATCAGAACTACTTCATAGCTGACCTTGAGTAGATTTCCTGAGGCTGTGAATCACATGGGAAGAGATTGCCTATCTTTCTCTCTCAGAGCTGTAGGTAGGTGGTTCAAAACTAACCACCAAAGAGTCACCACCTGTGGGTTAGCAGTGGCAGCCCACCTCCTTCCCACTAGACCACCAGAGCTCCCTGTTTTTAGAGAATTGGACTAAAAATGGACTTTTGTATTAGAAAGGAAGTTTTCAATTACTGGTATAGGAAAACTTCAGTTCCTTTCCCAATAACTATGCTGGATAACTAGAACTTGAATTTAAGGTTGGACTCTTGTTGGTAATCCAATGGTTGTTATAATGGTCCTAGTGAAATATTACAGTAGTGCCTATCCTCTGCTTTTTGAAAGTTCATTTTACGATACTTTACTTTTATAAAAGACCTACATTAGAATCTGTTTTCACTGCCTGAAATCAGAAGAGAGTTTTTGCTTTAATGCAAAAACTCAAAGCTCAAAAATAGCATTCAGCTTTGTTTTGCGGAAAGCAATTAAGTAGGCAGAGTGTACTCAGAGCACTGCTAGTGGCCATCCCATTCTCTCTTCAGAGATACACTGCACCTACATTATTCTTACTTTATATAGGGAATGTATTTATCCAATCATTCCTTCTTTTACTCTGTGACAGTGCTGTTTTAGGGCACTCTGTTAGCCTAGTGATAAGAAGTGGTGCAGTTTAAAGGTATGCAGTTTGAATCCACTTGTTGCTCTAAGGAAGAAAGATGGGCAGTTTCCTCCGATGTGATTTTCAGCCTCTGAAAACCTGCTAAATGGTCAATTATGAGTCACTTCTGAACTCAATGGCACATAAAAACAGCAGCAATTCCTGTTTATGTATTTTCTGGTTGTAATTTGGTAGGTTTTTTTATTTTCTGGGTCTAGAAAAGTGAAAAGACTTCCCCATGTAAGTTAAGGATAATTGCTTCTTCATATATGCCATATTGGGTTATGAAAAGTTTTGTAGAAATACTCTCCTATCTCCTAGCAAGAGAAACCTGTATTTATCATCACCACTTATGCAAAGATGTTTAACTGTGTGGATCATAACAAACTGTGGCTGACTCTGAGAAGAATGGGAATCCCAGAACATTTAATCATGCTAATGTGAAACCTATACTTGGACCAAGAGGCAGTCATCAGAACAGAGCAGGGTAACACTGCATGATTCAAAATTGGGAAGGGTGTACGCCAGGGATGTGTCCTATCTCCATACCTTTTCAACATGTATGCAGAACAGATTATCCGAGAGCTGGACTCTATGAGGAGAAGTGTGGCATCAGGATTGGTGGAAGATTTATTAAGAATCTGCATTATGCAGATAACACAACCCTGCTTGCTGAAACTGAGGAGGACCTCATGCACTTGCTGCAGAGGGTCTAGGACTGCAGCCTTCAGTATGGACTAAGGCTCAATGTCAAGAAGACAAAGATTCTCACCACTGGACCAATTGGCAGCGTCAGGATGGGTGGTGAAGAGATTGAGATTGTACACAGCTTTAGTTTTCTCGGCTCCAGTGTCAACACTCTTGGCACCAGCAGCCAGGAAATCCAAAAACGTATTGCGGTGGGAAAGTGTGCTGTTAGGAACCTCTTTAAAGCACTCAAGAGCAATGGTGTCTCTCTGGAGACTAAGGTGCACCTGATAGAGGCCATGGTCTTTGCCATCACTTGTTATGCATCAGAGAGTTGGACAATGACTAGGGAGGATAGAAGGAGAATTGATGCCTTTGAGCTGTGGTGCTGGAGAAGAGTATTGAATGTACCCTGGACTGCCAAGAAAACAAACAGATTCATCCTTGAGAGGGTTCAACCAGGCTACTTCTTGGAGGCAAGAATTCTGGGGCTTCGTCTGACATACTTTGGACATGTTGTAAGGAGGGACAGGTCTTTGGAGAGGGTCATCATGCTTGGGACATGCGCAGGAGGGGAAGGCTCTCTATGAGGTGGATTGATTCAGTGACTGGGGTAAGCGGGATGGGTGTGTCAGAGGCAGTGCGATTGGCACAGGATAGAGCAGAGTTTAGGGCTGTTGTACATAGGGTCACTATGAGTCGCAAATGACTCAAAGGCACACAACAACAACAACAACAACAACAACAACAACTGTAAACTACGTGGGAGGAGAATGCCAATCTTTTTTTCAAGAAGTTGGTGGATCCAGACCTTTAAAGAGGTACATACAGCCTTTGGATAAGCATCATATCTCTCTATGGATTAGATCATCAGAGCTTCCTAGACAACTATGAATGGAAGTATAAAGGGAAAAAAGATGTCATGAAGGGGAAAAATGGTACATTGGAAGCAGGGGTGGCATCCACTTCCTTAACAACATGTGTCCAGAAACTGTATGAACTTTGATAAATGTTGATAGTTGTAGATGGACTTCAGAGCCTTTTGTTCATAGGGTCGCTATGAGTCATGTTTGACTGAAAGGCAATCAACAACAACAATAACAACAACATCACCACTACTACAACCACTAAATAATAGAGTAGTCTTATCATTTAAATGTCAATCAAATCAGTATGAATCAGAGAACACTCTTTCTATCTAATGTTTCCCAAATCTCTCTCTCTTTTTCATTGTTGTTTAGTCAGAGCAAAGTGTTAGCTGATCCTCCAATTATATTTTAGAGACTGTAAATAGAACAAGAGGAGATTGTCTGGAATCTCTGATGAATTCACATTACCAGAGAGGCTTGGTTTATGGATCAGTGGCACAGCCAACTATGAGATATGCTACTTGTTGGTGGTGGTGGTAGATGCCATTCAGTTCTCTATGACTCCCAGCCTATGAACAGCAGATTGAAGCAAGAGCTCCAATATATTGAGAACCACTCTCCCCACACCCACCCACCTCATATCATGTATATGTGTATCATATGATATCACCTACATATATATTATATACATACATATCATGATACATACATTGTTGTTATGTGCCGTTGAGTCACTTGTGATTCAGAGCGACCCTATGTACAACAGCCCTATACTCTGCTCTGTCCTGTGCCAGTCGCACTGTCTCTGATACACTCATTCTGATTACCCTAGTCACTGAATCAATCCAACTCATAGAGGGCCTTCCCCTCCTGCACTGTCCTTCCACCCTACCAAGCATGATGTCCCTCTCCAAGGACTGGTCCCTCCTTACAACATGTCCAAAGTATGCCAGACGAAGCCCCAGAATTCTTGCCTCCAAGGAGCCGCCCGGTTTAACCCTTTTCTGGATGAATCTGTTTGTTTCCCTGGCAGTCCATGGTACCCTCAATACTCTTCTCCAGCACCACAGCACAAAGGCATCAATTTTCCTTCTGTCCTCCTTGGTAATTGTCCAACTCTCTGATGCATAACAAGTGATGGCATAGACCATGGCCTGTATCAGGTGCACCTTAGTCTTCAGAGAGACACCATTGCTCTTCAGTACTTTGGAGAGGTCCCTAATAGCAGACTTTCCCATGGCAATACGTTTTTTAATTTCCTGGCTATTGGTAAGAGTGTTGACTGTAGAGGCAAGCAAACTAAAGCTGTGAACAATCTCAGTCTGTTCACCATCCATCCTGATGCTGCCAATTGGCCCAGTGGTGAGAATCTTTGTCTTCTTGACACTGAACCTCAATCCATATTGGAGGCTGCAGTCCTTGACTCTCTGCAGCAAGCGCTTCAGGTCCTCCTCAGTTTCAGCAAGCAGGGTTGTATTATCTGCATAACGCAGATTGTTGATAGATCTTCCACCAATCTTGACCCCACATTTCTCCTCATAGAGCCCAGCCTTCTGGGTGATCTGTTCTGCATACAGGTTGAAAAGGTATGGAGACAGGACACATCCCTGGCATACGCCCTTCCCAAATTTGAACCATGCAATGTTTCCTTGCTCTGTTCTGACCACTGCCTCTTGGTCCAAGTATAGCTTTCTCATTAGCATGATTAAGTGTTCTGGGATTCCCATTCTTCTCAGAGTCAGCCACAGTTTGTTATGATCCACACAGTCAAACGCCTTTGCATAGTCAATGAAACACAGATATACATTCCTTTGGTATTCCCTGCTTTCAGCTAAGATCCATCTAACGTTAGCTACAATATCCCTAGTACCACGACCCCTTCTAAACCCAGCCTGGACTTCTGGCAGTTCTCTGCTATGTGCTGTTCCAGGTGTTTTTGGATAATCTTCAGTAGAATCTTGCTTGCGTGTGAAATTAATGATATTGTTCTATAGTTTCCACACTGTTGGGTCACCCTTCTTATATGATATATATATATATGATACACACACACGTACTTGAGAGACAGAGAATGCTATTAGGTGAAGATATGAATGGAAGATAGTGACTGGACTTGATGAGTTTAGGATGGCCTTCTATACTTGTGAACATGCCTAGGGCCTTCAGGACTAAGAGAAGACTGAATCAAGGAAAGAGCTCACACTTTCTGGACAGAATACACCCACAACTTGGTAAAATTTAATTGATGGATTGATTGTTAATGGCAATGAATGTTGTTGGTTTCTGGTTTTGACATTGTTTTAATTTATTTTTGTTTTTATGTTGGTAATAAGTCAGATAGGGTGAATAAGTGAGTGGAACTGCTCTCGTGCCAGGATATGTGGCTACATTCTTATTGGTTCTCAGATAAGCATTGACTTTTCTATGAGAAAAAAAATTAGTTTGATAATGTAAAACATTAAAGGCAAAAGAAGATTATTTTTTAAATTTTTTTATTAGTTTTTGTGCATGTACCATCAAGTCAGATCTGACTAGTACAGGAGGAAATTGTCCCTCCTTCTCCGGCAGAGCATCTGGTGGATTCGAACCGTGAACCTTTGGGATTGCAGTACAGCTTCTTGCCACTATTTTTTTTTTTTGCCTTGGTTTCAGGCTTATTTTTATTTCCCCACTTTCAACTTTTTCTTTGGTTCTAATTCTATTTTCGATCAAGAGTAAAGAATAAAAGATGAGACAGAACATCCAAAATGAGATAAAAATGGAGAATGTAAAGCAGGGGCGAACAGCTAGAAAACTGAAGCAGCCACAAGCCATGCCTCTCTCTGTCTTTATTGAGAATCATGGGTAAAAGCTGAGTTCTTCTCTATTGTCAACCTAATGCTTAACTCAGGAAGGAAGTAGTTCACAAGTATACACTTTTAACACTCCCTCTACAGGGATACCTAGCTGCCTTTTGTTTGTAGGAAGCGGCTCATATCCTGTGATCTGTCACAAGAGAAATTCCAGCTTATATTTTGTGTTTCCTTCAATTCCTGATTAAGCATATGGTTTATCATATAATATTCGGCTTTCTACACTTCCCCCCTTTTGTTTTTATCACAATTATGTTGTCATCAGGGCGAGTGTGGCTGCTTCTTTCTTCTCTGATTGACTCCTGTTTGTTTTTATTCTCACCGTCCTTAAAATAAAGCACAACAAACGAAACAGAATAAGACCACAGAATTATCTCCAATAATCTCTACATGATCAAAAGTAGAATGCATCTGAGCTTGCAATCTCAACACATTATAAGGCCACCAGGATTCATTCCATTCAGTATCATTCCACCTTACTGCAGTAGCACAAACCTGTGTAGTATTCCAATCATATTTTAATTTTGCCTTTGAGAAGACCATAACCTACCAGAATCTTAATGCCACGTTTCTACATAAACGGAGGTTTGAATACTTGATGTAAAGGCAAGCTAGCTGTGTAGTAGCAGTGGCAGTAATGGCGATACTTTCCAAAATTGCTAATTCAAATAACTTTTCTCATTTTTTAATGTTACCAAGTATTATAAAAATCATACTTTCAGGGGATGATTGCCATTTTCTCTTTAATACTGACAACCATAATTCAAATCAGTATTTTACTAGGTAAATAGTTTCATTAAATGACAAAAAAAATAGAAAAAATTAAACACATATATAAAAACAATTTGGAACAAACTTTTGCAGTTAGAGATAGAGCAAACATGCAATCAAGATGCATTAATAGTGATGGGTGACTGGAATGCAAAAGTTGGAAACTGAGAAGAAGGATCAGTAGTTGGAAAGCATAGACTTGGTGACAGAAATGAAGCTGGAGAGAGATGATAGAATTTTGCACAATCAACAATTTATTTTTTGCAAATACATTTTACAAGAAACATAAACGCAGGCTCTACACATGGATTTCACCTGATGATATGCATAGGAATCAGATAGACTGCATCTGTTGAAAGAACCACTTGAGAAGCTCAATATCAGCTGTGAAAACTCGCCCTGGTGCTGATTGTGAAACAGATCACCAGCAACTCATATGCAAGTTTTAGCTGAAGCTAAGGAAAGTGAAATCAAGCCCACAGGAACCAAAATATGACCTTGAGTCTATCCCACCTGAATTTCAGAACCATCTCAGGAACATGTTTGAGGTCCTGAACACTAATGAGCAAAGACCACATGAGTTATGGGAAGGTATCAAGAATATCATCCAGGAACGGTGCAAAAGGTTGTTGCAAAGACGGAGGAGGAAGAAAGGACCAAAATGGATGTCAAAAGAGACTTTGAATATTGCACTGGAGCACTGAGAAACTAAAGCAGGAGGAAGAAATCAAGGCATTAAGGAGCTGAACAGGAGATTTCAAAAGGCTGTACAACAAGACAAAGTAAAGTATTATAGTGAAGTGTGAAAAGTGCTGGAGTCAGAAAATCAAAGGGGCTGAAATTGCTCAGCATTTCCCAAGCTCAAGGAACTGAAGAGGAAATTCAAGCCTGGAGTTGCAATATACTTAAGGATGCTTTGGGTATGTGCTGAGGGTAAGTGAAACATGACAAATTCCCAGTATTTCAACTCCATCAAAAAATATGATGCTGAATTAAAAGAAACAGGATTGTTCGTTTTCAAAGACCTAAATTTAGTCTTTCAAGAAAAGGAGTAGGATATCCAAATTTATAATGAGGGCCACTGTTCCTCATTATGCGCTCCCCTTAACTTGGCTAAGAGATAAAACAATTTGGGTGGTGCTGTGACTCCTAACTAGAGAGAAATTAGAAGTTTTAGAATGATTAGTTCAAGAACAATATTTAGCGGGTCATATTAAACCACTAGTCCTTAAAACTCTCCAGTGTTTGTAATAAAAAGAAAATAAGGTAAATGGACTAATTGGATACTAAAGTAAAAACTTCACCTTTGATTATACAAAAGCAAATAAGATGCGTTGTGCGGGTTATACTAATAGTAAAGATAATAAAGTAGTTGAAACTAACTTGACTTCTGTTCAACAGGCTTTATCATATACTATTAATATGTTATTGCAAAATAAAAAACTTTCCTTTGAATATACTTACTGATTCCCAATATGCTGACTTTACTGTTAGAAATATAGCATAACATCTTGCTGAGATTTTGAGTTTAACTGCGTTTTATGTACCGGTTTAAACCAGCGACAGTGTTTCTGCATATACTGAAACAAGTGCAAAAATGACCTTTCTCTTACTTTTACCCCTGAGCTTGTAAGTAATTCTTTGAGTAATGTTATATACTGAACTTCAGAGGATGGGTTGTTCCCCATGGCTCTTCCCCCCGCCCCCCCCCACTTCTTCCTCTGAGTTTTTACTTCATTTACTTCAGAGAGTAAAGTCTCATTTCCTGAGATCTGTCACAAGAGGAATTCCAGCTTATATTTTGTGTTTCCTTCAATTCCTGATTAAGGATATGGTTTATCATATAATATTTGGCTTCCCACATAATTAAATTTTCCCTTATATATCATTGTTATTCTTGGGTGAACAACTTTCTATAGGGTTTAATTTACACAGTGGTGGTACAGTGGTTAATTGTGTGGCTACTAATTGATGATTGAGTAGTTTGAATCCATAAGTTACTCCATGTGAAAAAAAAGATGGTATTCTTCCCCCATAAAAATTATGAATGGCCTTAGAAACCCTGTTGGGCAGTTCTGTTGTATCCTATAAGGTCTCTAGGAGTAAGAATTCATTGTATGGCAGCAAGTATGACATATGCATAATGGTCAAAATCAGGTAACTAGATGAGATATCCTAAGTAGCAAAGGTAGGAAGAAAGGAGTTCCAGAATCTCAAGTCTGGGGCAATTGAACATGTAATAAGCTGATTAGGTATTATTGTCATGACCTGAATCCAGAACGAAGGCTGCATAGTGGAGTGGACTTGGGGGAGGGATTGTATAACAATGAAAGAATTTTTCTTTTACTTTTCAAAGAGAAGAACGAACTGGAGGAGATGGGTGGGCAGGGAGAAAAGTGCAACAATGAATGAATGGAAATCCAAATTTTCTGTAAATTTTCATTAAAATGAGTAATAATAATAAAAAATAAAAAGAATAACTTTTTAAAAAAGCTGAAGTGCTTAGGAGGCATCAGAAAAGAAGTTAAGAGCCAGCGAAACAAGGTAAAAACAATGATAGAATGTGGCTTAGGAGAGAGTGAACAGCTCTGTGAAATTCTGCTATTGGCTCAGGCAAAATTAAGACAGAATTGATCATTTGATTTAGCCATGTGTTTGTGTGTATATATGTTTGTTTAGTTCTTTGAAGATTTTGCTATGATAGCCAGAGAATCATGAAGAAATTGTAAGGAAGAATGAGATTGGACAAGGTGAAAATAGATGACTTGCTATCAAGTCAAGTTGATTTTTTCTTATGGTGATTGACAACAATATGGTGATCACCTGTGTATTAGAGCACAGCTGCATTTCAATGGCTGATTTTTCAGAAGTGGGTCACTGGTCTGGTTTTCCAATGTGTCACTGAGTGGGCTTCAACTTCTAATCTTTCAGTTAGCAGGTGTATATGTTGATTATTTGCACCCTTTAGGCTTTGTGTTGGGTTACAGGGCCTGTTACTATTTCTTCTTTATGTCTGGTGGTAAAAACTGGTCATGTACTTGGTTCTCAGGCACAGTTGGAGAGATTCCTTTAGTACCCAAGGAACAGGTCTTTTTATTGTTATAAAGTGCTGTTTGAGTAAATAAAATCACCCTACCTGATCTTGCACCATCTCCACAATCTACTTTCTTTGAGCCCATTATTGCAGTCATCCATCCATCTCATTGAATATTGTCTTCTTCTTCACTACCCTCAACTTTTCCAAGTGTGATGGGCCTTCTCTCAGAACTGGCCCCTCCTGTTAATATCCAAAATGTGTAAGATGAAATCTTACCAACATAGCTTCTAAGGAATATTCTGGCTGTACTTCTTTCAAGACAGAGTTGTTTGGTTTTTTTTTTTTTTTTTTTGGCAGTCCCTGGTTTATTCAATATTCCTCACCAATAGGACAATTCGAAGGAGTATTCTTAAGTATTGAAAATATTTGTCAGACCCTCTTTGGAGGATGTAATTTGGGCATATTTGTGGGGGCAGAGAGTGGCAGGTTGGAGTCTATCCTCCATTCTTCTTGGTAAAGCTAATTTGCAAGGTAAAATAATTTCATTTTTGCATGCGTCTGGTTACGAGGGCAGATGAGGACAAAAAGAACTTTTGAAATGGAAAGAACTAGATTTCATAGACAACAGAGTGCTTGCTCTTCATGATAATAAAAGGAAGAAAAAAGATCAGGACATTTGAGGGAGCCTCCGAGACGCTGTTTGTGTGTTGTTAGGCACCATCGAGATGGAATCACTCGTAGCTGACCTTCCAGGAGTTTTCAGACGCTTAAAATGTCACAGGAGGAGATCGACCATCTTTCTCCCACAGAGCAGCTGGTGGATTCACAATTTAGGGCCATGATAACTCCCAGTCTCTGCAGACCTGGTGTGGGCTGAGGTAAAATGTAGGCGGTGGTTTTGTGGAATGTCTGACTCACATGCCAAAAGTGCTTGTGGAATTTGGAAGGTGTTTGGAGGAGGTTCTTTCTTGGGCCAGTGGATGAGTCAGTTGGCCTAGATATGGTAGGTTTCAGTTAAAATACTGAGAGAGTTCCCCAGCAGGGTAATGGGCATTGTTTGCAGATGGTCCTTTGCCAAGCAGCAGTGCCTGCTGCCTCCTCCTCTTTCTTTCTGTTTAATTACTGAGCCCTCACCAGTTTTTGCTTATGAAAACAGTAGTTGTTTGGGAGCATAGAATGCCACGTTATTGATTTTTTGTTAGGGCTGTGCTAAGACAGTGGTGGCTATTTTTTGGTAGGTGCCATTGAGTTGACAACGAGTCATAGCAACCCCATAAATAACAGATCTGAACGTTGCCTTATCCTGCACCATCCTCACAATCTCTGATATGCTCAAGCCCATTGTGACACTCACTGCATCAATTCATCTTGTGGAAGGTCTTTCTTTTTTCTTGGATCCTCCTCCTATTCTATCTGGCATGATGTCTTTAGCCCAGGACTGGCTCTTCTTGATAATATGCACAAACTATGTGACAAGGAGTTTCATCACCCTTACCTTTAAAGTTGTTAGATGTTATCAAGCGAATTCTGATTCACACTGACCCCCTAGGATAGAGTAAAACGGCTCCATAGAGTTTTCTTGACTGTCATCTTTAAAGGAGAAGATTGCCATGCTTTATTCCCACACAGTGTCTGGGTGGCTTCATACCATAAACCTTGCTATTAATAGCTAAGCATTCACTCTTTGCATCACCAGGGCTCTTTAATATGCTATTAGATGCAAGGTAAAAGGTACATTGGTGGATTCCACCTTCTGCTGACTCTATAGGGGTTCTGGAAAGTGATACCTTCTGCTCATTTGTCAATGTGGCTTGTTATACTGGGCATCTATCTGGACTGTTCTGTTTTATTTTACAAAATCATCAACCTCACTCACATAAACTCCACAGAATCTTCCAGCTCTCAGAAGCTTAACGTGACCCTTATGTGGAGATGGGGTCTTGTTTTCTTGAATCCCTTAGAGGTGAAAGAAAGCACAATTTCCCCAAACAACTTTATTTCTTTGGACAGCAGTGACCTTGGCTGAGACTGTTGAGAGCAGAATATCACCAAGCAAAGTCTCTCACATGTCTATCTTGGTTCAAGAGGCAGAAAAGTAAAGGGAAGCAAGGAAGTTGATACCATCTTGGCATTACTGGTAAACTGTTTCTTGGAAGCAAAATTTGCAGTATGAAGATGAGCTCCTTTCATGGAAAAGTCCCAGTTTTCCCTTGTCCTTGGTATTTGTCCTGAGTGAAGAACCTTTCATTAACTCTAGGGACACCTACATCTCTGGCTGAGGTGAAGTATGGTAGGCATGGCTCTGGTAAGAAGTAAGACATTAGTTCCTTGTTGTGGTATCTGCCCCACCTTGGCTGGACTTGTTTAGATGATCTCAATTAACTCCTGCTTGGCTAGTGACACAATAGGACTACACCAGCTATAGGACGTACATATACATGTTCTCATCCTTAGCACTGTCCTTTGTAGGTTGCTTTTGACCCCCCAATCCTGCCACCTTCTGCCCACTCACTCCCAGGAGGGTCTGGAGGGGCTGGCTTGATGCCTGGTGCCCTCTTGCGACGTTATTCTCCTGCTTTCTTCTCACATTCTCACCCCACTATAGGCCTGCCTTGTTTACAATAGCTATGATGCATATTTATATAGAGCTGCCGTTGGCTACCAGTAGCCGGAGTTAGCATCTTTGAGTTAGCATACCCTATGAACTTTTACATCAGTTCAAAGAGGAAAACAGGTAGACCTAATAGAGATTGTTTGGTCAAGGAGGGCTTTTCGGGAAGAGACTTTTGCTCTGACACAGGTCTTCCAAAGAGGCAAAAATAGGGGACTGAGAATTCCAAACAGAGGAAATAGGCTGTTGGTCAATATTTAGAGTCTAATTAACACCAGAGCCTTGTTCATCAACGGAAAGAAACTGTAGGCGGGTAGACACAACATGGCTCCCTTATTTCTGAGAGTTTCTGTTCTGCTCTGCAGACAGTTTGAGTGTGTCTGCTCAGGAATGGGTGGGAACCAGATCTGGGAGTGCTTTTCTCCTGTTACCTCTCTGCCTCTGCACCACCATTGTCCACGTCCTTGGCTACGCAGGTCTCCAAGCTCGTTAGCTCTTCCCTTCTAAGTAGTTACATCACATTTGACTCATATCACCCTGTCTGACTCAGACTTATTGTTTCAGAATTCAGTATTGGCAGAGAGTCAACCAGTTTCCCTTCCTCCAGCCTTTTTCTCCCTTTAACATATTTTGTACATGGTTGGCAAATTAATCTTCCTGAAATACCATTTAAAACATGTCAATTCCTTGCTCCAAAGCTTTTACTAGTTCCTCTTGTTTACAGAGTAGCTGTTCGCTGGTAGCTGCCGGATGTCTTTACTTTTTCACCCTTTATTCTTCCTTATATGTGTAAGTATACAGTTCTTAGAGAAGCACTGCCTACAGAAGAAGTGGTAATCTTTTTCAGCTGTCATTGAAAAACCTTTAAAATCTAGTCTCCGCACATCTTCCTGTGTTTCAACTATGTCCTACCTTACCATTTAGGTCAGATTTGCTGACGTCGTCATTGTTCTTCAAACACCTGGTTATACTCCCTGCCTAGGAGGGGTGAGGGCATTCCAGTAAGAGCTTGGTTGGGTTCCAGAGCCAGCCACACCAGGTTCAGATACCATTTGTCACTTAAGGAGATCTTGTGACTTGGTTGGTTATATGTTGTGTTGTGATCTGAAAAGTTGATAGTTCAAATTCACTAGCTACTTCATAAAAGAAAGATGAAAAGTCTCCTCTAGTCAATATTTACAGTCTTGGGAACCGAGTGGAGGCTTATTATGGGTTGGAATTGACTTGAGGCAATGAGCAGGATCTCTTTCAGTAAGTTGGCTGATTTACTTAAGTGTACGTTTCCTCATCTTTTGAAACAGGGAGAATAATAGTAATTTAGAATCCTTTGGTGGTATAATTAGTAAATGTTGAGTAATGTACTTGCTGCTATCTATAAGCTTGGTTTAATCCTCTCCAAGATAAATCTGTTTGTTTTCCTGACAGTCCAGGGTACATTCAGTACCCTTCTCCAGCACCACAGCTCAAAAGCATCCACTCTCCTTCTGTCCTCCCTAGTCATTGTC